>NC_068927.1:41345000-41692500 GCF_023091745.1 Budorcas taxicolor
ACATTTCTTTCTTACCTCCCCAGTCTCTAGTCTTAAGATCTGTCTGAATTCTCTCTGCATTTCTTCTTCCTTTCCACATCTGGGCTCCAGCTTTGAGAGGCTGTGGGGTTCTTGTTTCCTCATTTTCTACCTGAGACTCCTAGGACGGACTTAGCTACAGTTAACTTTCTTCTGCTGCCTTTAAATCTTTTTTTTTTTTTTTTCTTTAAAAAACAATCCTCTCGGGTTCCTGTGTCCCTAGAACCTCTACCTCTGACCACCCCTCTTCTCACAGTTACGTTTCCTTTATTGCTGGGGGCTGTCCAAGATAGGTGTATGTACTCCGGGTGAGGCAAGCAGGGCAGAAAAATAAGACTTTAAAAGGATGGAACTGGAGAAGGAAATGGCAACCCACTCCAGTGTTCTTGCCTGGAGAATCCCAGGGATGGGGGAGCCTGGTGGGCTGCCGTCTCTGGGGTCGCACAGAGTCAGACACGACTGAAGTGACTTAGCAGCAGCAGCAGGGAAATAAGATCTTGCAAACTGCCTGCATAGTCAAGAAACAAATTTTAGCACCTTTTAATATTGACAGTGCAGCTCAACATACTCTTGAAAAGGATTTTTTTGTATTTGATTTGACAGATTTTTCTGTAACCTATTGCTACTGACTTGTAGGAGTTCTGTATATATTCTGGATACAAGTCCTTTGATGGGTATATATGTTGGTATATATATTAAAGATGTCTTTTCTCATTCTGTGATTTGCAAAAAAATAAAATAAATAAAAGGATGGAACTGTTTGAACCTGCTCCGAGACTGGCCTTGCGGATATTCTACTGCCCTCTATGTTCTTGCTTCACAGTAGTGTTGGGTGGGCAATCCTGTAGGGAAGGAAGGTAGAGGTAGGGCAGGATTTGACTCTGAACACCATCGCTTGGTGAAGCTGTAACTCTTAGGGCAAGTGTCTGTTTCCTCATCTGAAGAATGAATTGTAGTGAAGCTCAGAGGTTATTGTGAGGGTCAAGTGGTGCCCTGTGTGCAGTGGCTGAGCCACAGCAGGAGTGCGGTGTGATTTCTTCTCCCGGAGCAGCTCTCAGATGTAAAGTCCAGTGCAGCTCCCCAGTGTAGGTGGGGTTTTAGATGATTAAGCAGTTAGTTTTCAAAAAATAGTCACATTTAAATAATAAAATAAAAATTTTCAATAACAGTGCCCGTTATTGGGTTTTTCTTGCAGATTCCAAGGATGGTGAAAGTTGTTGAGGAAAGTTCACCTTACTTTAAAGTAATCAGCCCCAAAGATATCAGCCACAAAGTCGCTCCAGGAGTGCCATCCGTGTTCCGAATCCTCTTTACTCCCGAGGAAAACAAGGTAACAGCAGCGCTGGCAAGACGGTGGTTGGATGCTTGTCGCTGGCAGTTGGCAATTCTGAACGTTCGCGGAGGTGGTGGCGGTGGCAGTGGTGCTGTCGATGGCGTCATTGATGGTACTGCTGGTGGTGGTGGTGAGAGGAATGGTCAGGGCGGAGGAGAGGAGGGCATGGTGCACCACTGGGAATAGGAAAGAACTGTCAAACAGCGATGAGGGCTTATATGAGCTGCAGGTAGCCAGACTGTAAAGAAGGGTAGCCTTCTGGATGCTTCCCTGGCACCCACCTCAGCATATTCATGTTGGACAGTGCAGCTGGAGAGGCGCCAAAAAGGGAAAGATGTGGTCCAGGCGTCGTGAGCTGAGACAAAGGTAGAGATCACGGCTTCTGGGGAGTTTGGGATCCTAGTTAGTTACATCCTTCCTCCCCACCTTGTAACTAGTTTAGGAGAGAGACCTAAGATTCAAATGCTGATCACAGTATCAGTCTCAGTAATGGCAAAGAATGTGACCAGGACCTGAGGCCCAGAGAAGGCCTCCTTTGCTCCCTAGTGACGGTGGGTAACCAGTCCTCGGGGAAGGGCTCACCTCACCAGTAGCTCCGCCCAAGCGCAAGTCGGGAAGCTAGAGCCGAAAGCAGAGGCCTGCCTTGTCTTCTTACCCCTGTCTGCACAGAGCCTGAGTTCAAAAAGAAGCCATTTCCGCCCAGCACCACCACAGCCGTCAGGCTCATTTTCAGGCTCTCTCTCCTCTCTCCTCAGTTGTGTAAATTCCAGTTACTTCTGGAAGGAAGAACTAGCTTGAGGGACTGAGGGAGGGTGGCTTCTCCTCACCCCTTCTCCAATAGTGCAAGATTGCAGGTTGAGTTTTCCTCTGTAAGGGGCAAAGTGGGGACTTGTGTGGAAGAGAAAAGGATTGGGAGCTCATATACACCCGTGGTGGATTCATGTCAATGTATGGCAAAACCAATACGGTATTGTAAAGTAAAATAAAGTAAAAATAAAATTAAAAAAAATAAAATAAAATATGAGGAACAAAAAAAAAAAAAAAAAAGGATTTTGCCAGTATGACTGAAGGAACAAGGACAAAAAAAACCAAAAAACAAAAAACCCACACCAAGGCTAAAATAGGCATAACAAAATGTCAGTTTATATGTAATGTTAACAGTGTGTATGCTTATCTGTGCTGTGCCATTGCAGATGGAATCAGAAGAACATAATGGAGAGAGTGAGCTAGCTTTGAATCCTTTCTTCTCTATCACTAATACTTTTTAGCTGCTGTAAATGTCATTAGTGGTGTTCCTGCTGCTGTTGCTATTGTTTGTACTTTTCTAGAGAGCAGGGATAGAGGATTTAATGTGACCTGCCAAGCATGGATCACTGTAGTGAGTGGTTAGAAATTTCATTATATAATACTGCTGTTATTAATTTTCCACTTTGTAGTATTACTGTTTGTTTCTTGGATTGTTTTTATGAACTTTTCATTTTGTTTGGGGTGTTACTGAAATAACCAAAAAGATAAATAGCTCCAGAAGTAGTGCTTTTTGCTGTACATTATTAAGTCCTGATTTTTTTTTCTCCAGGTTCTATATCTGAATATTATCTGTGAAGAGAATGGTTGGATTTAGTTTGGGGGGTCAAATTCCTACACTGTCATTTTATTATAAAAACTGGCTATAGTAAGCCTTTATGCTGCTTGAAATGTAAAGCTTGCTGCATTCGAGGGGTTGGCTTTCCTTAATTTTTTTTCTGTGCCAGAGGGGGAAAAAAAAATGTCTTCTGTTGAATAAGTATTATTCTACCTGCAGGCAGTCTGACTGAGAAAGGGATACACAGAACTTTCTGAAGAGGTGGAATGTACTGTGTCATCATAGGTGTGTGGTTTCCATGGATGAATTCATTTGTCAAAGTTGTACACTCAGTATTTATGCTTTCTAAATATCTAACTTTTACCTTAAAAACTTAAAAATGTAATCATAGCAATAGAACGGCGAATGGATAGAGGCAGATGAAGCCCGAAGGACAGAACGTTAGTTTCTGTTGAATCTGGGTGATGAGTACATGGGGTTTGTTATACTCTTCTGTTTTATTTATAAATGTTTTTAATTTCCCCTCATCAAAACCTAAAAGCAAAGGGAGAGATTTTTAGAACTACTTATCTATACAGCAAATAACATATTTTAAGTGAGTTTGTACCCACTTTATAAATATGAAATGCCAGCATTCCCACCGAGGATTACTCCATGGCTGTATTTTGTGGCTGCTCCTTCTTACTCCTAGCTCTTTATTCCCTCTTACCATTCCATTTCACCAACATTGCGTGTGGTCTATTGGGAAAGCCCTAATTAAAAACAAATCAATTAAATGTTGCTTTAGTATTTCTTCTAAGTATTTGAAAGTTATCAAGGGTTACATGCATGTGTGAGAGGAGACAGGCTGAGAGTAGTGGCTGACTATGAGAAATTGATACCATTTTTCAGTACATTAGGATTTTGTGTTGGATTGGGCTCTAAGCTGTGAAATAATTGACATAATATGTGTTTCTGAGGATGTGGTGATTTCTCCTTTTACTGACTGTCTAAGACTAATGGTGGCTATTTGGGGAAGCACCTGCTGCTAGTTTTGGTCCCCATTTTTCCACAAAGATCCTGCCAGCCTGCACCACCAGCAGGGCCCCATTGCAGTAGTTTTTCTAGCTGTCTGGCCATCTACATTCACTCTTACTGTTGGAAAACCAACAGGGTGTACACAGAACAACCAGCTAGGGTTAGTCCTGCTGTCTTCAGTGCTGATCCATAATGTAGCAGAGCGGTAGCAAGACCAGATTTATTTTAGGAAGAATAAAAGTCAATCTTCTCACTGTGTCGCTTTTTCTCCACTTGGCCCAATTGATAGCCAAAGTGCATATGTGTTTTTCTTCCTATCCCCTGCTGATCTGAACACACTTCATTCTCATTTACCCTCCTCACATCTGGAGGGTGAGATATGTAAATTGCAGCATGCCACAGTTTAATAAGCCAGTCCTCTTTCAATTGGATTTTCAGCCCCGTTTGTATATTAGCATGTCGAAGATTATAATGCAGTATACATTTTTTTCCCCTGTCATCTATTAATCTAGCTTCCTGGAGATTTAACTTGTTAAGGATGCCAAATACCCAGATAACAGGTGCAGCAAATTCGTTTCAGCTTTCCTTATCTTTTTTCACATGGACTTGAAAAAAAAAGATTGGATATGTTATTTATCTAATAATCCTAGTGTACATGTCATGGAAAGTAGAAATATAGTAGTCAATGTTATAACACTGTAAAATTCTGGAGCCTTGCATTTTTCTTGACCTCTTAAATTTGTATCTTTTCTATTAAAAAGAATATAAGAAATACTAGGCTTTTGTAGTAAAGCAAAACAGGGTACATCCTTGGACTTAAGACAGCATCAGTTTGCAATAGTATTGGCATATGAAAATGGCAGCAGTGGTTTAAAGAAAATATGAAGTGATCTATCTGTTTTTTTTTTTTTGCTCAGTTGTGTTTTAAGAAAATGCCTAGCTTGTTGTCAAAATAGTTTTCTTGGTTTGTTACTATGAAATTTAAAGAACATGACCCAAGAAGAATAGAAAAACAGTACAATAATTTGTTATTCAGGTGTACATATTTTTTGAAAAAGTTTTAACATTTTTAATTGGAGAATAATTACTTCACAATGTTGTGTTGGTTTCTGCCATACAGCAATGCAAATCAGCCATAGTATACTATAGGGCTAGCATTTTGAATTAAAATATAGATATTTTAAAAATTAAATATATTTTAATATAAATATAAAATATTAAAATATAAGATTTGCCGCATTCAGCAATTATTGTTGACAAAAATAATGATAGGGATTCAGTTTTCTTCCTGCCTGGAATTCGCCCTCCCTGGTTCTGTCTAGGTTCCTCTGTAATCCAGGTGCTTAGCATAGGGCCTAACATATAGGAAATTGTGATACATATTTGAAAAGTGAGATAAGTAAGTTCATCTCAAGAAAATAAAAGGTAGTTTCTTCAACTTGAGGATGGCCTAGAGATGATAAAAGCAAAGGCATAAGAAAAGAGGGCACAAATATCTTTTTGTGCCGTCAATGTATTCAGTTCAGTTCAGTTGCTCAGTCATGTCTGACTCTTTGTGACCCCATGGACTGCAGCATGCCAGGCCTCTCTGTCCATCATCAGCTCCTGGAACTTTCCCAGACTCATGTCCATCAAGTCGGTGATGCCATCCAACTATCATCCTCTGTTGTCCCCTTCTCCTCCTGCCTTCAATCTTCCCAGCATCAGGGTCTTTTCCAGTGAGTCAATTCTTTGCATCAGGTGGCCAAAGTATTGGAATTTCAGCTTCAGCATCAGTCCTTCCAATGAATATTCAGGACTGATTTCCTCTAGGATGGACTGGTTTGATCTCTTTGCCGTCCCAGGGACTCTCAAGAATCTTCTTGAACACTACCGTTCAAAAGCATCAATTCTTCGATGCTCAGCTTTCTTTATGGTCCACTCTCATATCCATACATGACTACTGGAAAAACCATAGCTTTGACTAGACAGACCTCTGTCAGCAAAGTATTAGATGTGTCAATATATTAGATGTTGACTTTTCCCCTGTCTTTTCAACCAGGAGAAAGATGTCTAAGAAGTCTTCTTTAAAAGTGTTTCTCCCCACTTGGTTCCATATTTTCGTAGTGAATCACATCACTATTTTCTGGCTTTCTGGATTTGATAAATGTCATTTTTTAATATGGCTAATGAGGCTCTCAGGTATTCTCTTTATTAAGAACTCTTGATAGTGTAGTATCCAAATAATGATATTAATATGAATATTATTTCACTCACTGTACACCAGGCTCAGTGCTATAAGCCAGGATCCAGTGGAGAATAGCAGAAGCCTGGCCTTTCTGGGCCTTATTCATTCCACAATGAATAAACAGACATATCATTTAATATCAGATAGTGACATGATAGAGAACAGAAAGTGGTAGAGAATGGAGACTGTTTCCTTTCAGTAGGAAGGTGAGGAGAGACTTCTTCAATGAGGTAACTTTTGGGTAGAGAGCTGAACTGGGCAGATATTGTTGTCTGGGAGCAGAGCCTCACTCATGGAGGCCCTTTGACAGAAGCATGTCTGGCAGCAGGTCAGGGAAGTGGATGGGCAGTGTGACTGGAGGAGAGGAAACTTCTCAGAAAATGGTAGGAGACAAGGTTTGTAGAGGGTGAGACCATGAGGAATCTTAGAAGTCATACAGAGTAGAATAGGAAGCCATCATAAAATACTTAAGCTATTGTTTATTATGGAAGCTTTCCCCATATGCAGAAGTATAGAGAATGGAATAGTGAATTGTCATCACCCAGATTTTCAAGCTGTCAGCATATGACCATCTTGCTTCATCATCCTGTCCCCTGCCCCAGAGGATTTTGCAACAAGTCCCATACATCATTTCATTATACTTCATTGTTTGTCTCTAAGTGATAAGGTCCTCTTTAAAAGTTAAATCACAGTATATTTATCACATGTAAAAAATTGACAGTCGCTCCTTAATATCATCAAATATCTGGTCAGTATTCAGATCTGCCCAGTTGAGTAATATACGTATGTATACGATGTATATGTATATGTTTATTTTTTGTAGATGTAGATGTGTGTATTGTATATGTAGATTTGTATATATGTATATGTTTATCTTTTAAGTTCATTTTCTTAAATTGGGATCCAAACAAGGTACTAAGTGCATCTTCACCAGATTCCGTAGAGTGGTCCTCCATCCCCCCTGTTTCCTATAGACCAGTAGTTAGATCTAGAGGTTTGGTTGGATTCATGTTTGATTTTTGAGGGGCCAGAATTCTTGGCTGATGTGGTATGTCCTATTGCACCACATCAAGGCACAGAATGTCTGTTGTTATGCTTTATTTTTGTAATGACATGGTGAACTTCCTGAGGTACAGTTCATACAGGAAAGGTAGAATAAATGCTTGGTTCTTCCCCTTTATCTACCATGGTGAGTTTTGATTAGGAATTACATATCAGACTTACATTTTAAGATCACTCTGGTTGCTCTGTGGAGAATAGACTGAAGAGGGTGTGAGGCGTAATGGCTAGCTGTGTACCCTTGGCATCTATTTTTCTCTTTCCTCATTGGTAAGAGAATCACAAATTTTGATCGGATTCATACCTGCCAGAGATAAAAGGTTGCACTTCCCCAGCCTTCTTTGTAGCTGCTGTGTCTACGTGTTGGCCAGTGACATGAGCAGCACTTCCAACACGTGTACTTGATGGAAGCCGACCCAGTGGGAGGCGTGAGGAAGGAAACCAGGAACTCAGTTTTATAAGTTAAGTTTAAATTTCCCTTTAGACATCCAAGTAGAAATATCAAGGGAGCAGTTGGACACAGTGGTCTTCAGTAAAGGGGAAGTGTTGGGGCTACAGGCAAACATTTAGAAATCATAAGTCATAAATGTAAGTATCACCCTTGGTGGTCAGCAGAGTATGATGCTAAGAAGAGGTAGTTGTGAAGTAGGAGGGAAACCCAGAGACTGCAGTGCTTCATAGTCCAGATGAATTGTTGTTTTTTAGTCACTGAGTTGTGTCTAACTTTTGCAACTCAATGGACTGTAAGCCCACCAGGCTCCTCTCTTCTCCACTATATCCCAGAGTTTGCTCACATTCGTGTCCATCGAGTTGCTGATGCTATCTATCTCTTCCTCCACCCCTTCTCCTTTTGCCTTCAGTCTTTCCCAGCAGGAGGGTCTTTTCCAATGAGTCAGCTCTTCACATCAGGTGGCCAAAATATTGGAGCTTCAGTTTTAGCAACAGTCCTTCCAATGAATTTTTGGGGTTGATTTCCTTTAGGATCGACTGGTTTGATCTCCTTACTGTCCAAGGGACTCTCAAGAGCCTTCTCCAGCACAACAGTTCAAAAGCATCAGTTCTTCAGTGTTCAGCCTTCTTTAATGTCCAGCTCTCACATCTGTACATACTAGAAAAATCATAGTTTTGACTACACAGACCTTTGTCAGCAAAGTAATATCTCTGCTTTTTAATATGCTGTCTAGGTTTGTCATAGCTTTCCTTCCAAGGAGCAGCATCTTTTAATTTCATGGCTGCAGTCACCATTCACAGTGATTTTGGAGCCCCCCAAATAAACTTTACCACTGCTTCACTTTTTCACCTTCTTTTTGCCTTGAAGTGAAGGGACCAGATGCCATGATCTTAGTTTTATGAATGTTGAGTTTCAAGCCAGCTTTTTCACTCTCCTCCCTCACCCTTATGAAGAGACTCTTTAGTTCCTCTTTACTTTCTGCCAGTAACGTGGTATCATCTACATATCTGAAGTTATTGGTACCTCTCCCAGCAGTCTTGATTTCAGCTTGTGATTCATCCAGCCTGACGTTTCATACAACGTCCTCTGCATAGAAGTTAAATAAGCAGGGTAACAATATACAGCCTTCTTGTACTCCTTTCCCAATTCGAACCAGTCCATTGTTCCATGTTAGGTTCTAACTGTTGCTTCTTGACCTGCACACAGGATTCTCAGGAGATAGGTGGTCTGTTATTCCCCTGTCTTTAAGAATTTTTTACAGTTTATTGTGATCCACACAGCCAGAGGCCTTAGTGTAGTCAATAGATAAAGTATATTAAAAAAGAAGCACTAAAATATTTATGACATCTTGACTCCACTTGTTTGACTTACTATGATTAGAATGCTAGATTTCTAATTAAAACAATAGATATGCAACAAGCAACAAAGATTTACTCTATAGCACAGGGAACTGTAATCAAGATTTTGTAATAACCTATCAGTTCAGTTCAGTAGCACAGTCGTATCTGACTCTTTGTGACCCCATGAACTGCAGCACGCCAGGCCTCCCTGTCCATCACCAACTCCTGGAGTTTACCCAAACTTATGTCCATTGAGTTGGTGATGCCAACTAACCATCTCATCCTCTGTTGTCCCCTTCTCCTCCTGCCTTCAATCTTTCCTCAAATGAGTCAGCTCTTTGCATCAGGTGGCCAAAATATTGGAGTTTCAGCTTCAACATCAGTCCTTCCAATGAACACCCAGGACTGATTTCCTTTAGGATGGACTGGTTGGATCTCCTTGCAGTCCAAGGGACTCTCAAGAGTCTTCTCCAGTTTGAACACCACAGTTCAAAAGCATCAATTCTTCTGCACTCAGCTTTCTTCACAGTCCAACTCTCACATCCATACATGACTACTGGAAAAACCATAGCCTTGACTAGATGGACCTTTGTTGACAAAGTAATTTCTCTGCTTTTTAAAATGCTCTCTAGGTTGGTCATAACTTTCCTTCCAAGCACTAAGTGTCTTTTAATTTCATGGCTACAATCACCATCTGCAGTGATTTTGAAGCCCCCCAAAATAAAGCCAGCCACTATTTCCACTGTTTCCCCATCTAACTGCCATGAAGTGATGGGACCGGATGCTATGACCTTAGTTTTCTGAATGTTGAGCTTTAAGCCAACATTTTCGCTCTCCTCTTTCACTTTCATCAAAGGCTCTTTAGTTCTTCTTCACTTTCTGCCATAAGAGTGATGTCACCTGCATATCTGAGGTTATTGATATTTCTCCCAGCAATCTTGATTCCAGCTTGTGCTTCATCCAGCCCAGCATTTCTCATGATGTACTCTGCATATAAGTTAAATAAGCAGGGTGACAATATACAGCCTTGACGTACTCCTTTTCCTCTTTGGAACCAGTCTGTTGTTCCATGTCCAGTTCTAACTGTTGCTTCCTGACATGCATACAGATTTCTCAAGAGGCAGGTCAGGTGGTCTGGTATTCCCATCTCTTTCAAAATTTTCCAGTTTATTGTGATCCACACAGTCAAAGGCTTTAGCATAGTCAATAAAGCAGAAATAGATGTTTTTCTGGAACTCTCTTGCTTTTTCCATGATCCAGTGGATGTTGGCAATTTGATTTCTGGTTCCTCTGCCTTTTCTAAAACCAGCTTGAACATCTGGAAGTTCACAATTCACATATTGCTGAAGCCTGGCTTGGAGAATTTTGAGTGTTACTTTACTAGCATGTGAGATGAGTGCAATTGTGCAGTAGTTTGAGCATTCTTTGGCATTGCCTTTCTTTGGGATTGGAATGAAAACTGACCTTTTGCAGTCCTGTGGCCACTGCTGAGTTTTCCATATTTGCTGGCATATTGAGTGCAGCACTTTCACAGCATCATCTTTTAGGATTTGAAATAGCTCAACTGGAATTCCATCACCTCCACTAGCTTTGTTTGTAGTGATGCTTTCTAAGGCCCACTTGACTTCACATTCCAGGATGTCTGGCTCTAGGTGAGTGATCACACCATCGTGATTATCTTGGTCGTGAAGATCTTTTTTGTACAGTTCTTCCATGTATTCTTGCCACCTCTTCTTTATATCTTCTGCTTCTGTTACGTCCATATCATTTCTGTCCTTTATTGAGTCCATATCTGCATGAAATGTTCCCTTGGTATCTCTAATTTTCTTGAAGAGATCTCTAGTCTTTCGTATTCTATTGTTTTCCTCTATTTCTTTGCATTGATTGCTGAAGAAGGCTTTCTTATCTCTCCTTGCTGTTCTTTGGAACTCTGCATTCAAATGGGCAAATCTTTCCTTTTCTCCTTTGCTTTTTGCCTCTCTTCTTTTCACAGCTATTTGTAGGGCTTCCTCAGACAGCTGTTTTGCTTTTTTGCATTTCTTTTTCTTGGGGATGGTCTTGATCCCTAATAACCTATAATGTAAAATAACCTGAAAAATAATGTATGTATATATGTATAACTGAATCACCTTGCTGTGTACCTGAAATATTGTAAGTCAACTGTACTTCTATAAAATCAATTTATTATGAAAAAAATAAGTAATCCACTATGCCCAAAGCTATTAAAAATAGAATAAAGCAAGGATGTGGATTTAGCCTTTGGGTTTGGCAAAGTCATTAGTGACCTTGGTGAGAACAGTTTCTGTGGAATGTTGGGTACAGAAGCCTGATGTGGTGGATAGAAGAAAGAATGGAAAATGAGGAGGTGGTGATACTGAGTATAAATAACACCGTTGAGGAGTTTTGCTATAAAGAGTAATTGGAAAATGGGGCAGTAGCTAGAGGTGGGTGTTGAAATTGAGGGTTGTTTATTTAATATTTAAGGTGAGGCTATTTAAGCATTGTTGTAAGCTGATGTTTAAGCGATTTAAGCATTGTTATAAGCTGTGAATATTCAATGAAGAGGGAAAACTGCTGCTTTGGGGAAATCCTGAGGTGAGTAAGAAGGTTGATCTAGTATTCGAGGCAAGAAGTCGATCTTAGATAAAAACAGGAGTGAAGGCCGAGTATACGGACTTAGATACAGGAAGACTGGTAGATTTAAGGCAACTTAGCAAAAAAGCTCAAGAGGATATAATTACCTTAAATGGATGATTTGTACATGAATCATGAGGTAACCACATTATTGTTATATACTAATGATAAAAGTGATCAAAATAAATTTGAAATTCCTTGGGTGACTTCACAAGCCAAAGGTCAGAGGTTATTCCCTTTTAATAGATGGAAAAGTGTAGGTGCCCCTAGGAAGCTGGGACCTCAGCTAAATCATATGAAGACTCAAGAGTGATAGAGAATAAGGCTCATGAGACCTGATTAGTCTTGTTTTTAAACTGATTGGGACTTGAGAACTGATTCTTCCCTTTAGAAAGGTGAATTTCAGATTAAAAATATACTATAAAGTAGTTTTAACTAGATAGGAAATTTATAATGTTTTTCAAGGACAGTGAGTATTAGATGGGCTGAGTCCTAATCATACCTGGTTTTACTGTGTTAGCCATTCCACCTCAAGTTTAGGAGTGGAGAAAAGGCAGAAAGAGGATTGTGAGGGCTTAACCACGGGCTGAGCTCACTCTTGAATGCCTGGGGAGTTGTTTGCTGCAGTAGAAGACATCATTTTTCTTTGCCTAAGACATTAAAGGACAGAATTATTGCCACATTTGCCTTCTGTCATGGAACTAATATAAAATCAAGATTCATTCTTTCCACTTCTCCGAGTCAAATCTGCCACTTTCGTATTCCACTGCTTTTTTTTTTCCCCTAAGTTTGGAGGATAGGCATGTTGGAAGGAAGGCTAATGGACAAAAAACTGGATTGGAAATTCCATCTGGAGACCATTTAGCATTTTTAGGATGTAAAGTAATTCATGACTAAGTCTCTCATAGTAGAGGAGAAAGAGTGTGGAATAAATATTTTGGTTCTGAATGGTGACCTGGTTGCTCTGAATTTAAGTACAGTGGAAGGAAGTACATCAGCTAAAGCAGTTGCTTAGCTTGCAGGCTGACAAATCCTCCCAAGTCACAACACATGGATTAATTTTAAGCCAACAGAGCAATATATAATTGTATATTATATAATCTAATATAGTCATCTTAAATATAGAACTTTAGCGATTAGAACACATTTTTAAGGAGTTGTGTGAAGAATTTCTTCATATTCTTTTATGTGAATTGATTATGAAAAAGTATATAATCCTGATAAAATTTCAAATCTTCTTCATTAGGAAATTTGAAAAGATTTGAACATATCCCTGTGAATATTTCAACTAGCCTCCTCTACTATTTTCAGCTATCTTCAGTTCCTTATAGAACAAGACAGAGAATTATGTAAATAAAGAAAACATTACTTGTGGATCACCTCTCTTCGAGGATTCAGCAGCATCTTCTGTTCTCTCTGTCAAAGCCTCGGTTGATATTAAGTTTCCACATATGCCAGCAGCTTTCCAGTTTCTAATTCCCAACAAAACCTTTGCTTGCTGGGTTTGATCTCCTAAGAAAAAGTGAAAACAGTACTTATCTCGTTAGGATTCTGATGTAATCAGACTAGACTGTTTCATTGTTGAATTCTGTGGAGTTTTCTAGGATCAAGTATGCTTCATGTGACTTGTACTTTCTTATATCTGAATGGCATAATTTTTGAGCCTGCTATTACTGTGCAGAAACCAGAATCAATTGAAGAACTAAGAGTCCAATTCATGAAATTTAAATACATTTTATGAATAGTTCCCACTAATTTTCATGACTTGCTCCTACCTTAGGACTGGTATGTTTGTAACTCCCCTCACCAGGAGCACTGCATTTCTAGATCTTACGTGACTGGATGTTTTCCTATTCAGGTCTCCATTCAGAGGTCACGTCCTCAGGGAGGCCTTGGCTGTTCTGACCTAAAGCAGCCCCTTCCTGTATTGTCATTTCACCATTTTATTTTCTTTGAAGTCCTTGTTGTTTTCCAAAATTATCCTGTTCTAATTATTATCATCATTAATTACCAGGATTACCATTATTATCCTAACAAGTGTACACAAATTGAGTTTTTTCTACATGCCTTATGCAAACCATTGTGTTTTATGCAACATTTTTGTAATGACAGCTAACATTCATTGAATATTTACTACTCACCAAGCACTAGGTTAAGCATTTATTGTACTAAGCCAGGTCAGTGTCATCTCTTGCTTGGACTGCTGCAGTGGCTTTCTAACTGGCCACCCTTTTTTCATCTTAGCTTCCTTATGGTTCATTGCCTACATAGTAGCTAGTCATTCTTCTAAAACACAAGTCAGGTGCATCACGATCAGCTTTTAGCATCATTCAGGTTTTTGGCCGTCCTCAGGTTCTCCAAGTCGCTTACAAGCTCCTGTGTCATCTGGCCTCCCACCGCTTCCTTGCTGTATCTCTAACCTCTCCTTGCCTTTTTCCCCTCTGGCCACGGTCTCTGAATTATCCTTTGCTCAAATTACCACCCACCCCCATGGTGTCATTTCTCCCTTCACTTAGGTTTCTGCTGAAATGTCACCTTCTCATAGAGGCTTTTCCCCACTCACTTATACCTCATTTCTCTTCACTCTGCATCATATTACTCATTTGTCTGTCTTCAGTAAATACCTGTTGAGTGTTTACTAAATACCAGGTCCTGTTCTCGACACGGGGTATGTGAAGTCAGTACAATGGGCAGAATCCCTGTCGGCATGGAGATATGGGGTAGGCATAAAATAGAGCAAATAAATAGGAAGCATGTAAGGTCACTTTGGGAAAGCTAAAGCAAACGAAAGGCTCAGGTTGATGGGACAGGGGAGGGAGAGTCAAGTTTACAGTAGGGCAGTTGGGGGAGGCCTAGGGGAGACAGTGGACATTCTGCAAAGTCCTGAAAAAAGTGAGGGCGTGAGCAATGTGAATAACTACATGGAAGCATGTTCTGCATGGAAGGAACATTGAATTTGAAGGCCCTGAAGGGAGAGCATGTCTAAAATACTCAAGGAGCAGCAGGGAAGGCTGTAGCTGGAGGACAGGAGTCCGTGTGGGAGGGAGGTATGGCTAGAGAAATGACAGAGGTGCCGGATAATAGCACTCAGCGCACCCCACCTGTCTGTTTGGGAGATTTTGAACAGAGGAACTTCCTGAGCTGACATGTCTGACCCTTGTGTGGAAAATAGACTTTAGGGGAGCAAGGTTTGAAATAAAGGGTCCAGTTAACCCTGAAAAGATTGGAGAGGGTAGAGTGTGGTCAGGATTGCAGAGTAGAGATAGTGAGACCTAATTGTGGTCTAGATTTATTTTGAAGGTCAGTCCTATATGTTTACTAAGAAATTGAGAAATAGAGCAATCAAAGATGTCTCACGCCAAGATATTAAATCCAGGCCTCTGGAAGGATGTGGATGCCAGTACCGAGATGGGGAGGCAGTAAAGGGACAGATTTAAAGTGGAAAGAAGGTCATGATCAGGACCTCAGTCAGCATTGTGGAGCTCTTGTGAGCATGAGAAAAGGCTGCTCCTATAGACTGATTCAGTAGGCACTGTCAGAGTGAACTGGATTTCAGGCCCCGTTCTTTTCCTTGGCAGGGCCCCTCTGTGCACAGTTGTAGGCAATGGTATTAGTCAGGGACTTTGCTCTGGGCCATGGTAAGTTTGTAGCCATTGAGATGCTGCTGGGGCTGCTGGGTGTGAGTTTGGAGTTCAGGGAGGCAGATTTAAGGCTGTGTCTTCCATGGGGTCGTTTGCGAAGAGTCGGACACAACTGAGTGACTTCACTTTCACTTTTCACTTTCATGCATTGGAGACGGAAAAGGCAACCCACTCCAGTGTTCTTGCCTGGAGAATCCCAGGGACCGGGGAGCCTGGTGGGCTGCCGTCTATGGGGTCGCACAGAGCCGGACACGACTGAAGCGACTTAGCAGCAGCAGCAGCAGCATGAGACCACTCCTAGCTGTTTTATCTTTATATTTTTTATATATTTGTGTATGTATCACATTGTACATTAGATATTCTTCGTTTACTCATTCATTGTCTCTGCCATCACTGTGTAAGCTCGAGGTGATCTGTGTCTGTGTTTACTACTCAGTTGTACACCCAGACTCAGCTCAGTGCCTGGCACCCGAACACTGATTAACGTGGTTGGATGAATACACTAATTGGGAGTACCACTGCTTTCCACTGGTCCTGTGGGTTTCATGAAATTGAGTGCATGGCCTTAGAGTCTAACTGTCAGTTTGTCAGACATTCCCGTTTTCTACTCAGTACTTCAAGTCCAAAGAGGTTTTAAAACCCTCACCACTGAAATCCATTTGTTATGTGAATACCAAAAGGAAACTTGAGTTCTAAGAGGCCATAATACTTAATCAGGATGGCCTTGCAGCCAAAAACACATGCTAAAATGATGGGGAAACTTGAAGGAAAATGATCCTGGTTTGGATAGAAAATTCCTTTCACCGTGGTTCTGAGCTTCTGGCCTGTTCTTGAGGGGACTGTTAACACTTCGCTTCCACGTTTAGGTTTGCTTGTTGGTGAGCGTTTACTTTTAACTTTGGTACATTGAGGGTAAGAATTCCAATTTTATGAGAGGAGGTAAAGGGTGACTTAATTCAGTACTTCTGTTGCATTTATGCATTTAAACTTAAGACAGGGGAAGATAGATGCCCAAGACCTCAGCATTTTTATTTGGAATGGTCAGTAATGGCTTTGCACATGAGGTGAGTTTTGAAATGGCTCTGTGTTCTTATCTATTGTTATATAATGACAGACCACTCCCAAATTCGAGTGTTAAGGCTCATAAGACTATTGTTTAGCTAAACTTGATGGGATCCAATCATGAGTTGAGTAAGCAACTGCTTAACTTGGCTGGGCTCTCTCACATACCTGGTGCCTCAGTCTGGTCTAGCATGGCCCTGGCTGGAATAACTGGGCTGCCATCCTGCAGTAGGCTAGACCAGACTTACTTATATGGCATGATTTCAAGAGCTAGACCGGAAATGCCCAAAACTTCTTGAGGCTTTAACCTGGACCTGGCATAGCATACCTTCTACCAAATTCCACTGGTCAGAACACAGTTGAAGAAATAGACTCCACTCATGATGGAGAAGCTGTACAGTCATATTGCAAGAGTGTGGTTAGAGACCATTAATTGGAGCTATCAGTCTAATAGATGGCTTGAAGGAGAAGTAGGTAGGGTTTAGAAGGAGGACATGAAGTTACTGGTGTGAACCTCCTCTGGTCTAAAGAAGAATGCACCTCAACTATCCTGCATCCCACCTCCCTAATGTCTGAGAAACACAAGAAGTATAAGCTTCTCTATTGGCTTGCAGGTTTTAATTAATCTCATTGAATTTTAATTAATCTCATTGAAAGTATATCTTTCTTGAGAAGGTTTCATAAAATATATATATACATATACACTACACTGTTTTCCAAGATGCTTGGCATACAGCCATATTTCTTGTAGTTATCTTGATCATGTTGGTGTTTTCACAAGTAATGATTGTCTCCTTCTCTTGTAGGATTATGCCCATATGTTGACCTGTGTTACTGAAAGAGAAAAGTTTATTGTGCCCATCAAAGCTAGAGGTGCACGAGCCATCATAGATTTTCCTGACAAGCTGAATTTTTCCACTTGCCCTGTCAAATACAGCACTCAGAAGATCCTGCTGGTACGAAACATTGGCAACAAAGATTCTGTGTTTCACATCAAAACTCATAGGTATGCATTCCTGCAGCTCTTGGTTTTGATTGACTCTAGCTAAATCTAGTCCACACATGTAATTTCCCAGAGTAGCAGTCAAGATGCAACTGCTTATTATAATCTTCAGTTGCAAGGATGGAAGACCTCCTTGATATGGGGCAGACTTCCTCTTCATCCCATGAGAAAACCAAAATTCAAGATTACCTGTTTGGTTAAGGTGGTTTTCTGAAATTCTGGATAAGAGACTGAGCAATAGAGAGATTGTATAACTTGCTCAAGAGCGCACAGCTAGGAAGTGAAGGTGTTCAATGTTAATCTGTTTATTTATTTGGTAGCTACAGTGTAGTAGACAGTGAGACAGTACAAATATGGCCTTCAAGGACCTCTCTTATAAGGCAGGAAAGAACAGTTGTTATGGGACATGAAAATGCTGGCGGATTCAGTTCAGTTCAGTCGCTCAGTCATGTCCGACTCTTTGCAACCCCATGAATCGCAGCACGCCAGGCCTCCCTGTCCATCACCAACTCCCGGAGTTCACTCAGATTCACGTCCATCGAGTCAGTGATGCCATCCAGCCATCTCATCCTCTGTCGTCCCCTTCTCCTCCTGCCCCCATCCCTCCCATCATCAAAGTCTTTTCCAATGAGTCAACTCTTCGCATGAGGTTGCCAAAGTACTGGAGTTTCAGCTTTAGCATCATTCCTTCCAAAGAAATCCCAGGGCTGATCTCCTTCAGAATGGACTGGTTGGATCTCCTTGCTAGCTGATTAGCAGGACCATAATAAGAGTGGCCAGCTTGGGAAGACAGGAGACAGAAGGTCAAGTTCTTTTCTGTGGCTTTTTAAAAAATAGTGCAGATCCTGGGCTGAATCATGAATTCATTTTCATAAGGGCTTTATCTGTGGAATCCTTTGCTAGTTTAAGGATACATCTCTTCAGGCATTTACTTCTGCCTGGTTAGACCACGTAGACTGCCTTTCTGGGAATTTCTTGGCTTAGGGTTTCCTGGACTGAGCATGTATGTCCAAACCCCAAACCTGTAGAAGACACACGTCCAATATGAATTCCCTGGTGTCCCTCTTTCCCTCCCGCGGAACCAAGGTAGACATTTTCCCTTGTGCTAATGTTTTGGTAGCCTTTGACGTTTCTCAGGTTTATATGGGGATTTTGTTACCAGCGCCCCTGACTTCACCATCCCAAGACCTTGTCTCCTGCTTTGGCAGGCTGTTAAAACCCAGGCTTCAAGGGCTCAGTAGCCTACTGCTCTGGTTCTTATTTTCCTGAGGATTTGAATCCTGTGGATTTGCCTTTTCTTTCTTTTTTTTTTACACGCTTAGCTACACTTACATAAGTTATTTTTTTTATCCAGACTTCCTAGGTATTTTCTGGTGGGAGAGTTTTCAGGTTACTTGGTAGCAGGGATGCCATAATATAGGTTGAGGCATATCCCACAGGAGGGGATTTGTGCTTATTCTTACATGTGTCCCAGGAGCATCACTATCTGTAAACCAGTTCATGTGGATTCAAGTTTCTGTCTGGTATCATTTGTTCCTGGCTGAAATCTACTTTAATATTTCTTGTAGCACAAATCTAGTGGATATTCTATCAGTTTTTGTCTACCTGAAGAAAAAGCATATTGTCTTCATTTTTGAAAGATTTTTTCTCTATAGAATTGTGAATTATGTATACATTTGATGAATATTGAATTATATATACATTTTTTAGTACTGGAAAGATGTCACTTTATTGACTTTTGGCTTACATTTTTCTAATGAGATTTTAGAGATTTCTAGCTTTGTTCATCTATAGGTCTACAGGTAATTATATCTTTGTCTTGGGCTACCTTCAAGATTTCTGAAGATATTTGGTTTTAAGCAGTTTAAATGTGATGAATCTAGGTGTGGATTTTGTTTTTGGTTATTTTTTGTTTTAAGAATTTTATTTTGCTTTTATTTTGTTTTGGTTTTAATCCTGCATGACATTTTCTGAGCTTCTTGGATCTTTCACTATTTTTGGGAAATATCAGCTATTATCTCTTCAAATATGTCTTTTGCTCCATCCTCTTTCATCATTTCTTCTGCTTGTAGGAATGTTCTATCTGCCACAGGTGAACTCCTCGGCACATGTCTCTTCTTAATTAGGAGCAGAGCATTGCCCATTTTTGTTTGCCCTGCAATGTCAGCTCTCTAATGGGTTTGAGAAAAATTGTGATTTTGTAGTTTATCTGTTTTTTTTCATTGTTAGTGTAGGAGAAACACTCTTTCAAGCTTTCTTCCTCCTGGGTGGAAGCAGGACTCTGACCTACTTTAGATAAATCAGTCAGCAGAAGCAAAGGAAAAACTCTTGTAAATCAGTGTCTGCTCAGGTTGTCAAAGTACTTATAAAGCTTTTGTTTGCATTTTGTGGTAAGACTCATATTTTGATTGAATGAAGGGAGCAAGTTGTTCAACTGGCTCACTGTCACCTAGAAAGAACCAATCTCTTTACATTAAGAAAAAAGACCCTTCATAACCGCCATCCATAATACATGTTAAAAACTTCCTGTTACATTGATAATGTTCCAGTGAAAGAGAGAATCCACATAAGGTGGAAAAACAAACACAGGCAGCATATCTTCCTGAATTGTTTGGCTGGATCTTCACAACTACACGTAAATGGCAATACATTCATATAAAGTAAAACGAAATCACAGATTTAATAGTATGAAGTTGCAGGAAAAGATCTAAAACTTTTGTATTCATACAACTGAAAGTGAATCATGATATAGAAGCACTTCTAAGGTAACATGGTGAGCTAACTCAAGGACTAGCCAGGAATCATAATGACATTAGAAGCTCAGAGTCCCACATTTTAATTTTACAGATGAAAGAAGTAAGGTCTGAGAAGGAAAATGACTTATTCAAGTTCTCCCAGTAAGTTAATAATAAAACTTGGGTTAAAAACCAACATGGGCCAGTTCTGGCCTTGTTTACCTTAAGATCCATTCCTCGCCCTTCCAGACTTTGTTCAACATCAATGTTGGGCTGTGTTAGCCCCCCTCGCCTGCAGACCTGCTGGATGCCAGCTGTGTTTGTCCAGGGGGGTGGGAACTAGGAGGAGGTTGGAGAGTGGGAAGAAGTCACAGTATTTCTCTTTCTCCCTTTCTGACTTCGGTAGAGTCCCCAGCAAAGCAGCTGCATCTCCTCTACTGTTCTAGCTCCTGTCAGACAGACCTGCCATGGTTCTAACTTCTACCCGGTCCCCAGGATCTGCTAACACTTCCTCCACTCCTTTTGTCTCCAGCCCAGTGATGGAAGTGGCTTACTGCTCTTACCAATCCCTGAGCTAGTTTACCATCTTAAGTTGGGCTTTTCATAGCTTCCATCTTCTATATAATCAAATCTTTCAGTTGAATTTCCTATTCATTTTTGTTTTCCTGTGTAGATTCTGCACCAAATGGTACTTTAATGTTCTTTCCTCTAAATGTGTGTATTACAACCATGATGTCGATTCTGTGAGTTACTTCCAAATCCTTCCAATAAATCCCCTTTCTGTCTAAGTTAGCCAGAATTGGTTTCTGAAGAATGCAGCTGATTTTGTGGTCACATTGTATTAAATCCGAATGTCTGGGGAGATCCTCTGATGACTATCCTAAAAAATGTGTAGGTGATTATGTTGCCCAGGCAGGACTGAGGACCCCTCTTTCATTGACAACATGATTCTCATCAGACATAGTGGAGCAGTAATAGTTTGGGAAGTCAAAAAGTCTTGCTTCTTTTATGGTCATTATACAGTTAGAAATATCTCTCAGGGAATTGTTTTAAAAAAGCAAATCATATTATTTTCATTGAAATAATAGTTTAATTAATGGCTAAGTTTATAAAGAGGTTCATATAAATAACAAAAAATAAAACTCTCTTTATGTGTCTGCTGCTCCCATTAGCATATGAGCGTCTCAAAAGCAAGGATTTTATCTCTTTTCATTTGTATGTCCCCAGCATCTAGCAAAGTGTCTAGAATAAATAAGTGCTCAATAAATGTTTATAGGATGCCTAACCAACAGTATATCACAACAGAGCTACAACTATAAACCTCTACAATAACTTAAAATGAAAAACATGCGCCAAGTACAATAAAAGAGGCATAATGTTTTTTTACACTATAAAAGGAGCCTCAATGTGCTGTAAAATATACAGAGAACACAAACAATAACTTTTCAACTTTATTACAGATTGGACCTAAAACTCTTGTAGGTACCAGAATAAGTTTGACTATTAAAGTAGGATTAATTTTGGAAGGTGAAATAGAAAGAATGAAGAAGCAATTTAAAAATCTAAAATCTCAATTTAGGAATCAATTAATAAGATTCTCTAAAGGAAAAAAATACTAATTTTATATTCAGTGTTTAATATAATACAATCAATATTTAGTCTTCTGCTAAAATATTGAATCATTTGGATGGGATCATTTTAGTTCTTACGAGCAGTTCCTAGTGAATTGAACAAAAAACTCAAAATCTTTCTCATGGCTCATGATTTTTCACAAACCTGAATTCCCTCCCTGATCAAGTATGCAGTATTAATGAGGATGTGATATCAAAACCAGACATTCTGGTAGACAGAGCCAGCCTTATACCCTGGAGGAACAGCACATTTTACCTCTTTGTAAGATCATTTTCTGGTACTTGGTATTCTCTAGCCTTTTCAGTCTGTCTGCCTTTAGTAAAATGAAGTACAGAATCAAATTATAGACATGTTTAAACACCAGAACTTAACACGCTCTCTCCAATTAATGCCTGATTTATTGAAGAAGCTTAGGCAGCTCTAAGTAGCAATGGCTCTCCCAGGTGACTTTCTAACCACTGAAGAAGTTTAGTGTAATATAAGCCCAACAATTAGCACAAAAAGGAAGAAACTATTACCACTCTTTAGAATTAGAATTTCTAGAGGTCCTAAGAAGAGTCCCTTTGTCCATAGAAAATTAACTTAGGTTCTGTAATGTAATACTAATTCATTCCAAAACTGTTATTTTGCTACTGAGAAATGTTTGAAAAGATAATGAAAACGCAGTGTAGGAAGAAAAATATTAGGAACTAGGAAAGCAGAGATAGAAGAAAATACTACAGTGTTTTTCTCAAAGCCAGGAAGCTGGGGCCAGTTCTTGATTCTTTCTGAGCCTTTAAGAAAGGAAAGAACTTTAAAGACAATAAGACTCACCTTCATCTCCCATCAAGTAGAAATTCTTGAGATACCAGAAGTCTGCTCCTTCTGTATTCCACCAAAATGGTAGAAAGAGTAAGTAAAAATTAGATATATTTCCCTTTAAAAGTTGATTATAATTCAATTCAACATGTTTTGAGAGGCTCTTTTGAGTAAATAACTGTGCATGGGCTGGTGAGAGACACAAAGATAAATCTAACCAGGTGGTTTCCACATTCAGGGATAGTCTGGGGACATAGGGAGAACTTGAACTTGAGGGCAAGCTTCCATCCCTGCTGTACCACTCACTAGTTGGGTAGCTTTGGGCTGGTTGCATGTGCTTTTAGAGCAAACATTTCTCATGTCTAAAATGCAAATAACAGGACCTGCTTTCTCAAGGTTTTTGAGGACTAAAAGAATTGACATATATGAAATGCCTACTGTAGTATTCAGCATAGAGTACATGCTTTTGAAATTTTGTTTGCTTTCTCTTTCCTTTCAAAAGTCTCTAGCTATTGAGAGAGACAGGCATGAAAACTTATTATAGTACAAAGTAAAAAGTAAAAATAAAGTTACAGCTTCCCCTGAGAGGAAGAAGACTTTATTAATAAGAGGAAGAATCTGGAAAGATTCAATTTAAGAGGTAACTCTGACTGTGGGCTCTGATGGGTGACTTTGGAAGGAGTATGATTGGGAAAACAGTGAATGTTCCTATACAACTCAAGCAGTTCTGGAATGTGTATGTAGGGGACACTGCCTGGCTGGAAGGAAGAGGAGATGCAGTGCTGGGGAGGGTTATGGGTGAAGAGACTAAAGCTCTCCCATCCTGTGCACCCCAGCCTGATGTGAAATGTGACAGGTATACAGGACATTTGGACAGATGTATCTGTTTCATGAGAAAGCCAAAACTGGGTGGAAACAGATTTCTTGGGACTTTAAATGTCTAGGACTTTGAACTTTATCACATAAATTACGGGGGCCACTGAAGGTGTTTGAACGAGGTGTTATGTCCTCTGTGTGTTTTTCACAATGTCTCTGGGGCAGAGTGAAGGATTGAAAGGACAATAATAAATACCTGATCTTATCTGAATTCTGAAGATCATCCTCTGTCTCCTTTTCCATCTAAGGGCTGCCAGTGAGGCAGATAACAGTAGCAATAACAAAAATAATGACAAACATCTGTTTAGCTCTTCCTACATGCCAAATTTATTCTAAGCACTTTACCTATGTCAGCTCCTTTAATTCTCACTACAATCCTGTGAAATAGGTGCTGTCATGACCTCATTTTGCAGATGAGGAGACTGAAGGTTGAGTAACTTACCCAAACTCATGACTGATCTGGGTTTTGAACTTATTCAGTTGACTCCAGGCTAGTAACTACTACCTTATGGTACCCCCACAGCAGTGCCTGGAGCTCATCGGAGGATTGGTGCTGAAGGTACAGGAAAAGGACAGACAAAGCAATGGGAAAGTAGTGAAAGAAAAGGGCAATCCAAGTAGAGAGCACCAGAGAAAATTAACAATTGTCCACGCTAGGAAGCACTTGAGATCCTGCAGTGATAATCTGAGGTACCACCAAGTGCTACCCAGACTGTAAGCTCCGTACCCTCAAAGAAGAAACGTTAGGTTTTCTGAAATTAAGTTCATTATCTAAGGGAAGATTTTAAGGAATGAAGACTCTAAAAATGCTTGCATTGAAGTAAATAATCAGAAACAGCTTAGCCTGCCAGATACATTGTCTGGCACATTACTTTGAAAAATAAGCAATTTAAAGGAGTGAAGTGGACCATGGGAAGAATTAAATGGGCTGGGTTTCCTGTTTAAAAGGAAGAGCTCTCTAAGTTATTTAAGGTACATCACGATCAGATCCAACTTCTCTCTTACTGCTCCTTTCCAGGGCAATTAAACTCAATTATTTCCTGTTCCCAGATCTACCCTACCTCCTCATAAGGTCTCCTTGCCTAAATTCTATTTTCAAGAGACAGATCTCCCCTTTCCAAATGCTCTCCATCCTTTTCCAGCTTATTCTCACCCAGGAGGCTGACCAATTTAAGAGGTCAGTAGGCTTCTATGCCTTTGGCTTTTGGTTGGGGTCAGTCAGTGGGAGCCCCAGCAGGCAATCAGACAAAGGATATAAGGTCAAGACACTTTTCACCCTAGAGTCGTATGTGTGAGGCCCCCTGGAATGACTGTAACTCTTGACTAAAGCCCTTGGAGCCTTCTCTTAGGCCACTGGTGGGTTTCAAAACCACTCCTCCTTCTTGGCTCTTTGGGTATTTGTGCTCTTTGGTAAGCGTTCTACTATTAATAATCCGGGGTGATCATATCGTCTCTTGTAGTTTCCCTATATCCCTTCACCCTTTTATTATAAATAGACCCTTTGTTAAACTGCGCTCATCTCATCCTCATGCAATTGTGTGATAATTTTCCTTTTGAGACTTTGATATGGTTTTTCCATTGTCAAACCTTCTCTTCTCTGAACTCTTCCCCAAACTTGGTTTTTATCTCTTTGAAGGTACTGTTCTTTTGCAAATTACAGTATTTGCATACATGTTATAAGTCCATTCTTCACTGGAATCAGTCAGTGAATGTTCAAAGAATGGCTAAATGGCAAGGATACAAACAAGACTATTATGCACCATTTCAGTTTTTCTTATATTTGTTGTTCTATATCTGTTATTTTAATATTAATATAAAGCTTTTCTACATTAAGGAGAAAGTATAATTCTGAATCACTGAATTGTGGTATAGAGTGTGCTCTCTCTGCAGACCTGGAACTCACATTTCCTCTCCCCTTCCCCTCACACTAGTCAGCAGTGTGTTCTGATGGTGTGTGTCTCCATGTGTGTTGCAGGCCCTTCTCTGTAGAGCCATCTGTTGGAACTCTTAATGTAGGAGAGTCCATGCAACTGGAAGTGGATTTTGAACCACAGACTGTGGGCAATCACAGTGAAAGACTTATTGTGCATTATGACACAGGTATGCATTATTCCTTGGTAAAAGTTCTACCTGTTATGAATGGTTGGATGGAGAACATGATTAAGCAAAATAGGAAATGGTTATTTTGAATGCATTAGATTAAAGCTAAGACCCACAAGGTAAAGAACTAAAGAGTAAATGCCTCCAGCAGAAATAATGTTGAGCCACATATAAATCCCACCTACCAGTTTCTCCAATGCTTGAAAGCCTGAGAAATACAGGGCTCAGAAGAAAGGGAAGGAACCAGTTACCCAGAAGTTACTGAGGTTATTTATATGTAAATGCAAACTTGAAATTAACTTAATATTCCTTGGGCTTTCAATTTACTGCTGCCTTTGTCTAACATTTAAAAAATATAAACTCAAGTTCAAAATGTTCTTCTGCATGCCCTCTAGTCTGTGTAAGATCTGGTTATTTAATCCTTAGAATATGCAAATATCTTACTTAGCATCTTACTTAAATCTGGGGCTTTGTTGCTGCTAGCGTTTTCTTAGAGGCCCTGCCCTGCATAATAACGAATATTCACTTACTGTTTTAGCAGCTATTTGCTCTGTGTTCATGTAGATTGCATGTACATTATGCCAGTCTCCAAAATTGGTTTGCAAATTAATATATGTTATCTTGTTGTTGTTGTTCAGTTGCTGAGTTGCATCTGACTCTTTTGCGACCCCATGGACTGTAGCCCACCAGGCTCCTCTGTCCTATTATTTATTATTTCATGATTTTTCTCACTTTTTCTCATGTCTTCTTTACCCATTTATGTTGATTGACCCAGATTGTCTGCATCAGAAGGGCATTGTAGGGAGAAAATAGTGCACAGTCAGGGAAAAATCAGCAAATAACATCTAGGTCACAGTTCAGAATTGCTGGCTTTGTGGATGTGTGTCTGAGCAAGACCAATCAAGCCCTTGCTTAAGGACCTGTGGGTAAGTGGTCCTGGCTCCACAGAGCCCAACATAACAGCATCTCATAACCAGTCGTACAGTCTATATTTATCTTTAAGGAGTGGTGGCTGCACTTTGCTGGAGCAGCCATGAAGAGATACCCCACGTCTAAGGTAAGAGAAACACAAGTGAGACGGTAGGCGCTTAGAGGGGGCATCAGAGGGCAGACAGACTGAAACCACAATCTCATACAACTAGCCAATCTGATCACACAGACCACAGCCTTGTCTAACTCAGTGAAACTAATCCATGCTGTGTGGGGCCACCCAAGATGGACGGGTCATGGTGGAGAGGTCTGACAGAATGTGGTCCACTGGAGAAGGGAATGGCAAGACACTTCAGTATTCTTGCCTTGAGAACCCCATGAACAGTATGAAAAGGCAAAAAGATAAGACACTGAAAGATGAACTCCTCAGGTCAGTAGGTGCCCAATATGCTACTGGAGATCAGTGGAGAAGTAACTCCAGAAAGAATGAAGGGATGGAACCAAAGCAAAAACAACACCCAGTTGCGGATGGGACTGGTGATAGAAGCAAGATTCGATGCTGTAAAGAGCAATATTGCATAGGAACCTGCAATGATAGATCCATGAGTCAAGGCAAATTGGAGGTGGTCAAAAGGAGATGGCAAGAGTGAGCACCAACATTCTGGGAATCAGTGAACTAAGATGGACTGGAACGGGTGAATTTAACTCAGATGGCCATTATATCTACTACTGTGGGCAGGAATCCCTCAGAAGAAATGGAGTAGCCATCATGGTCAACAAAATAGTCCAAAATACAGTACTTGGATGCAATCTCAAAAATGACAGAATGATCTCTGTTTGTTTCCAAGGCAAACCATTCAATATCACAGTAATCCAAGTCTATGCCCCGACCAGTAACGCTGAAGAAGCTGAAGTTAAACGGTTCTATTAAGACCTACAAGACCTTTTGGAACTAACACCCAAAACAGATGTCCTTTTCATGATAGGGGACTGGAATGCAAAAGTAGGAAGTCAAGAAATACCTGGAATAATAGGCAAATTTGGCCTTAGAGTACAGAATGAAGCAGGGCAAAGGCTAACAGAGTTCTTCCAAGAGAACGCACTGGTCATAGCAAACATCCTCTTTCAACAACACAAGAGAAGACTCTACACATGGACATCACCAGATGGTCAACACCAAAATCAGATTGATTATATTCTTTGCAGCCAAAGATGGAGAAGCTCTATACAGTCAACAAAAACAAGACCAGGAGCTGACTGTGGCTCAAATCATGAACTCCTTATTGCCAAATTCAGACTTAAATTGAAGAAAGTGGAGAACACCACTAGACCACTGTGGTGTTGGAGAAGACTCTTGAGAGTCCCTTGGACTGCAAGGAGAGCCAGCCAGTCCATCCTAAAGGAGACCAGTCCTGGGTGTTCATTGGAAGGACTGATGTTGAAGCTGAAACTCCAATACTTTGGCCACCTGATGTGAAGAGCTGACTCATTTGAAAAGACCCTGATGCTGGGAAAGATTGAGGGCAGGAGGAGAAGGGGACGACAGAAGATACGGTGGTTGGATGGCATCACCGACACAATGGACATGGGTTTGGGTGGACTCCGGGAGTTGGTGATGGACAGGGAGGCCTAGCATGCTGCGGTTCATGGGGTCACAAAGAGTTGGACACGACTGAGTGACTGAACTGAACTGAACTGAATGTGTCCACAGTTCACTGGCTGCTAGCAAGACAGATCTAGCCTGGACTTAGCTTAAGCAGAAGGCAGAAGTTTCAGCCCTGGTAACCCAACGGTGAAAGATTAAGAGCAGAGTACAGAAACCATCATGGAAGTCAGTGTTTCAAAGCAGTGCCATTTTAGTGTCCCACTGACAAAGCATGGGAGTTCCGTTTGCTTCAGACCCTTGCCTGCCCACAGTGTTGTACTGTTCATTTTAGGCATACTGGATATATAAATTGATGTCTTCTAGAGGTTTTAGTTTTTATTTCTCTAATGATTAATGATGTTGGGCACCTTTTCATGTGCTTGCTGGCTTTCAATTTATCTTTTAAAATTGTTCCAAGTCTTTTGCTCATTTTTATTGTTTTTCCTTTTATCATTAATTTGTAAGAGTACTTTACAACTTGTTATTCTGAATACTAGTCATCTGTCAAGTCTATGTATTACTAATCTTCTGTTCCATTCTGTAGATTGCCTTTTCATTTCCCTGATGATATTTCTTGACAAGCTGACATTTTTAATTTTGATGAAATCTCTGTTATAATTTTTTTTTTCTTTTAAGATTAATGCTTTTTGCCTGCTTGCCAAGAAATCGCTACCTTTTCCAGGATCATGAATATGTTCTCTTATGTCCACTTTTATAAGGGCAGTAGTTTTGGCTGCTTTGTTTAAGTTAATGGTTTATCTTTTATTTCATTTTTGCATATGTGTCAGGTGCAGACCGTGCTTCTTTATTTATTTTTACCCTGTGGGTTATCAGCCGATCTCCTTTCTATTATTCTGAAATTCCACAACTACTTACTATATTATTCTCTTACATATTCTACTATTTGTCTATTATTTATTCCTTTTTAACCTGTATTTTATGTTTCCCATTTTTTTGTGGACTTCTCTGAATGCTTCCTATGCATTGTCCCATTCAGTAATTTCTTCTTCAGTGAATACTCATCTGCTGAATTTTAATTTTTCAATTATTTATAATTATTTTAATTACTGAAAGCTTATTTCATTCTGTCAAATCTGATTGCTCTCTACTCTTATTTTTCATGTTTCCCTTTTATTTCTTTAATATAATAAATATAGTTATATTGTATATTTGGTAATTCAGACATACTAAGTCTGCTCATCTATTTATTTATTTGTTTATTTTGTTGTTTGCTGTTCCTTATGGTTTTCTATCATGGTATCTGGTAGAGGAGGAAATATGTCTTTCGTCCTCTGTTTTGTTTTTTAAGATGTGGCCCCTGTAACAAAGGACAGATTAACAAGAGAAGAACATAAAAATGTTTTTAATATAAGGTTTATGTGATATGTGAGCAGCTGGTAAATAATTCACCTACAATGAGGGAGACCAGGGTTTGATCCTTGGTTTGGGAACATCCCCTGGAGAAGGGAAAGACCACCACTCCAGTATTCTGGCCTAGAGAGTTCCATGGCTGTATATGTATAGTCCATGGGGTTGCAAAGTGTCGGACCCAACTGAGCAACTTTCACTTGCAACTTACTTGAGCCTTCATAAAGAAATGATCTGAAGAAGTAGTAAAATCTGAATTTCTTTACACTAGGTTTGCCCTTCAGGGTGGAAAATTGTGGGAAAATGTGACAGGACCAAACAGTGTTTGAACTAAACATAGTAAATTGAGGGAGACAGTAAGGCCTGTTGATTCAGATTCCTCTTGGTATCCTTCTGTATTTGAAGGTAAACATACTTTTTTTACCCGGTATTGAAAGGCACCTCTCACATAGGGGATCTTATTACCTGCTTCAGGGGAGGTTAACAAAGTCCCTATTGCACCTGCCATTTCTTATATTCCTTCAATTTGATATATTTAATATGTCAAGGTGCCTTGTTTTGTGGTAGTATGTTATGGATCTCATCATATCTTATGCCTCTTTCTGTTTTATAATTTTTGGATTTAGTGTCATCACTTTGGGCAGGTCCTGGACTTTATGTCCTGTCTTAGGCAGCCAATGTGATAGTTAAAATAGAAGTTCAATTCAGTTCAGTTCAGTTCAGTTGCTCAGTCATGTCCGACTCCTTGCAACCCCATGAATCGCAGCGCAACTCCCAGAGTTCACCCAAGCTCATGTGCATTGAGTCAGTGATGCCATCCAACCATCTCATTCTCTGTCGTCCCCTTCTCCTCCTGCCCTCAATCCCTCCCAGCATCAGGCTCTTTTCCAATGAGTCAACTCTTCGCATGAGGTGGCCAAAGTATTGGAGCTTCAGCCTCAGCATCAGTCCTTCCAATGAACACCCAGGACTGGTCTCCTTTAGGATGGACTGGTTGGATCTCCTTGCAGTCCAAGGGACTCTCAAGAGTCTTCTCCAACACCACAGTTCAAAAGCATCAATTCTTTGGCGCTCAGCTTTCTTCACAGTCCAACTCTCACATCCATACATGACCACTAGAAAAACCATAGCCTTGACTAGATGGACCTTTGTTGGCAAAGTAATATCTCTGCTTTTCAATATGCTATCTAGGTTGGTCATAACTTTCCTTCCAAGGAGTAAAACTCTTTTAATTTCATGGCTGCAATCACCATCTGCAGTGATTTTGGAGCCCCCCAAAATAAAATCTGCATATCTGAGGTTATTGATATTTCTCCTGGCAATCTTGATTCCAGCTTGTGCTTCTTCCAGCCCAGCGTTTCTCATGATGTACTCTGCATAGAAGTTAAGTAAGCAGGGTGACAATATACAGCCTTGAGGTACTCCTTTTCCTATTTGGAACCAGTCTGTTGTTCCATGTCCGGTTCTAACTGTTGCTTCCTGACCTGCATATAGGTTTCTCAAGAGGCAGGTCAGGTGGTCTGGTATTCCCATCTCTTTAAGAATTTTCCAGTTTATTGTGATCCACACAGTCAAAGCCAAACAGAAGTTCACAAGATAACAAAGGCTGGTAGGGCAAAAGACAGCCTTGGCACTAGATTATTTCCTGATATTCTTCATTTTGCTTTAATGTCCTTATTTTCCTATCAGGTTAGTGATCAATTTTAAAGTAGTTTGAAAAATGTTTTATTGAGTATTTTAGTTATTTCAATCTCTAGTTTAATATGCTGCTTAAAACTGACTCTAATGTATGTCTTTTTTCACATTATAAACAGCTGTATTTATACAGGAGTTAGATTGCCCATACATCATCAGTAGAATCAAAACTTGACAGAAGACTTCAGTGAGAATCTAATCTAGTCCCTAGCTTTGTTTGCATGTGGAAAACTGACATCCTAAGAAATTAAGTGGCTTGCCTGTAGCTCATATAAGTAGTCAGAAGCACAGTTAGAACCGAAACTCAGACTCTCAACTCTCACGCGGTGCTTTTTCCTCCATAGTGGATCATCTCCCTAATCTCTTATATTACTACATACACATTTTTACTCCCTTAATCTGTTGACTTTAAAATGCAGCTATCTGTACATTCTCCTAGCAGTCCTCAATCTGGATTTTACTTTTATGTAAGTATTTGGATTTGACACACATACTTACATTTATAGTCTCTTGCTAAAGAAAGTGAATATTTGTATATTAAAATTTAGTCATGCATAGAAAAGTTGATTTCTGTACACTGAGGTTCTGGTGTCAGCTTTGATTTTTGAATAAAGTCATTTTCTAAAGATTGGAGACAGAGATAAACTGTCTTGTAGCATTTTCCTTACATGAAAAGAACTGCTGATAAGAATATGCTTTCATCTTTATTGTGGGTTATCAATGACCAGGACTTACAACCCTTCATTAGTGAAAAACAGTAATGACTACCTAAACACAATTAATCACAGAGCTTTTCCAAGCAGCCTTGATCACATTGGCTTGTCATCTCACTAAATAAGCATCTGATTGAACTTTCTGCAGCTGTTTGAAGTATGAATTGATTTGAGGAGGGAAATTTAGCATCATTTTTTCTTCATACTTCTTCAAACAATGTTCCAGAAGGAGAAGCAGTGATACTCCTCAGCAGGAAGTACTCAATCACTTTTCTAACAGTTGTGTTTATGCCCTTCCACTGCTGGTCCTCCACTGGATTTAATTATTGATTAAATACAGCTAGGACATGTTGTTTTCTTGACATCTAGAGCTTGAACCAGTGCTCTAGCAATTATGGTGGTCAAGTGTAAATTTTAGCAATATCTAATATTTTACTCATTATCATTTTCCTGAATCATATCTCTCGCCTCCTTTCCTCCTGTGTATGCCCTTCCATAGTGAAATCAAGTTTGTTCAAACAATTGATACCTCAGGGATGATTTAGTTATATTTTTATTATAGTCAAAAACTAAGAAAGAAATGAAGTAACTTGTGGTTTTTACAAACTACAAACCTCCAGAAGAGAATTAGGAATACAGTTTCTCAAAGCTACATTAATAACAGTGAAACAGAACAAAAACCAAACTAAAACAAAACCAGAACAACTAATAAATGAATTCTATCATTTCATTGAAACTGAGAAGTGAAAATGTTGACTCTTGGGAGACAAATAGCTGCAGTAGGAAATGGCAACCTATTTCAGTATTCTTGCCTGGCAAATTCATGGACTGAAGGGCCTCAAGGGCTGTAGTCCATGGGCTTGCAAAGAGTAGGACCCAATTGAGCATGCATGCACACATGCACAGGAGACAAAGAAATAATTGCTTAACTTTCACACTTTTCAACTGGGTATTGAGAAACTTTATATAATCTAAGGATTCAAAGAAGTATCAGTATTCAGAATAGGCTTAAAAAAGACATAGGTTCTAAGATTTTGGTTACTTGAATGAGCATTAGAAGTCAGAGCATAGCAGTGTTTTTTTCTTTAATGCCTGGTAATGTTGCTATAACTTAGAGCTGACATTACTGGTATAAATAGGAAACAGAGCTAATACACTTATTCAGCATTTTTGAAAATGTTATGTCTTTTACTAAAGTAGAGATAGTTCAATTCAGGGATCAGAAGTTGGCAAATAGGCTCTTTTCCCCAAAGGTGTGATGATGTATTATTAAATATATAAGCAATCATATTAATACCTCACAGAGCAGCTTTATGAACAGTTATATATTTTACTCTAATAAACCATGAAGAAATTATTTTTTTCCTCCTAAAAGCTAATAAATGAGTACCAAATTATGATACAGTAATTGAGTGTGATATGCTATCTTGCAGTTAAAACTGCTAAATAATATACATCTGAATATAACTGTTGCAGGAAGGGGGACCCCTTGCAGGGCCCGAAACTGGGCTCTTGTCTAACACTTGGAAATGAATTGTCCGAGGAGACACATGTGCTGACAAAACAAGAGATTTTATTGGGAAAGGGCACCTGGGTGGAGAGCAGTAGGGTAAGGGAACCCAGGAGAAATGCTCTGCCGCGTGGCTTGCAGTCTCAGGTTTTATGGTGATGGGATTAGTTTCCGGGTGGTCTTTGGCCAATCACTCTAATTCAGGGTCTTTCCTGGTGGCACATGCATCACTCAGCCAAGATGGATGCTAGCCAGAGGGATTCTGGGAAGTGGATGGACACGCGGTGTCTCCTTTTGACCTTTCCCGAACTCTTCCGGTTGGTGGTGGCTTATTAGTTCCATATTCCTTATCAGGATCTCCTGTCATAAAACAACTCATGCAAATGGTTACTATGGTGCCTGGCCAGGGTGGGCGGTTTCAATCAGTGTGCTTCCCCTAACATAGCCATAGAGAATTCACTGGTGGTCCAGTGTTTAGAACACTGAGCTTCCACAGCAAAGGGCCTGGATTTGATCTCTAGTCAGGGAAATAAGATTTCCTGCATGCTGCCAGGTTAGGCCAAAAAGATAAAAAATAAAAAACCCTGCTAACTGACTATACTCATGTAGATTTACCTGTATGAGCTTTGTGTCAATTGTGCAATTATTATAATGAATTATAAACATTCTATAAACATAGAATTAGGAAATCTAGCAAAACATCATTACTATTTAAAAAAAAAGGAAATGTTTTAACATGGCTTTAGAATCAGTGCAAATATTCCTTGACCTAGGAATATTTTTTTGTTTTTTTTTTTTTTCAGTGACTAGGATTTATTTTTTTATTTTTTTAATTTTAATTTTAATTTTTTTTTTTTTAAATTTTAAAATCTTTAATTCTTACATGCGTTCCCAAACATGAACCCCCCTCCCACCACCCTCCCCATAACATCTCTCTGGGTCATCCCCATGCACCAGCCCCAAGCATGCTGTATCCTGCGTCAGACATAGACTGGCCATTCGATTCTTACATGATAGTATACATGTTAGAATGCCAGGAATATTTTTTTTGTCTATATTTTTGTCACAGTTCTGTTTTCTTTGCCTCTTTCCACAGTTTAGGATAGGGAATGGCAGGGATTAGATGGTTAGAGATTGTTTAGATAAGTGGAATGTTTTTGAAAATTACATAGCAAGTGAAAAGTCTCAAATCATTAGATGTCAGTGCTTACAGAGAACATCTCTGTAACTGCCTTCTTTTTAAAGGTGAGAAAACTGAGGCCTGGGCTTCTCTGGTGCCCCAGTAGTAAATAATCTGCTGGCCAATGTAGGAGGCATGGGTTTGTTCCCTGGGTTGGCAAGAGCCCCTGGAGAAGGAAATGGCAACTCACTCCAGTATTCTTGCCTGGGAAATCCCATGGAGAAAGGAGCCTGGCAACCTACAGTCCATGGAGTCACAAAAGAGTCAGACACGACTTAACTAACAAACAACAAACTGAGGCCCAGAGGCATTAAGTGAAGGTACATCTAAGTAAAGTTTGAACTTGAACCAGCTCTTTGGTTCCCTTGAGGCCAGCAAATTTTCTATAATGCTATAATACTTTCTATAATACTATAGTATTAAATTGCAGATCAAATTGCTAACGTCCACTGAATCTTAGAAAAAACAAGAGAATTCCGTAAAAACATCTACTTCTGCTTCATTGACTACGTTAAAGCCTTTGACTGTGTAGATCACAACAAACTGGAAAGTTCTTAAAGAGATGGAAATACCGGACTGCCATACCTGCCTCCTGAGAAACCTGTATGCAGGTCAAGAAGCAACAGAACTGGACATGGAACAACGGACTGGTTCCAAATCGGGAAAGCAGTGCATCAAGGCTGTATATTGTCACCCTGCTTGTTTAGGTGCAAAGTCCATCATGCAAAATGCTGGGCTGGATGAAGCACAAGCTGAATCAAGATGGCTGGGAGAAACATCAGTAACCTCAGATAAGCAAATGACACCATGCTTATGGCAGAAAGTAAAGAGAAACTAAAGAGCCTTTTGATGAAGGTGAAAGATGAGAGTGAAAAACCTGGCTTAAAACTCAACATTCAAAAAACGAAGATCATGGCATCCAGTCCCATCGCTTCGTGGCAAATAGATGGGGTCGCAATGGAAACAGTGACAGACTTTATTTTCTTGCGTTCCACAGTCATGGCAGATGGTGACTGCAGCCATGAAATTCAAACATGCTTGCTCCTTGGAAGAAAAGCTATGACCAACCTAGACAGCATATTAAAAAGCAGAGATATTACTTTGCCAACAAAGGTCCATGTAGTCAAAGCTATGGATTTTCCAGTACTTGTGTATGGATGTGAAAGTTGGACCATAAAAAAGGCTGAGTGTTGAAGAATTGATGCTTCTGAACTGTGATGCTGAAGACTCTTGAGACTCCCTTGGACTGCAAGGAGATCAAACCAGTCCATCCTAAAGGAAATCAGTCCCAAGTATTCATTGGAAGGACTGATGCTGAAGCTGAAGCTCTAATACTTTGGCTACCTGATGTGAAGAGCTGACTCATTTGGAAAGACCCTGATGCTGGGAAAGATTGAAGGCGGGAGGAGAAGGAGATGACAGAAGATGAGATGGTTGGATGGCATCACCAACTTGATGGACATGAGTTTGAGCAAGCTCCAGGAGATGGTTAATGGACAGGGAAGCCTCGTGTGTTGCAGTCCATGGGGTCACAAAGAGTCGGACACAACTGAGCGACTGAACAGCAAAAACAAGACCGTAATACTGTAGTATTATAGTATACTGTAATACTACTAATAATCTGCACACTGCCTTCTGTGCAGATTAAGAATACTGATTTTGGCATTGCCATTGACACTGGTGTGCTGGGTTAGCCCAGATCAAGTTGCATAATTTGTTTCCTGAACCCTTCAGAGAAGGAGCACTTCTGAAGATGTTTGATTCAGCAGTTCACTTGAGAGGTGAATTTGACCTTGCCGTGACCAGGAGATGAGAAACACTCTTTCTATCAACTTGCTGGTTCCCTAGAGAATCTATGGCTCCGCTCATATATTTTATTTACTGTCCTCCATTGTCTGAAAGTAACTGAAACCACAGAATGAAATGTATTGTGGATATAGCTGGCTTCACATTTTGGGGGCAAAATTAGTTTTGCTCATGTTTGATTTTGCTTGATTGATAGCAGCGAAACATGCAAGAAGTAATGAGACCTTCCACAAAATACATCTTTACTAGGACATAATAAATGAGTGTGGCTAACCTCATCTACAGTGACTGCAGAATTCAACCCCTGAAACTGATAAGAAACTATAGTGATAACAGGCACTCAAGGGCACAAAAAATACCGATAGTGAGATACAGCAACCGTAACCGTTCTCCCAGGCTTAACACCCTTGCCATCTTTCCTATTAATCGTCTAGCTGGGGAGAAGGACCCTATTTATGGTTGTTTTCATGAAAGTAGATGTGAATAGCAAGTTCTTCAACAGCTATGGAAGCAAGACAAGAGTTATTGCTTCCTTCCCTTTGTGATCTGATGACTTCTGGAAGATAGTAGTGAAAAAAATCAATATTAGATGGCTCTTGAAAAGAATACAGTGGCTTTTGTTATATTTCTGGGAAGGAACGTTTGGCAGTGAGCAACTTAAACTGATGACATTAGTCTGTCTGACCCCTAGATTTGGATGAAATAAGTAAGCCCTGGAATCTTTTTCCTCGGTTAGATTTTTTTTTTTTAACTTAGAAAACAATTTATTGCACAAAATTTACATTTGTTGTAGATGATGGAAAACATGGTAAAAACAACCTTGTGTTAATCCATTTTTCCTGGAGATTTTTCTGTGGAAAGTAAAGATTTCCTAATACATTCTTTTTATACAGTTGTTTACCAGTTGTGTTGGTAGTAAGCATCTTGGGAAGTAAGGTATAAAACTGAACAGATCAGAAGAGCGCAGGGGGAAGACCACTGCCGAAGAGTAACCTCCAGGAACTTGGCATTTTCCAGGGGAGGGAAGATGCTGTGGGGTCCTCACAATGTGGTTTGATTATCTGAAGCTATTCATTAAGATATTCAACCAGACCCAGAGCATCTGGGATGTTGTCTCCTTCTGAAACGAACTTCAGCAGAATTGCGATTGGGATTTCTTTAGAACAGCCTTCATCATAGAGCAGCTTTGTGATCCCTCCTCCAGGAACACGGACACAAAACTCAGAATCGTCTATTTCAGGAATGCATGGGTTTTTTTCCATTTCTTCCCAGTTGAGGCTCTGTATTTTATTCTGAACACTTTTTTGCATGGAAGGGGTAAGAATGTACCTGAAGGGGGTACGGCGCAGCTGGAGGTCATTACGGTGATACGAGTGGCTGCTAGAAAGAACCACCACTTTGGCGCAGCCGCTGCTTTTCACCCAGGAAAGCAGTTTTTCACAGAATGACTTTGATTTATACTTAATAAAAATGGATCTTAACTGAAGAGCCACTAGTTTCTTTGAAGGCAATGCATATACTTCAGCATTTATACTGAGCTCCGCTGAATTCTCTTCTGCAGTTGCATATGGATTGTTTCCAACCATTGGCTCAAGACAGTCAGTATAGAAGTAACCGATCTTATGCATATTCAGTGTGGAAATAATCAGATCTATTGCAAGCTGGCCAACATTTCCAACAGATACTGCTGGCATTAGGAGGGTACACCCCGTGAGGTCGGGGACCGAGTCCCCAGAGGGGACAAACATAGTTTCGCTGGCGGCACAAGGAAGGCTCGGTTAGATTTTTAAACAATGAAATATTTCAAGTAAGTGCAAAAGCACAGAAATACTGTAATCAATGGCCATTATATTTAACATATCTCAACACTTTGTCATATGCTTTTCTTTCAGATGTTTTATGGATAACTAAACTGATTATAGATGTGCAGTTGCTTTGTTACTCTTTTCTAATCTAACTCTCATGTCTTAGTCCTCAGAGGAGCCATACTGGGTGCATATTAATGCCATTCCTGCATATTACTTATTCATAAACCATTGTCTTGAGTAATTTCAAACTTCTTGTAAATGGTATTATGTTGTATATACCATTTCCCAACTTGACTTTTTCATTCAATATTATGGGGTTTTTTGTTTGTTGAAATACTTTTTAAATTTATTTGGCTGTGCTGAGTCTTAGCTGCAGCCTGCAGGGATCTTTAGTTCCCTGACCAGGGATTGAACCCTGGCCCCCTACATTGGGAGTGTGGGGTCTCAGCCATTGGACCACCAGGGAGGTCCTTCAACATTATATTTTAAAGATTTAAACACAGATATATAGCTCTGATTCATTTTAACTAATGCAGCATGCTTCAGCATGTGAAAATACTATAGTTTATCTGTACGCCTATTGAATATTAGAATATTCCTAGTTTTTTTGCTATTATAAACAATGCTGCAATGAGTGTCTTTGTATACGTCTTATGCAGCTGTGTGAGATTATCCTTAGGGATAAATAACTAGAAGTGAGATTGCTGAGTTACAGGGCAAATGTGTCTTGAACTTTCAGTTCAGTTCAGTTCATTTGCTCAGTCATGTCTGACTCTTTGCAACCCCATGGACTGCAGCACGCCAGGCCTCCCTGTCCATCACCAACTCCCGGAGTTTACTCAAACTCATCTTGAGCTTTACTGGATATGAAATTTATTGGTCAAGTGGTTGTACCAATCTGTATTTCTATCAGCAGTATATGAAAATTCTTGTTTTTCTACCTACTTGTTAATATACTGACAAACAGCATTGTCAAATGGTTTGATTTTTGTTAATCTAATGGTTATGAAATGGTATCTTCTTTTTTTCTTTTATATTTTTCTTATTACTAGTGCTGTCTAGCACATTTAAATGTTTCCTGGATGCCCTGTAGTCCTTTTTTTACATCAGAGTTTTGAACGTGTAATGTATGTAATCAGATAGCCAAAAAATAAAGCAATATTTGAAAAGTATATATTGAAAAGTACTATTTCCATCCTACCACATTCACTTGACCCTTCTTTCATTTTAATGGTTTCTTGTATATCCTTCCAGTGTTTTTATACAAATAGATGCAAACTTGAATTCATATTCTTATTTTCCCACCTTACACAAAAATAACATACTATTGGGTTGGCCAAAATGTTCATTCAAGTTTTTCTGTGTAATATGTTATGAAAAAAATGAATGAACCTTTTGGCCAAACCAATATGTATATTGTTCTAAACCTTGATTTTTCCACTTAATTGTATATCTTGGAGCTCTTTTCTTTTCACTAGGTACTTTTTAATACCTGCACAATATTCCACTTTTAGGTGTAACACAGATTTTTTTAACTAGCCTTCTCTTGATGAATGCTCTGTTTTTTTCCCACTCTGTTGTTATAAGGAACAATACTGTAAGGAATACTCTTCATCGTGTTCTGAATTATCTGTAGGATAAATTTCTAGAAGTGGGCTATAGGATAGTTTTGTAGTTTGGTTCTTTGATTCTTTGTGAGTCTGCTTCTATTTTTGTTGTGTATGCTGTTTTTAACTTACAAAGTATTGTTTCTTTGCATGTCTGGTTATGTTTGGCTTTTTTAAAAAAAATGTTGAACAATTTGAAACATTAGATCAGGTACTTTAAAGAGAAATGAGTTCTTTTATCCAGGTTTCTGAGGGCAAAACCAGTTCATAACAACCAAAATCAAAGTTTAAAGTCCTCTAGAAGACATAGGCAGTTCCACCATAATACTTTGTGTGTGTGTTAACCTCTCCCTTCAGTAGGCTTAGGACTTGGATTTCTATGTCTCTTGCCCCCTTCAGAATGATATCTTCTTTGATGAATGATGAAAGAATGATATAACACACAAGTATATCTGTGTGTATATAAAATCAATACATGAAAAGACGTTCAACATCATCTATAATTAGTTATTCAGTTGCTCAGTCGTGTCTGACTCTTTGTGACCCCGTGAACTGCAGCACACCAGGCCTCCCTGTTCATCACCAACTCCCGGAGTCCACCCAAACCCATGTCCACTGTGTCGGTGATGCCATCCAACCACCGTATCTTCTGTCGTCCCCTTCTCCTCCTGCCCTCAATCTTTCCCAGCATCAGGGTCTTTTCAAATGAGTCAGTTCTTTGTATCAGGTGGCCAAAGTATTGGAGTTTCAGCTTCAACATCAGTGCTTCCAATGAACACCCAGGACTGATCTCCTTTAGGATGGACTGGTTGGATCTCTTTGCAGTCCAAGGGACTCTCAAGAGTCTTCTCCAGCACCACAGTTCAAAAGCATCAATTCTTCTGCACTCAGCTTTCTTTATAGTCCAACTCTCACATCCATACATGACCACTGGAAAAACCATAGCCTTGACTAGACAGACCTTTGTTGGCAAAGTAATGTCTCTGCTTTTGAATATGCTATCTAGGTTGGTCATAACTTTCCTTCCAAGGAGTAAGCATCTTTTAATTTCATGGCAGCAATCACCATCTGCAGTGATTTTGGAGCCCCCCAAATAAAGTCAGCTACTGTTTCCACTGTTTCCCCATCTAATTGCCATGAAGTGATGGGACTAATGCCATGATCCTAGTTTTCTGAATGTTGAGCTTTAAGCCAACTTTTTCGCTCTCCTCTTTCACTTTCATCAAAGGCTCTTTAGTTCTTCTTCACTTTCTGCCGTAAGAGTGATGTCACCTGCATATCTGAGGTTATTGATATTTCTCCCAGCAATCGTGATTCCAGCTTGTGCTTCTTCCAGCCCAGCATTTCTTTTTTTTTTTAATTTATTTATTTTAATTGAAGGCTAATTACTTTACTCAACCCAGCATTTCTCATGATGTACTCTGCATATAAGTTAAATAAGTAGGGTGACAATATATAGCCTTGACGTACTCCTTTTCCTATTTGGAACCAGTCTGTTGTTCCATGTCCAGTTCTAACTGTTGCTTCCTGACCTGCATACAGATTTCTCAAGAGGCAGGTCAGGTGGTCTGGTATTCCCATCTCTTTCAGAATTTTCCACAATTTATTTTGATCCATAATTAAGAGTATGCAAATTAAAGCAACAAATTTCCACTCATCAGAATGTTAAATTTAACTAATCAAAAAGCTTAAAAGTTGACAAGAATGCATATCTTTATTTGGAAAGGAAGTACATGAAAATATTAGTAGTTCTTTCCTCTAAAAAGCAGGCCTATGGTTGAGTAAAGGAGGGGAAGATGTGTTCTTTTCATGGTATGTGCTGTTTAGTACTTAAATTTTTAACCTCATGTATATATTTCTCATGCGAAGAGTTGACTCATTGGAAAAGACTATGATGCTGGGAGGAATTGAGGGCAGGAGGAGAAGGGGACGACAGAGGATGAGATCGCTGGATGGCATCACTGACTCGATGGACATGAGTCTGAGTGAACTCCAGGAGTTGGTGATGGACAGGGAGGCCTGGCGTGCTGCGATTCATGGGGTCACAAAGAGTTGGACACGACTGAGCGACTGAAATGAACTGAACTGAACTGCTATATTTTTTAAATAAAAATGTAACATTTTAGAGGCAAATGCCTAGATACTTAACTTTTTCTTTAAACTTTGGGAAACGTTTTGATGTGGTCAAAGTAATAGGGCCTAAAAAATGTTAGCACTATATAAAGGGCTATCAGTTTACTAAATACCTGTTCAGTTCATATAGTTGTGAATGTAGCAGAAATATTTGCTGAAAAAAAGTCCAAGTGATTAGACCTTCTGAGTTCTAATTAAAATGGTAGCAGCACATATCAACAGACATTCATGATATTTAAGGATTTCCTTTTTCTACCTTGATGTCAGAGTAAGGTACTTGCTGTGACATTGCAGAGATCAGATAAAAGTTTGTAACTTGTGTCTTCTTGGAAGCCTAAGGATATTCATATGCAGTGGATGCATCCTGAATGCAATCAAAACTTAAATTACCATGCTGAATAAAGGTGTTCTTAGCATTAAAACATTTTAAGTTTTAACCAGTACTTTTGTCTTTCTATTTTTTCCTTTTCATGTAATCACTATCCAGCCATAGTATGTATGTATGTGCATCTGTGTTTCATTCCATTTTTGTTTTGTTATAATGACTGTTGTTAGGAATGTGGTTCCTTTTAAATAGTCAGTTTTCTGTTAATGAAGTCATTAATGCTGCCTTTCTGATCCCCTTTGTTTGGACTTAGATCCTCTCATGCTGAGCAGCTCTTCCCAGATGTACTTGGTGCAGTTAATTTAAGAAATCCACGCTATGCTTGGAATAAAGATGAGGCTAATAGTTATAATTCTAGAACTCAGGTGCCCTCGTGGTCAGGTTGTTGGATTTTAAACTATTACAAAGAAGTAAAAAATTGGTAGCACTTACCACAATTCATATTTTATGTATTCTTTTTACAGTAATCAAGAAACATAGTTTATTTCTCTATAATTGTACCAAACATAACATTTCAGATTTCTGATCGCATCTTGTCTCTGACTGACGGGGAAGAGGGGAGAACGAAGTGTCTAATGCTTGTGCAGTATCCCCTGACTTCACCAGGGGGGGAGAATAACTTAGTAGCGTAGTCCTAGAGTAAATCTAAAAGGGCATTTACACTTTCTTAATATTCTAGGTGAAAAGGTGTTTGTATCTCTGTATGGAGCTGCCGTAGACATGAACATAAGGTTGGACAAGAATTCCTTGATCCTTGAGAAAACTTACATATCTCTGGCCAATCAGCGAACTGTAACTATTCACAACCACAGTAGCATCATTGCCCATTTCCAGTGGAAGATATTTGCTACCCAGGTAGAGGAAGACCAAGAAAAGTACAGGTTTGTAAGAAAAATCACTATCCATATAATTTGAAGGAACATGAAACTTAGTTATGAAAATTCTGTGGCTTTTGTGGTAAGTTTCTAACCGACTCAAACAATGTCAGATATATTATCATTTGGGTCCAGTATACAATGCCCCTTGTTTCATTTAAAGAACCTAGACTGAACTATGTGGAACACAACATTGTCTGTCCTCAGTTAATCTTATCCTGCTTATGTTAATAATTTATCAGTAGCTGGTTTCCTGAATTTTAACGACCAAATACATCATTCTTCACTATTCTCTCAAAACAAATCTACATGTCTTTATTTCTTTTCATAACCCTAACCAGATCAATCAGTCTTTATAGGGTTTCTAAAAGTCATCTCTTTTGGATTGGGATCGTCGTGGACTACTTTTTTCCCAGTGAAAAGAAACTTTCAGAAAAGACAAAGAATGGGGGAAATGAAGGCTTAGATATAATGGCTTTAATAACTTCAGTTTTAGTAGCATTGTTCAATCCTCACTAACTGTATAATTTAATAGAGGTTTCTTGTTGGTATTTTAATCTGCTGCTTTTCAAAATGATACTTCAGGCAGTGGAGAAAATTAATAAAATGGAAAGCCAAACTTTTAATTAATCTCATCACTGTTAAATTTTTAATATTTCTCTTTTTTTACTGAATCTATCATTGACTCTTTTAAACTCCATTTGCAATTTTAGCTTCCTCCATCCTCCCTGAATTAGCACTTTTGCCGCTTTCATTGGAATTTATTTCAATCTTTTTTATTTGCCTCTCCATTTTCATTAAAGATTAGCCCCACGAAGCTTCAAAGCTCTGTTTAACACCAAGTTAGCATGTGATAAAAATAAAAGGTCTTAGGTCTGTGGAGACCAGGCAGAAACCCCCCAGCGAGCTGTCCCTAATTGAATCAGAAGGGGCGGTGACAGTGATAGGACACCGCGGACCAGAGGCTTTGTCATCCAGACAGTGAGCTTTAATCACCGCATTGCCACTGCGCCACCTTTAAGAAGTGGGAAAAGAAAAGCCTTTCCTGCCTAAAAACTTCATGTTGCCTCACAGCATAGAAACACCAGTAGTTTAAAAAGGCAAGAGGAGACCTCTCGTCCATTGCTTCATCGGTCCTGATTCTTCAGCTGACATGTATGTACCAACAATCAGAATGGTCTAGGTATGTTCAAAGATAAAAACAGAGCAGGTACAAATGCAGAAACAGCAGTAAAGTAGTGGTTCAGTACCCTCCTTGTACTGTGGGCATAATCTTTGGGGGAGAAAAGAGTATGCGCTATCAGAGAGAAAGTGTCAGTTGGTGGCTCAGTCATGTCTGACTCTTTGCGACCCCATGGACTGTAGCCCACCAGGTTTCCATGTCCATGGGATTCTCTAGGCAAGAATACTGGAGTGGGTTGCCATTCCCTTCTCCAGGGGATCTTCCCAACTCAGGGATCAAACCTGGGTCTCCTGCATTGCAGGCAGATTCTTTACTGTCTGGGCCAGCAGGGAAAATCATCAGAGGGAAAGCCAGCTTTAATTTCAACTATGTCTTTGTGTTTGACCAAATGTATAGGACATGACTGATGCCATGCCTATGTCCAAAAGATATGTAAGGAAGTTATTCAACAGTGAAACTCAGGAAAAATTCAAACCAATTGCTGTCAGGAATTCTAAGAGATTATAATTTTAACCACACGTGAATGGACATTTCTCCCCTCCCCCACACTTCTTGCCCCCCCAGACACTCATGGCCCTATCTGTAATACTATCTTTGAGTCTCATTATTCCTTTTCTTTTGCATTGTCTCTCTTGCTCTTTCTGTTAGATCCTCCTGGCTGTTTTTGTTTTGTTTTGTTTGTTTGCTTTTTTTTTGTAGCAAGGAAACAATATAATAGAGCATTTTAACCATCACAATTGGAAGCCCAAATTTATCATCTTGGATCATGCTATGCTAAGTCACTTCAGTCGTGTCCGACTCTGTGGGACCCCACAGACATACCCCTCCCTTAAACAATGAACTTGAAAAGTGGCTTCAGATGGCTAAATAAGAATGCTTTGCTGTGTGTGGGTGACACAGAGAAACATAACTTACTGCTACAAACTGGACTGGTTGATCTAAGTGAAGAATGTGTTGAATTTTCTGCCCCATCCCTTCTTCCTACCTTTCAATTAGGGTAAAATGCCTTATCTCTTATTTGACCAGGTATCTCTTCTCTCCCATGCCTCTCTTGTTCCTTGATACATTCCCAAGCATGCCACCAAGTTTCATATTATTAGCCATGGATTCTTGTCCTAGACTAACGAGCAACAAAATGCCCATCATCTCAAAAAGCAAAGAAAGAGGCTATTCTTTACTGAACATCTGGTTCATATCTTTGGATAGGTGCCCCTTTCATGGGTGGCTGTGCTCTTGCTTTGAGTGTAGATCCTCTCCTCCTCCGTGTAACAAACCCTCAGCTTGTCTTTTAGGCTCACATCAGCAGCAGATCAAGCACAATGTTCTTGGATAGCTTGCTTATGGGCCAAGGTTTGCTTGTCCCTAAGAAACAGGAGTGAGATCTTTAGCTTCTGGCATAAATTCTCTCTTGAGCTCTCCAGGAAGAACAGTGCAAGAATCCCTGGAATAATCTTTTTATGTTTGACTCTGCTACTCCTAGTGGTGAGCGAGCTTTTTTTTCTCCTCTTCCTTCAGTAACTTCTGTAGTTAAGGCGTAGAGAGAAAGCTTGACTTCTGTCCTGAACTTGCGACACAGGTGGTCTAAATGGGCCTTAGGCATACTTCAGGAGATTCGCGTTTCCCTTTGCAGCATCCCAGTAACTTAAGATTTTAAAACTTCAGTGTAGATTTTAGGTGAATTCAAGAGTCTTCTCACTGCTTTCCAGTTATAACATGGCTTAAAACTCATGCCAAGGCATTCATCTAAGGGGCTGAAACTTGCTGCGTGATCACTTTGAGAATTCTAATCCGTTTAGTATTATGGACATCCTCAAGGCCCTAGTCCAGCCATCATAGTTTCTTGTTCTCTGCATCTTGATGCTGTGCCTGAGCAAAGGCACACCTGAGCCCTCTGCCTTTCTGGCAGTTCATCACTTCCATTCTACAAAGGAAGTCTTCCTCCCTGCCTTCCAAAGCATGTTGGTGTGAATCTTAGGACATACATTAAGATTTGGGGACCTCAGGCTAATCTCAGGCTCCAGACTCTGACAGTGGTGATATCATTTCCCTTAGGAAGAAGTTCTGAGCTTATTTTTTTTTTTTCCATTTTTTTGAACCTTAGGAATCAGATATAGAACCTTTGAAAATGATCTTTTGGTTCTCTCTCTTTTCTGACATTTTTCTAGGAGTTACAGAAAATTAATCCCTTCAAAAATTGGGACTGAACTCATTCCTCCTTACTTCCTCTATCTTGGCCTGAGGGATTATAAAATATCCTACAAGATACTTCCATCCTCATTCTTATCACAGTTTATTATTTCCAGAGACACAGCATGGGCTTTTGAGGATTTCTGCTCCCCATTTCTCCATCAAGGTCATGGCCATTCTCTCAATAACAGCTGCTCTCGTTCTGGATTCACTGTGTACAAGAACACAGAATCCTCAGTGGAGCCCCCCGCCCTGAAAGTGATTAGCATGGATGTGTTCCAAAGCATTACAGTGTTGGAGATGACACATTTCTGTAAATAAATCAGTTGTATTTTGGCTTTCAGCCTACCACCCAGGTAGTAATAAATTTAATCTCAGTTGTGTTTGGGGAGCTCTTCCAGGTGGCGCTAGTGGTAAAGAACCTGCCTGCCAATACAGATTAGACATAAGAGACTCCGGTTCGATCCTGGGTCAGGAAGATCCCCGGGAGAAGGAAATGACAACCCACTCCAGTATTCTTGCCTGGAGAGTCCCATGGACAGAGGAGCCTGGAGGGCTATAGTCCATGGGGTCACACAGTCAGACACGACTGAAACGACCTAGCACAACGCTCCCTTTCCTAGTCATATAAGAACCTAAAGACTTGAGTGGTACTTGGTAAACAGGAAGAGGACCTCTAGTACTTCATTTATGACAGGCATCACAGAGTTATTAATACTCTCTGTCCAGTATCACCCAGTCCATTTGAAGTTGGATGGCTCCATCCTTTCCATACCGGCTGTGGAGGGGAATATTTCTGCCAGCCATGATGGCTGAGGTTCTTAGTTTTTAATCTCGGCATTCAATTACCACCTGTTGGGATGCTGCAAAGGATCAGAGTGCAGGTCTCTAGGAACCCAAGATGAGAGGGCGGTACTGGTTCAACACTACTGTACTTGAGACATACTGTACTCCCCACTGAGTATAGGCCACTGACTGAACTGTAGTTGATGCCTGAAGGTGATGGATATTTGGGCTACCAGACCATTTGCAAAATGATTAAATCCATGATTTTACTGGAAGAGAAGGCTAGTGTATTGTTACGTTCTGTGATGAGAGGCATCTTCATCTGAAAAACTGAACTCCTCTGAGTGCAGGAGCCAATGAGTATCAGCCAGACAAGATGGCATAACAATAGACTGAGGGATACAGAAGTCCTTGTTGGAGTCAAGCCAGCTCTCAGTGGTATGCCACACTCCCTTCTTACATCCAGTCATGGCTGTAATTCTGCATAGATGGCAGAGAGGATGACATCTGGTGTCCTCACCCCACACCCCCACTTCTCATTATACAGCTGTCACTGACTCAAGAGTCCCAGCAGCGTGGGAGGAAAGCATCTTCCTTTGTTTCCTGGTGTAAGGGTTGAGTCCATCATCCTCCTCAATTCATAAAGCATTATCATCTTTGGTCCACACCCCACTCCCATTAACCCTCATATATAAATGTAATGTCTGAGTCCCATTATTTGTTTAACCAATACTTCAATCTGGTACATCAAATTTACTCACATTTTTTGTGTTATTACAAGTACTTTGGTGAACCTCTTTGTTGCTCTTTATTTACATTCATGATTGTTTCTTTAAGATTTGTTCCTAAGGAATCAGCTCAGTTCAGTCACTCAGTCGTGTCCGACTGTTTGCAACCTCGTGAATCGCAGCACACCAGGCCTCCCTGTCCATCACCAACTCCCGGAGTTCACTCAGACTCACGTCCATCGAGTCAGTGATGCCATCCAGCCATCTCATCCTCTGTCGTCCTCTTCTCCACCTGCCCCCAATCCTTCCCAGCATCATAGTCTTTTCCAATGAGTCAACTCTTCTCATGAGGGGGCCAAAGTACTGGAGTTTCAGCTTTAGCATCATTCCTTCCAAAGAAATCCCAGGGCTGATCTCCTTCAGAATGGACTTGTTGGATCTCCTTGCAGTCCAAGGGACTCTCAAGAGTCTTCTCCAACACCACAGTTCAAAAGCATCAATTCTTCGGCGCTCAGCCTTCTTCACAGTCCAACTCTCACATCCATACATGACCACAGGAAAAACCATAGCTTTGACTAGATGGACCTTAGTTGGCAAAGTAATGTCTCTGCTTTTGAATATGCTATCTAGGTTGGTCATAACTTTTCTTCCAAGGAGTAAGCATCTTTTAATTTCATGGCTGCAGTCACCATCTGCAGTGACTTTGGAACCCCCCAAAATAAAGTCTGACACTGTTTCCACTGTTTCCCCATCTATTTCCCATGAAGTGATGGGACCAGATGCCATGATCTTCATTTTCTGAATGTTGAGCTTTAAGCCAACTTTTTCACTCTCCACTTTCACTTTCATCAAGAAGCTTTTTAGTTCCTCTTCACTTTCTGCCCTAAGGGTGATGTCATCTGCATATCTGAGGTTATTGATTGATTCCAGCTTGTGTTTCTTCCAGTCCAGTGTTTCTCATGATGTACTCTGCATAGAAGTTAAATAAGCAGGGTGACAATATACAGCCTTGACGTACTCCTTTTCCTATTTGGAACCAGTCTGTTGTTCCATGTCCAGTTCTAACTGTTGCTTCCAGACTTGCATACAGATTTCTCAAGAGGCAGGTCAGGTGGTCTGGTGTTCCCATCTCTCTCAGAATTTTCCATAGATATGTATTAATAAATTACACCTGGAGGAATACATGATTCCTTTCTTCTTGTGGACTGAGCTGCCTTTAATTTGCCTTGACCTGCCCAGCAGTATAGAATGATGGCTGCTTTGGTTACCTTGTGTCCCATCAAGCAAGAAAAAGGGAGCACACAATGCTTTCTTCATTGGGGCCAGAACACACTGAACCCACTTCTTCGACTTCTTTATGCTGTGTGACTGAAGGACCCTGGACACTGAATTTATTTTAAAAAGAGTTATTTGACATTGCTGAGCATATGGTTTGCATGAGGTCAGTTACAAAATAATTGGGGCTGGGACTGGATTTAAGTGACCCTATCTTCACACTCAGTATTCACATTACTAAATAATGTCTCTCACCACTGGTAATACCAGAAAAATGCTGGGAAAATGGTCATGTATCCTGGCAGGACTTGAAATTCAGTCTTCAGATCAAGTCACAGACGCAAGTAGTTATGTGAGCATACCTTCAGTAATGAGTAGACGGTCGTGAAGGCTGCTTTTTCATAAGGGATGTGAAGATCTATAGAGAGAGAGAGAGAGAAAGGACGTGTCTCCACTTGTAGTCTGAGTGTTTTATAACTTGACAGCTTGGCAACTGCCTGCTGTTCATATAGGGAGAAAACTGGCATTTCCTGAGCAACTGCTTTGTTCCAAGAATTACCCCATGTCCTTGATCATATTTAATTCTCAACACATCTTTATGATGGAGGATCTCCTATTCTTTCCATTTGGTTGATGAAGGCACTGAGGCTTAGAGGGTTTAAGTAGCTCCTGAAGTCATACAGTGAGTAAACAGAGAGTGGAATTAGTGTCAAAACCTAGTCTGCTGGCTCCAGATTCTGTTCTGTAGGTAATAATGACTAGGAAAGATTTCAAGCTAAGCAAGTTTAGAAGAAACAAAAAATTGCCCTTGAAGTATCAGAGGCAGGGTAGATGTTAAATATTGAAAAAGCATCCTGGAAAACACAATTACCTAAAGGAAAATATTTGTGCAAATATCTATAAGGGATCAGGAGTAAGCAAATGAGCATTGAGTAGGATAGGAAGCCTGGGGGATTTCTTGAAGGAAACAAACTGAAGTTCTCAAGAGGATAAGGTATAAGGTCTCTCAACTGGTAGATTAGAGTCTCAGGCAAGGAAGGACCACCCCAAGATCATGGGTGAGACTTCACAAGAGGATGGGCTGGAGGGGAGCCCTTTACTTCATGAAAGTACCAGAATAAATCTCATGTTTCTTCTTCTTTTTTTTTTAGGGTCTGTGATGATCTTAGCAAAAAGGAAAAGAGTGAGACTGATGAGTTTCTTGAGGAGTGCATTATTGATCTTTCTCTTCGACAACGTCTTTCCATTCTCTCCCGAACTTTTGAGAATCAGAGAAAGCTGGTTCAGGCAGACAGCATGCTCTTCTTGAATACCATTTTCACTATTGAGCCTCTGGTAAGCACATAAATACCGTAAACCTTGCAATAAACGTAGTGGGGAAGAGGGCTTAATGTGATATGAGTACTCACTCTGAGACTGGTAACGGTGTGATTCAAGAGCATAAAGATTCCATCTGAGGGACCTCATTGTCATTATGTGCCAGTGAATGAAGGTTAATGGTTAGAACACTCAGAGGTGACATTTATAGAGGTCACACTCTATGCACCAGTTGCTGATAAGCACTTCATACATGATACCTACTTTATCTCATTTATATATATATTATTATCAGTTATAATTTGTCTCCCATTCTATAGATGAGGAAATTAAGAATTAGAGAAATTTGATAACTTACTCAAGGTCAAGCAATTAGTGTTAGTAGTTAGAAATTTATCCCTGATTGGCCTCACTCTAGAGCAGGGTTTCTCAGTGTCTTCACTATTGACATTTGGGGCTGGATAATTCTTTGTCCTGTATACTGTAGGATATTTTAATAGCAGCTCTGACTTTTACCCCTTGGATGCTAGTTGCAAGAATCAAAGCTCCATCCAGATGTCAGATGTCCTCTGGTGGGCACAATCATTTGAGTGGAAAACTGTTTTGTTCTTAATTCATTCAATAAATACTTATTGACTGCATGTTCTGTACCAGGCACTGCGTACTGGGCATTGATGAACAAAACAGACATAGTCCTTGACCTCACTGTCTAACTACTGAGACCTGAGCTAGAGTTAGAACAGAATCTGTCTGATTCCACAGACTAAATTCCCCCTTTTTTTAAGGTATGCAATGTAGTGAATTGATATTTTTATAGATGGTGCTCCATTTAAAGTTATTGCAAAATAATGACTATAATTTCCTGTGCTGTGCAGTATATCCTTGTTCCTTATCTTTTTTATACACGGTAGTTTGTATCTCTTAATTCCATACTGCTATCTTGCCCTTCCCCACTCCCTCTTCCTACTGGTATCCACTAACTTGTTTTCTATACCTGTGAGTCTGTTTCTATGCTGCTGTATATATTTGTTTTATTTTTCAGGTTCCACATGTAAGTGATAACATAGTATTTGTCATCCCCATCTGACTTATTTCACTAATCATAATACTTTCTTGGTCTACCCACTTGTTGCAAATGCAGAATTTCATTCTTTTTTTTTATGGCTGAGGAAAACAGTAGAATGGGAAACACTAGAGATCTCTTCAAGAAAATTACAGATCCCAAAGGAGAACTTCATGCAAAGATGGGTACAGTAGAGGACAGAAATGTTCTGGACCTAACAGAAGCAGAAGATATTAAGAAGAGGTGGCAAGAATACAGAAGAACTATATGAAAAAGATCTTCATGACCCAGATAACTGTGACGGTGTGATCACTCACCTAGAGCCAGACATCCTGGAGCCTGAAGTCACATGGGCCTTAGGAAGAATTACTACGGGCAAAGCTAGTGGAGGTGATGGAATTCCAGTTGAGCTATTTCAAATCCTAAAATATGATTCTGTGAAAGTGCTGTACTCAATATGCCAGCAAATTTGGAAAACTCAGCAGTGGCCACAGGACTGGAAAAGGTCAGTTTTCATTCCAATTCCAGAGAAAGACAATGCTAAAGAATGTTCAAACTACTGCACAATTGCACTCATCTACACGCTAGCATCTGGTCCCATCACTTCATGGGAAATAGATGGAGAAACAGTGGAAACAGTGTCAGACTTTATTTTTTTGGGCTCCAAAATCACTGCAGATGGTGACTGCAGCCATGAAATTAAAAGACGCTTACTCCTTGGAAGAAAAGTTATGACCAACCTAGATAGCACATTCAAAAGCAGAGACATTGCTTTGCCGACTAAGGTCCATCTAGTCAAAGCTATGGTTTTTCCAGTGGTCATGTATGGATGTGAGAGTTGGACTGTAAAGAAGGCTGAGCGCCGAAGAATTGATGCTTTTGAACTGTGGTGTTGGAGAAGACTCTTGAGAGTCCCTTGGACTGCAAGGAGATCCAACAAGTCCATTCTGAAGGAGATCAGCCCTGGGATTTCTTTGGAAGGAATGATGCTAAAGCTGAAACTCCAGTACTTTGGCCCCCTCATGAGAAGAATTGACTCATTGGAAAAGACTCTGATGCTGGGAGGGATTGGGGGCAGGAGGAGAAGGGGATGACAGAGGATGAGATGGCTGGATGGCATCACTGACTCGATGGACGTGAGTCTGAGTGAACTCCGGGAGTTGGTGATGGACAGGGAGGCCTGGCGTGCTGTGATTCATGGGGTCGCAAAGAGTCGGACATGACTGAGCGACTGAACTGAACACGCTAGCAAAGTAATGCTGAAAATTCTCCAAGTTAGGCTTCAACAGTATGTGAACCGTGAACTTCCAGATGTTCAAGCTGGATTTAGAAAAGGCAGAGGAACCAGAGATCAAATTTCCAACAACTGTTGGATCATAGAAAAAGCAAGAGAGTTCCAGAAAAACATCTAATTCTGCTTCATTGACTATGCCAAAGTCTTTGACTGTGTGGATCACAATAAACTGTGGAAAATTCTTAAAGAGATGGGAATACCAGACCACCTTACCTGCCTCCTGAGAAATCTGTATGTAGGTCAAGAAGCAACAGTTAGAACTGGATGTGGAGCAACAGTCTGGTTCCAAATTGGGAAAGGAATACATCAAGGCTGTATATTGTCACCCTACTTATTTAACTTATATGCAGAGTACATCATGCGAAATGCCAGACTGGATGAAACACAAGCTGGAATTAATATTACCACAGGAAATATCAATAACCTCAGATAACGCAGATGACACCACCCTTATGGCAGAAAGAAAAGAGGAGCTAAAGAGCCTCTTGTTGAAAGTGAAAGAGGAGAGTGAAAAAGCTGGCTTAAACTCAACATTCAGAAAACTAAGATCATAGCATCCGGTCCCATCACTTCATGGCAAATATATGGGGAAACAATGAAAACCGTGACAGACTTTATTTTCTTGGGCTCCAAAAGCACTGCAGATGGTGACTGCAGCCATGAAATTAAAAGACACTTGCTCCTTGGAAGAAAAGCTATGACCAACCTGGACAGCATATTAAAAAGCAGAGACATTACTTGGCTGACAAAGATCTGTCTAGTCAAAGCTATCGTTTTTCCAGTAGTCATGTATGGGTGTGAGAGCTGTACCATAAAGAAAACTAAGTGCTGAAAAATTGATGCTTTTGAACTGTGGTGTTGGAGAAGACTCTTGAGAGTCCCTTGGACTGCAAGGAGATCCAACCAGTCCATCCTAAAGGAAATCAGTCCTGAATATTCACTGGAAGGATTGATGCTGAAGCTGAAGCTCCAATACTTTGGTCACCTGATGCAAAGAACTGACTCATTGGAAAAGACCCTGATACTGGGAAAGATTGAAGGCAAGAGGAGAGGGGGATGGCAGAGGATGAGATGGTTGGATGGCATCACCGACTCGGTGGACATGAGTTTGAGTAAACTCCGTTGTTGGTGATGGACAGGGAAGCCTGGCGTGCTGCAGCAAAGAGTCAGACATGACTGTGGGACTGAACTGAACTGTTTTACACGCCACACCACACCACATCTTCTTTATCTGTTTGTCTGTTGATGGAATTAGATTGTCGTAGGTTAATTGACCATATGTGTGTGGGTTTATATCTGGGCTCTCTATTCTGTTCCATTGATCTATATGTCTGATTTATATTCAGTTTTATTGATCTATGTGCTGGTACCACACTCTTTTGATTAGCTTTTTAGTATGGTCTGAAGTCAGGGAGTGACTTTGAGCTTTGTTCCTTTTTCTTGAGATTGCTTTGGTTATTTGGGGTTTTTTTGGTCCCAAATAAGTTTTAGGTTTACTTGTTCTAGTTCTTTGAGAAGTGTCATGGGTATTTTAACAGGGATTATATTAAATCTGTAGATTGTTTTGGATAATATGGGCTTTTTAACGTTAATTCTTCCAATCCATGAATACAGGATACGTTTCTACTTATTTGTATCATTTTCTATTTCTTCATCTTTGTCTTTAGTTTTCAGAGGATAGGTCTTTCAATTTTTTCATTAAGTTTATTCCTAGGTATTTTAATCTTTTTAATGCAATTATAAATGGAATTGTTTTCTTGATTTCTTTTTAAATTGTTCATTATTAGTGTATAGAAAAGCTACAGATTTCTATATGTTAATCTTATATTCTATAATGTTACCAAATTCATTTATTAGTTTGAGTAGTTTTATGGAAGAGATTTTAGGATTCTTTTTATATAGTATCATGTCATTTGCAAATACTGACAGTTTCATTTCTTCTCTTCCAATTTAGATTCCTTTTGTTTCTTTTTCTTATCTGATTTCTGAGGCTGGAACTTGTAATACTGTGTTACATAGAATTGTCAAGCATGGGCATCCTTGTCTTATTCCTGATTTTAGAGAAACAGCTTTTAGCTTTTTACCACTGAGTATTATATTAGCTGTGTATTTATTGTAAATGGGCTTTAATGTGTTGAGATATGTTCCCTCTATACCAACTTTGTTCAGAGTTTTTATCATGAATGGCAATCGAATTTTGTTGAATGCTTTTCTGAACCATTTGAGAAGCGATCATGTGGGGTTTTAAGCTTTGTTTTGTTAATGTGGCATATCACAGTGATTTATTTGTCTATATTGAATCGTCCCTTCATCCCTGGAACAATCCCACTTGATCTTGATAAATGGTACCTTTTATATATTGTTAAATTTGGCTTGCTAATATTTTGTTGATGGTTTTTGTATGTGTGTCCTTCATAGATATTGGCCTGTAATAGTCTCCTGGTTTTGTTTTGTTTTTTTGACAGTACCTTTCTCTGGCTTTTGTATCAGGGTAATGGACTCATAAGATGAGGTTGGGAGTGTTCCCTCCTGTTTAATTTTTTGGATTAGTTTGAGATGGATAGGTATGTTTGATAGACTCTTCTTTATATGTTTGATAGAATTCCCTGTGAAGCCATGCAGTCTGGGACTTTTTTTCTCTTAAAATTTTTTTGATTACTAATTCAATTTTGACACTAGTAATCAATCTTTCAGATTATCTATTCTTTTCCTGATTCAATCTTAAAAGATGGTATATTTCTGGGAATTTACCCATTTCTTCTAGGTTGTCTAATATGTTAGCATATGACCATTAATAGTGTTCTCTTACAATTGTTTGTATTTCTGTGATATCAGTTGTAATTTCTCCTCTTTCATTTCTTGTTTTGTTTATTTGCATTCTCCCTCTTTTTCTCTTAATGACCCTGGCTAAAGGCTTATCAATTTTATTTATCTTGGTGTCACTGATTTTTTTTTGTTGTTCTCTATTTTATTTAGTTCCTCTCTTATATTTTTTTTTTCCTTCTACTGATTTGAGGCTTTGTTTGGTCTTCTTTTTCTAATTCATCTAGGTAATAAGTTATATTGTTTATTTGAAATTTTTCTTGTTTCTTGAGGTACTCTATTATATTGCTATAAATATCTCTCTTAGAACTGCTTTTGCTGTATCCCACAGATTTTGGAAAGCTGTGTTTTAATTGTCATTTATTTTGATGCTTTCTTTTTTGGTTTCTTCAGTGACCCATTGATTTTTAGTAGCATGTTTAGTCTCCATGTGTTTGTATTTTATCCATTTTTCTTCCTGTAATTGATTTCTACTTTCATACTGTTGCAGTTGGACATGATGCTTGATATAATTTCCATCTCTTAAATTTGTTTAGACTTGTTTTGTGACTTAGCATGTGATCTGTTCTGGAGAATGTTGCATGTGTACTTGGAAAGAATGTATATTGTGCTGCTTTCGAATGGAACGTCCTGTAGATGTCTATGAAGTACAGCTAGTCTGATATGTCATTTAAGGTCAGAGTTTCTTTATTGATTTTCTGTCTCGATGATTGGTCCACTGATGTAAGTGAGATGTTGAAGTCCACTACGATTATTATATTATTGTAAATTCCTCCCTTTATGTCTGTTAATATGTTTTATGCTTTTATATCACAGAACAAACTCCTGACCACTCTGCCCTACTGCCTCAAAATGAATAACCAGCATCTTCTATATGTGCTAGGCACTATATGTTATTTTAAACTTAGCAAGCATAGAGTGATGTGAGGATAAAGACAATAATAGGAGTTAAGAAAGCCCACAACTAGTTAGAGTGGCTGGATTGTTACCATTCAGACCTGTTGGGCACAAGGACACATTAGAATAAAAAGTCATTTGTGAGAAATGCCACTGACTTATATACAGCAGTCTTCCTTTTATCTGTACCTTGAAATTATGCTTATAAGATATAACATAGAAAAGGTATTCCATGGCTAAGTAAGTTTGAGAAACACTGGGTTCCATATTGTTTGAAAGGTTTATTTTGCTGTTAGATGGCTAAAAGTCTTTCATATGATAATGAGCATTATAAATAGCTAAGAGGGAGCCTTCCCCTTGGAGATATCCTTTAGAACTAACATTTAGTAGAATTGGCTATGTGAATCACTGGTAAAGATTGTCAGGACACTAATTCAGAGGCTGAGGTGATTATCATAGGCTACAAAGTTAGAGTAGGCTTTTTGAGAGCAGAGCCTTGAGTTGGATCTTGCAGAATGGAACTTTTGGAAAACAAAATTGGGGTTTCATTCAAGGCGTGGTTCGTTTAGAGCTCCATTAATGGTTCAGTTTGGCTTGAAGAAAAGGGTTCATGTAGGAAAATAAGGTTGGAGATGTGGATTGAGGCTGAATCTTCTCTCATGTCAGAAGACCATCTAGGGTTCAACTGAGCCAAGGGATCTTCAGATATAATGAGTTAGACCAGAAAGAGGTTAAGTCAAGGTGAAAATATAGTCTTGGAAGGACAGGACATGTACCTGTAAAAGTAAGCCATACCCAAAGATGTGAGAAGCTCAAGAAGGCATTACAAATCCCAAGCATGTAAGTTGCTGAGTGGGACAGAGGCAGGGAGGAGCAATCAGTCAGGGCAATCTTAGACATGGCTGGCAAGGCCCAGAGTGTGGGCAGTCCAGGACTTTTCCCAGCTGGTACAGAGAATCCAGGCTGATGACTGCTGTCCTTTTCTCATAGCCTTCTGGGAATGGGTGACTCTGGGATGGCAAAGATTGATGGTCAAAAGGAGGTGGGAGGCCCACAGGTAAGGCTTGTACATATTAAGTTCAGAAGTAAAAAGACTAGGCTTAACCTCAGATTTTCTTTTCTTCATGCACAAAACCAAAAGCTTCTCATTGCAGATGTTAAATGTGTTAATATGTGGCATTTAATATGATTATTTTTGAATTCTAAAATAGGAACTGAATTGGGCACAAGGCATATTTTTACTGTTAGGAAGGAAACCACTTTGTAAGATAGTGATACACAGATATGATATCTTTTAAATAAATGAGACTAATTTTGTTTATGTTGTATGAAAAAAATCTCCAGGAAGGGGACAATATTTGCGTAGTATATAAATGATGCTTATAGCATCTGTAATGATTTTATCTTTTCTGTACAGTATTTAGGTTTTCTTCTCATGATAGTATTTATTAGCTGATTCTTGATAATTTTTGCAAATTGAAAAATGAAGTCATGAATTTTTCCTAATGTCTTCCTTAGTGTTTTTCTGGTAGAAAGAGCAGAACTCAGTATCTGTTATAGTGAATTATTTATTGATATTAAATTTCCTTTTTTCCTACTTAGAGACCCTGATAGTTTTATAGAAATACAGTTCTTGTGAGTGTAATGCAATCTTACCTTGTAAATTACTTTTGAAGTTATTTGATGGGAAAATTTTATAGCATTAGCTTCTTGACTCAGATGTGAGCTATGAGTATTTTGCACCGTTGAGATTTTGGTTTTATGATTATAGGTAAATGAATTCTATGAGGGAGCTGGTAAAAGATTTATGGAAGAGATGAGATCTGACCTGAATGTTGGAGGAAGGGTAAAATTTAAGAAAGGAAGAAGAATGTTTCCAATTGGTAAAGTTATGAAAACAAAAGAGAAAGTGTTTAGGTTCATAGCATATTAAATAGCAATGAAACGATCAGTTTGTCTGGAGCTGGTGGTCATGGAGAATATAAGAACTGAGATTGAGAAGGAGAGTTGGCATGTCTGGGCTGCCCTGGCAACCTGTTATGCTACGGCTGACTGTCTCCTACAGTGTGTTTCTGTAAACATTGGATCTGACAGGTGGCAGTGTATGTTCCCTGCAAAAAGGGAATTTTGCAGTCAAATAATTTTGGGAAATACTGGTTCAAGAGACTGTGACTCTCAAAAGGCAAAGTGCAAACAGTATTTCCCCATGACCAGAGACCCCTTTTCCCACAAAATCTATACTGGAGTCAGTGTTCTATGGATCCCGGTTTGGTAAGTGGTACTGAGGGTTTCTGAGACTCAGTTCAGTTTTGGATCAGGCACAGGGTGTGTTCAGGGTGTTTCAGAAAGATTATCTTAGCATCCACTTGTGGATCAAGTTGGAGGAGGATGCACAGAGGTGGGATGGGTAGTGCAGGTCAGGCAGGGGAAATTCGCTAATGCAGGGAAGGTCAGGAAACTGAACATCTGCTGACAAGTGGAAGGTGTGCTGTGTGAGGGTGATGCTGACCTGAAACAGCCGGGTGACAGTCGGAAAGCAATGGAAATGGCAGATGTGAGAGATGCTCGAAAGAAAGACACCAAAGTGCTTTTTGGTAGACTGGCCATTGAGGGTGAGACATGGTGAAGAATCACATGTCTTCTCAGATCTGAACTAGAGTGACTGGGAGGATTATGCCTTTAATAGGAACTGGCAAGCCAGAAGTCCTGGGCTTTACTCCTAGCTTTGCCAATAGCAAATGTGACCTTAAGCAAGCCATTTCATCTCCTGTGGCATCAGTTGCCTCATATACCGGATAAGGATGTTTGGGTAGGGCATGTTGATCCTTTTTGGCTAGTAGGTTATGATTCTCTAGTCTGACAGACTCTGTGCTCCTTAAAATCAAGAAGTGCCTTATCCTTATCTGTACCCCATGCATAGCACAGTACCAGTTAATGGGTGGATGAAGGAACAAATGAACAAATGAACAAATGGAAATCAATTTATGATGATGAATTTGGTTCTGAACAGGCTGAATTTGAGATGACACTAGATGTCCAAATAATTTTGAAAATACAGTACTTAATTTGTGGGATAGGAATCAGGTCTGGAGGCAAGCTTTGTGAGTATCCTTTGGAGGTCTTCACAGAAGGGATGAAGAGCGGATGAAAATTCCAAAATAAGAACAGCACAGAAAGAAATTTGCAGCAGGCCTAAGATAGCCCCCAGGTGCTCACCTTTAGAGGCCCTGCAAAGAGGGGAGAGGCTGTTAATTCACAGAGAAGGAAGGCCAAGAGGAGAATCAGCTGACTGAGAACTCATCAGGCCATCCTGCATGTCTTTCTACCCTATTATGCCTTGTCCATCACCATTTTCTACTGAAGGATCTTCTGAATATTGCTCATGTATAAGATTAGTTGTGCCAAATGGCCACTATTTAATTTCTGACAGTTGAGCTATGCATCAGTGATTAGTTTTCTTTATTAGGATGTGATTCTTTTTAATTAGTTTCTTGATATGGTCTGAGTTCACAATAGAAGCGGAGATGATTAAAACCAAGCAGTGTCACCTACTGATCTAACAGTCAGTCTCTAATTGATGGCCTGTTTAAAAAATAAAGTTAAAGATTGATGTAGGGGTTTAGAGACTACCTTGCTTTCTGTTAGGTCCTTCAGCCTCTTTGTCCACTAAGGAAGGATATTTTCTTCAAATGAGGTAAACTTAAAAAATAAGTTTAAAAACCAAAAAGAAAAAAAAAATGTACTTTAGGGTCTGAAAATAAGTAAGAAATGATATGCCCATTTTCTCAGACCTTTGTCTGGTTCTTTAAATGCATCAGCTAAAATAGAGGTTAGTTTAGCCCTTATTGTGTTCCTTGCATATTGAGTGTTTTATGGGAACATTGTTCCTATTTTAGAGGCTCTTTCAATTTAAAGCAAGTAGATTCAAGATTAAGAGATAAATCATTGTCCATAAATTGTCAAAAGGTGGTGAGGGTTTGAATTTAAATCACATTTTGTTTATATGATCTTGTGAGAAGTAGTTTGACTCAGTGCTGTAAGAATGATCCAGAACTCTGGAACTACAGGTTCTTACACTATAACCTTTTCACCACTTGACAACTGTTTGGGTCCACTGTCTCAATTCATTTTCTGCTCATCATGCTCATTGAATATCATTGCTGTAGGGTCTGTTGGCAGAATCCTGGGGAGTTATGCCTGGGCATCTTTGGATCTGGTGTGGTCACAGAGTGTAGAAGTGGAAGTTTGTCTTTTGAGAGACCCCAGATATGTTCATTGGTGGAAGAAGGGTATGGGCAAAAACACAAGAAGTAGGCAGTTTTGGGCAAATACATGAAAACTGGATGGAAGGGATTTTTTTCAACTTAGTTTGTAATTTATTGATATTCTAATAGTAATCACTGATATTCTAATAGTAACAAAAATTGTTGTTCTAGTCATTAAAACATGTTGTGTATTACTGCTATTTATATCAAGTTCCTCATGCCAGTTCTTTTGATAATGTCTCTAAATACTAATGTACTTAACCTAAAATTTCCCTTTATTCCTTACCTAGGGAAGGCACTAGGTTCTGTAGAATACTGATCATTCCTCAAGCCACCTGCATCCACACAGGTTTCTTTCCCCTTTGGGAAAGAATCACAAAATTGAGTCTATTATGCAAGTTTTGTGCCTTCCAGAAAAACAAGTGAAATGGACTACTTTCAGAAATGTAATATTCTATTTTACTAGATGGACTCTAGCTGTACAGAATTTTGACAGCCTTATTCTCTAATTTCCTTTGCTTATGTCTCTTGAGTACCCTGAGTGAGAGAGATTTAAAGACAAAAAACACAATTCTGAGAATTGAGAGGCAGAAGAATATTACAGGGCAGAAAGAGAGAATTAAGCTTTGGATTTCCATGGGCATCTAGGAGTCCTCTGAGAAATCACAGCATAGGTGTGGTAGCCTTGCTTCTGAACTCTGGTACTGCTAGCTCAGGTCACACTTTTAAAATGCAGCAATTTTCTGAATGTTGAACACTAGATATTTTCTCAAAAAGAAATGTCTGAGAATTTAAAGATATTTGCCCAAACTGGCTCAAACTGATTGACTGACTGACATCAGGGAAAACACTTCTGCTTCTTTTAGCAAGTGTCTTCCATCAAAGCAGACTTCATCCAGTATTCCTAGGAAGCTTCAGCTTAATTTAACTAAGTCTTTTAAAGGGAGAGAAACTTGATAATTTCTTTATTACCATGTAAGAAACAGTAAACCATGCTTTGTCGTCACCTAAGCCTGCAGAAAACAGGGGATTCAGCAATTCAGACTTTGAAAGCACAGCTCAAATTTAGTTTACTTTATTTTTCTCGAATTGGCATAGCATGTGAGCTCAGCAGAACTAGGTTGGGTGGGAGCCCAGATGGCTAGCAAAGAGGAAGGATCGAGCTTTTTACTGCAAACCCCTTCCACTTCTTGTACTATTAGTCGTGAGTCACATTGCAAACATGTGGGCGCTGACTTCTTGGAAATGGACACCGGAAAGGAGAAAAGAGGACAGGGATGTGCTGAGAACAAACTGTCCTTGACAAGTCATGGCTCTTCCATCAGCGTGGTTTTCGCATTCTTCACCCTCCCTTTATTATTGTTCATCCTCTCAGATCTTTGTGCTCAGCTAAATCTTTTCCATTTGTGCTGGTATATTCACTGTTGTATTTGAGAACCAGTGGAGGTAGAAAGTCTTAGGGAAGTCTTAGAACCATCAAGGTTCCTCATGGCTTGTTAAATAAATTAAGATCCTTCTTTGTTGAAAGTGACGCAGTTCTGGCTCTTTCCAGAGGAATGCAGGAACATCACCCACAGCTACCTCAGCTCCACAAAATCCCACTGGAGTTTTTGCTGTACATGGGTTGGAGTATCTCACCCAAGAGTGATCTTTTGTGAAACATTCTCTGAGAGATGGCCAAATCTTTTTTTTTTTTAGATGTGGTGGATCATTTTTTAAAGTCTTTATTGAATTTCTCACAATATTGTTTGTTTTATGTTCTGGTTTTTTGGCTACAAGGCATGTGGGATCTTAGGTCCTTGACCAGGGATGGACCCCACACCCCCTGTGTTGGAAGGTAAAGTCTTAACCACTGGACCTCCAGGGACATCTCCCCAGGATAGCCAGATCTTAAAACCTTGTCTTAAAAACTTTTCTGGTCAGAATCAAAACTTGCCTAAATTCACAGTTTCCTCTCCTAGGAGATATACTGAAAGAGAAAAATCTCTTTGCATGCCATGTGCCAATTCAGTCTTTTCTTTCAATGATAATTAGAATAGTTTACCTTTAGTTTTTAGCTTCTATTTTTTCTTATTCTCTTTGAGACACTTCTATTAATATTTGCCCCAGGTGACAATAAAGAGAACCTTCCATTGATCTGGAAGGTTCTAACAAGGTCATTGTGGATTATAGTTGCTAATCAGTGCTTCTATTTTTTCTCTTATTGTCTAATAGAAATTTGACTTTAAGGGGATATTTTTATTTCCCAAGAGAAATTCTTTAAATTTTTCTTAAATATGATAAGATAGCAGAAACCATTCTACCAAAAGAATATTTCCATTTTGGTAGAACCTTATGAAATTCATGGCACATTATAGCTGCTCTTAGAGTCATTATTCAGTAACCTTGTTCTGAATTGGCTGTAGCCTGACCCAACCAGGACAGCTTGGTGAAGATCCTCCAGTGCACTTCTCAAGAGCTGCACCATGCTAATGTTGACTGTGTCATTCATAGGAACCTCCTGCAAGTCACCTTCCAAAGTACCTGAATGTTTGAGTATGCAGCATGTCCTACTATGTCCACTGGACGAACACCAGGTCCCACTGGCTTCAATTAAGCCTGATTGTTGGTTGTAGTGTTTTAAAATTTCTCCTGGCAGTTTTTAAAAGCAGAGGCCTCACGTTTTGTTATGATTGCAGCAGGGTTCAGGAAATTAAAGAAAAAAGTACTACAGAATCCCAGCTCTGCCACTTAACTGTTGATGCAGCCTTAGGTGAGATACTTAACTTCTCCTTGCCTTGGCTTTCACATGTTTAAAATGGGGATAATACTACTTCACAAGGTTGTAAAGACTGAACTAGATAGGGTATATCAGCACTTAACACAGTACTGGGAACATGAGCTCTCACTTAATAGCAAATATAATGGTTTGAAGTTAAATACAACTCACTCTTAAGTTGTGTCTAAGCTCTTGCCAGATTAGAGAGTATGATTGGAAAGTTTAACATTTGAGTGGGCAAGTGTTTGGATTATTTTTCTAAATGTAAGTTGGGAATTAAAATGCAGCTATTTTATGATAAATATAGGCAGAGTCATATTATAAACTACTTTCCAGATAAAACAATGTATCCATGTATGTATGTATGTATGTATGTATGTATGTATGTAAGCTCAGTTGCTCAGTGATGTCCAACTCTTTGCAACCCTATGCACTACAGTACACCAGGCTCGTCTGTCCATGGGATTTTCCAGGGAGGAATACTGGAGTGAGTTACAGCCCATTCTTGTACTTTTGGCTTTGATTTTCAAAATTTTTGAAGAAATAATTCTTCATTGGAAAGAAGGAAGGAAAGAGATGGGTAATAGGAGGGGAAAAGGTGATTTTAAAGTATTTTATTTTCATCTAAAGATTTTCAGTAGAGAATTTTTAAGTCAGTTCAGTCACTCAGTCATGTCCAACTCTTTGTGAACCCATGGACTGCAGCACACCAGGCTTCCCTGCCCATCACCAACTCCCAGAGTCTGCTCAAACTCATGTCTGTCAAGTAGGTGATGTCATCCAATCATCTCATCCTCTGTCATCCCCTTCTCCTCCTGCTTTCAATATTGCCCAGCATCAGGGTCTTTTCCAATGAGTCAGTTCTTGGCATCATATGGCCAAAGTATCGCAGCTTTAGCATCAGTCCTTCCAGTGAATATTCAGGACTGATTTCCTTTAGGATTGGCTAGTTTGATCTCCTTGTTCCAAGGAGTCTCCAAGGGACTCTCAAGAGTCTTCTCCAACACCACAGTTCAAAAGCATCAATTCTTTGGCACTCAGCTTTCTTTATTGTCCAGCTCTCACATCCATATATGACTACTGGGAAAAGGAAGCTTTGAAGAGACGCACCTTTGTTAGCAGAGTAATATCTCTGCTTTTCAATATGCTGTCTAGGTTGGTTATAGCTTTTCTTCCAAGGAGCAAGTGTCTTTTAATTTCATGGCTGCAATCACCATCTGCAGTGATTTTGGAGCCCCCAAAAATAAAGTCTGTCATGGTTTCAATTGTTTCCCCATCTATTTCCCATGAAGTGATAGGACCAGATGCCATGATCTTAGTTTAATAATGTTGAGTTTTAAGCCAACTTTTTCACTCTCCTCTTTCACTTTCATCAAGAGGCTCTTTAGTTCCTCTTTGCTTTCTGCCATAAGGGTGGTGTCATCTGCATATCTGAGGTTATTGATATTTCTCCTGGCCATTATTAATATTTCTCCTGGCCATCTTGATTCCAACTTGAGTTTCATCCAGTCTGGGATTTTGCATGATATACTCTGCATATAAATTAAATAAGCAGGGTGACAATATACAGCCTTGATGTACTCCTTTCCCAATTTGGAACCAATCTGCTGTTTCATGTCTAGTTCTAACTGTTGTTTCTTGACCTACATACAGATTTCTCAGGAGGCAGGTAAAGTGTTCTGGTATTCCCATCTCTTGAAGAATTTTCCAGTTTGTTGTGATCCACACATTCAAAGGCTTTGGCATAGTCAATAAAGCAGAAGTAGATGTTTTTCTGGAACTCTCTTGCTTTTTCAATAATGCACCGGATGTTGGCAGTATGATCTCTGTTTTCTCTGCCCTTTCTAAATCCAGCTTGAACATCTGGAAATTCTCACTTCAGGTACTGTTGAAGCCCAGCTTAGAGAATTTTGAGCATTACTCTACTAGTGTGTGAGATGAGTGCAATTTTGCAGTATTTTGAACATTCTTTGGCATTGCCTTTCTTTGGGATTGGAGTGAAAACTAACCTTTTTCCAGTCCTGTGGCCACTGCTGAGTGTTCCAAATTTGCTGGCTTCTTGAGTGCAGCATCATGTTTTACGGATTGAAATAGCTCAGCTGGAGTTCCACCACCTCCACTAGCTTTGTTCATAGTGATGCTTCCTAAGGCCACTTGACTTCGCATTCCAGGATGTCTGGCTCTAAGGTGAGGGATCACACCGTTCTGGTTATCTGGGTCATGAAGATCTTTTTTGTATAGTTCTTTTGTGTATTCTTGCCACCTCTTCTTAATATCTTCTGCTACTGTTAGGTCTGTACCATTTCTGTCCTTTATTGTGCCCATCTAAGAGGAGAGTGAAAAAGCTGGCTTAAAACTCAACATTAAAAAAACTAAGCTCATAGCATCCAATCACTTCATGCAAATATATGGGGAAACAATGGAAACAGTGACAGACTTTATTTTTGGGGGCTCCAAAATCACTGCAGATGGTGACTGCAGCCATGAAATTAAAAGACACTTGCTTCTTGGAAGAAAAGCTATAACCAACCCAGACAGCATATTGAAAAGCAGAGACATTACTTTGCCGACAAAGGTCTATCTAGTCAAAGCTATGGTTTTTCCAGTGGTCATGTATGGATGTGAGAGCTGGACCATAACGAGAGCAGAGCACTGAAGAATTGATGCTTTTGAACTGTGGTGTTGGAGAAGACTTTGAGAGTCCCTCGGACTACAAGGAGATCCAACCAATCCATCCTAAAGGAAATCAGTCCCAAATATTCACTAGAAGGACTGATGTTGAAGCTGCAATACTTTGACCACTTGATGCCAAGAACTGACTCATTGGATAAGACTGTGATGCTGGGCAATATTGAAAGCAGGAGGAGAAGGGGACAACAGAGGATGAGATGGTTGGCATCACCAACTCGATGAACATGAGTTCGAGCAGACTCTGGGAGTTGGTGATGGACAGGGAAGCCGGGCATGCTGCAGTCCATGGGGTTGCGAAGAGTCAGACTTGATTGAGTGAACTGAACTGAACTTGCATGAAATATTCCCTTGGTATGTCTAATTTTCTTGAAGGATCTCTAGTCTTTCCCATTCTATTGCTTTCCTCTTTTTCTTTTCACTGATCACTACGAAGGCTCTCTTATCGTTCCTTTCCATTCTTTGGAACTCTGCATTCAGATGGGTATATCTTTCCTTTTCTCCTTTGTCTTTGGCTTCTCTTCTTTTCTCAGCTGTTTGTAAGGCCTCCTCAGACAACCATTTTGCCTTTTTGCATTTCTTTTTCTTGGGGTGGTCTTGTTCCTCGTCTTCTGTACAATGTCATGAACCTCTGTCCACAGTTCTTCAGGCACTGTGTCTACCAGATCTAATCTGTTGAATCTATTTGTCACTTCCACTGTACAATTGTAAGGGATTTGACTTAGGTCATACCTGGATGGTCTAATGGTTTTCCCTTTATTCAATTTAAGTCTGAATTTTGCAATAAGGAACTCACGATCTGAGCCACAGTCAGCTCCCAGTCTTGTTTTTGCTGGCTGTATAGAGCTTCTCTCTCTTCAGCTGCAAAGAATACAATCAATCTGATTTTGGTATTGACCATCTGTTGATGTCCGTGTATAGAGTCATCTCTTGTGTTGTTGGAAGAGGGTGTTTTCTGTGACCAACATGTTCTCTTGGCAAAACTCTGTTAGTCTTTTCCCTGCTTCATTTTGTACTCCAAGGCCTAATTTGCCTGTAACTCCAGGTATCTCTTGACTTCCTATTTTGCATTCCAGTCCCCTGTGATGAAAAGAACATCTTTTTTTGGTGTAAGTTCTTGAAGGTCTTGTAGGTCATCATAGAGACATCATAGAGAATTTTTAAAGGTCCTATTTAATCATTGCCAATATCATTTTTTAAGGAGATCATTTTAATGGGATAGCCTTCTCATGATCGTATTACTTGCTTATCATGAACCAGTGGCTGTATGTTCATAAATAGCTTTCAAAACATCTCTAAACTGTCCCTGTCAAGACACTTGGTTGTTCTTGTCCCAGAAGTTCCATTCTCAGAAATATTTAATATTTGGGCCAAAAACACAAACATAGCAAATTAACTTTAAAGTTGAAAATTCGAAGGTGATTTTTTCTAGCAGGTCACTTGATTGATAAGTGAAATGTAGTGGTGGTTCTGAGGGGAAAACAAAAGATTAAGACCAAGAAGGAAGATCATTACAGTAAAACTGAAGGCCATTTTGCCAATTATTTTCAACAAACGAGATAATGGGCTTCTGCAGATTATATTCTACATTCTCAGTCTCTCATTTGGAGCAGGAAAATGGACAACGATGGGAAAGGAGTCATTTGTGGAAGGCAAAGGGGAACAGCAGGGGGTTCTGGGTGATGAGGCTGGTTTCACAGGCCTGGGAGGAAACGATACTGATGTCAGAGCCAGAGGGGAACATTCTGAATGTTTTGGCTCTCAGAAAGAAACTTTAGAACTGAGCAATAAAGAAAGAAAAGTTCTTTTCAGAGATGACATAAATGACATGGTAGTTAACTTCAGAAATGTCTGAAAAGTAATATGAAATGTATCAAAGATACATAAGTAAAAATGGGATCATCTTAGGCTAATGACCTGTTTCTGGTATTCGCACTCTGATTTGGTAGGAAATGCTGTGGTGAGTTTTGCTGTTAAAAAAAAAAAAATTAAGTTCTTTAACTTTTAATTCCAGCTGAAAAATAGAAGTGTCCTTCTACATGTTCCTAACTCCTTGATATGACCTTGTGTGAGAAGCATCCCTCTGTGACAGAAAACTGAATGACCAGACGTCTGTTTTTACAGATAGACTCAGCACTCTTAATGCACATTAGCTGCTACACGCCCAGGAGAGGCTTTTTTTTTTTTTTTAATTTTTTTATTTTTTTAATTTTAAAATCTTTAATTCTTACATGTGTTCCCAAACATGAACCCCCCTCCCACCTCCCTCCCCATAACATCTCTGTGGGTCATCCCATCAGACATAGACTGGCGATTCAATTCTTACATGATAGTATACATGGAGAGGGTGGGATGATTTGGGAGAATGGCATTCTATCAGGAGAGGCTTTAGAATAGGATTTGTCCTTGAATTATCTCCTGGGGCTCAGTAAAAGCTGTAAATTACTAGCAGATGTCATAGACACAATAAAACCACTGCAGCCTAAGATAAGAAAGCAAGGTACCCACAGTCACATTCGCCCAGTCTGAACACCTGGTGGGCTCAGATTCTCTTGTATTGGTCTTCCCTCGCCATGCAGAAGGCTTTCTCAGCCTCCAAGCCATCCATATCAGACAGTCTGCTCCTGGATCACATCCAGATGTTACTGCTCCTTCCTGTGGGAGATTCTGATATCCTCTCTGGAGCATGTCTGTCCCACCTTTTCCCAACTCACCCGTTGGAGGAAGGCATGGCAGCCCACTCCAATATTCTTGCCTGGAGAATCCCCCTGGGCAGAGAAGGCTGGCAGACTCTAGTCCATGGGGTAGCAAAGAGTCAGACATGACTGAATGAGTAAGCACAGTCTGATAATCAGACTTCTTTGAAGACGGGGTGTGCAGAAGTGCCTCTGGGGTAATACTTAAGTGTATTCCCTTCTTGTGTGCACATGGGCCCTGGATTGTCTTGCTTGAATAATGTTTTTGAAAGTGGTTCAGACCAGTCCAAACCATAAGACTTGAATTTATCCACAGATGCTGAGCTTATCTGTCTTCTAGCATATCCTTTTTGGGGCATATCCTACCATTTTGGTGAGGCTTTTCCAGTAGAGATTTTATAGGGATCCAAGATGGCCTCTGTGGTCAAGCAGTTCGAATGGGAACAGGTTAGCTGTATCCATTCTACACTTCCAAACAAAGCAGAGCCTGATCCCTCCAGGGGAATGCATTTGTCTTGTGGGTTAGGAGTAAGCCCAGGACTTCAACCATTCTAAGATGGACTACCTACTGATATACCACTGAATGGGTGAACCGTCTTTTCTGCTTGGCCTCTCTGCTCATTCTAGCCACAAACGTTCCCAGCACCCCGTATCACCAGAATCCCCACAAATCAAAATGGGCCAGGTATTAACTATCTATCAAAAGAGAGCAGATACCAGTTACAAGTTTGGAAAAGGGCTACAGTGAGATGCCCAAATAAGCGAAAGTGCTTAGGACTTCCCTGTTCCCTGCATGATCTCAAAAGTCCCTGTCAGATCTAAAACTGTATGACTTTTGGGTTCCAGCTGAGGTGAAAGTGGCAGAAATAGGTTGCAAAGATGAATAGGCAACTGCCAATAACTACACATTGTGCAAACTGAATGGATACAACCAATTCAATAGATATGTTGAACACGTACTATGAGCCACCTCTGGTTTAGGTGCTGGAGATAGACTAGCACCCACCCTCACGGAGCCTGCATCCTAGTGGGTTGAAGGGATGTGAGAGCTCCCAGGACCCACGTGACCCCCACAGCCCTCACTGCTCCTTCTTGGAGTCTCTGTACCCTTTATTCTCCTGAAGCAGGGGCATACAGCCTGAGAAGCACACTCACCAGACAGTTACCTTCAAAAGCAAACACAAATTGACTCTACCTTTCTCTTCCTTGCCCTCTTATTTGATATCTGCATTTTAAACCACTTTCGTGTCTGCTTAATTCTTTATTCCAGCATGATGTTCATGTCAAGTCAAAACAGGAATAGAACATGCATGTGAGATTGTCTGAAACTGGATCCTGATTATTTATCGTCACCTTCCTTAGTTTTTTATTTAGTTGGTAGGACTGTTTATACATTTTTGGATGTGCTTATCACTGATACTCTACTTGGCCTTATTTATAAAAACCATAGAAAAAAACACATTCTCTTCCCTAATTTTTCTCATATTTTCATCTTGGTCATTCCAAGTGGCAAAAGAATAACATCAATCATAGCAAGCCGTTATTTGCACAGCTCTTACTGTGTACTTAAATGTGGGTCAAAAGCATTTGACCTCATGATCCCTCATCATGGAAACCCTTTGAGGCAGCTGCTATAACATGTCCTTTTACAGCCCTGAGAGGTTACATGGTTAGTAGAAAATATTTTTCAAAAAGGGTATCTCAAGGGGATTCTGATTTTGTCGTATGTTGCGTTACAGTTTCAAACCTCAGTCTTCTTATGACGACTTTTGAGTAGTTTGAGTTAAAATGAGAAATAATATCACACAGGATCAGAACCAGAGTTCTGAGGCAGAATCACTCTGCCTCAGACCATTGCTATTTTCACAAAATAAGAGTATTTCCTTACGCTGTCACCCAAAGGTTCGGAATGTGGTTTCTCCGTCAAGTGAATTAGATACTTCTTTGCATGTGAAAAGCAGTATCTGGATATGTAGCTAAAGAACAGATAGCACTTATCACTATATTTTAAGATATTTGTGTACATTTTTATCATCCCTCTAAGAGATGAGCTCCATGCAATCTTAGACCTTGCCTTTCTTAATCTCTGAAGCCCAATGCTGTACGCGTATTGGCATACAATGAATGTTAGTTGAATCTACAAACTTTAGAAAATGCCCTAAGTACTCTAGCTTCCTTTAGTAAGTAACTATAAATCCATTTACTCACTGAAATGATCTTTGAAGCTTTTTTTCCCAGCTTTTGTCACCTCTTGACAAGTAATAGAAATTTCCTATCTATTGGGTAAAGCTGTGCTTTCTTTTATTTTTTGTCAAAATATTTCCTTCAAATTTCCTAGAGTTATATTAACAGCATTTAAAAGCAGGGTCTTCCCTTCATCATATTGTTTTTTAACGATTCTTTCATGTTTTTAGGAAGGCGACGTCTGGCCCAATTCATCAGCTGAAATCACTGTGTACTTTAATCCCCGGGAAGCCAAGCTCTACCAGCAGACCATCTACTGTGACATTTCAGGTAAAGACGTCCTTCATGTGGTAAATTCAGGTTACCAAGTGCCCAGAGCATAAAGTGATAAAGTGCTGTGTGTGTGAGAATATTGGGGTTTACGTGCAGTACATGATATCAGGAGGAGAATAATAGAGGCAAGTTATGTACTTCATACTTCTTTCTAGAACAGATCAAACTTTGAAGCACCTTACAATTGTGGTGTGGTGGGTGAGGATGGAAGACCACGGATCTAGGTTACCCCTTCATTTTTAGAGCAGTAAGAATATTAGTTGGAATTCTCTTGCTTTTTCTATGATCCAAGCAAGAGAATTCCAACTAATATTCTTATTGCTCTATAAATCAAAGAATAATTCGGATCATAGAAAAAGCAAGAGAATTCCAGAAAAACATCTATTTCTGCTTCACTATGCTGCTGCTGCTGCTGCTGCTGAGTTGCTTCAGTCGTGTACGACTCTGTACGACCCCATAGACGGCAGCCCACCAGGCTTCCCCGTCCCTGGGATTCTCCAGGCAAGAACACTGGAGTGGGTTGCCATTTCCTTCTCCAATGCATGAAAGTGAAAAGTGAAAGTGAAGTTGCTCAGTTGTGTCTGACTTCGCGACCCCATGGACTGCAGCCTACCAAGCTCCTCCATCCATGGGGTTTGCTAAAGCCTTTCATTGTGTGGATCACAACAAATTGGAAAATTCTTCAAGAGATGGGAATACCAGAACACCTTACCTGCCTCCTGAGAAATCTGTATGCAGGTCAAGAAGCAACAGTTAGAACCGGACATGGAACAGTGGATTGGTCCAAATTGGGAAAGGAGTACGTCAAGGCTGTATATTGTCACCTTGTTTATTTAACTTATACGCAAAGTACATCATGAGAAATGCTGGGCTGGATGAAGCACAAGCTGGACTCAAGATTGCCAGGAGAATATCAGTAACCTCAGATATGCAGATGACACCACCCTTAGGGCAGAAAGCAAAGAGGAACTAAAGAGCCTCTTGATGAAAGTGAAAGAGGAGAGTGAAAAAGTTGGCTTAAAGCTCAACATTCAGTAAACGAAGATCATGGCATCTGGTCCCATCATTTCATGGGAAATAGATGGGGAAACAGTGGAAACAGTGAGAAACTTTATTTTGGGGGGCTCCAAAATCACTGCAGATGGTGACTGCAGCCATGGAATTAAAAGATGCTTCCTCGTTGGAAGAAAAGCTATGACCAACCTAGACAGCATATTCAAAAGCAGAGACATTTCTTTGCCAACAAAGGTCTGTCTGGTCAAGGCTATGGTTTTTCCAGTAGTCATGCATGGATGTGAGAGTTGGACCATAACAAAAGCTGAGCACTGAAGAATTGATGGTTTTGAACTGTGTTGTTGAAGGAGACTCTTGAGAATCCCTTGGACTGCAAGGAGAGCAAACCAGTCAACCCTAAAGGAAATCTGTCCTGAATATTCATTGGAAGGACTGATGCTGAGATTGAAGCTCCAATACTTTGGCCACCTGATGCAAAGAACTAACTCATTTGAAAAGACCCTGATGCTGGGAAAGATTGAGGACAGGAGAGAAGGGGATGACAGAGGGTGAGATGATTGGATGGCATCACCAACTTGTTGAGCCTGAGTTTGAGCAAACTCCAGGAGTTGGTGATGGATAGGGAAGCCTGTCTATGGGGTCGCACAGAGTTGGACATGACTGAGTGACTGAACTGAAGAATATTAGTAGTAACAGTAGTATTTGCTCAGTAGTAATAGTATTAGTTGCTCAGTCATATCTGACTCTTTGTGACCCCATGAAATGTAGCCCTCCAGACTGCTCTGTGTATGGGATTCTCCAGGCAAGAATGCTGGGGTGGGTTGCCACATCCTTCTCCAGAGGATCTGCTTGACCCAGGGATTGAACCCAGGTCTCCTGCATTGCAGGCAGATTCTTTACTATCTGAGCTTCAGGGAAGTCCTAGAGTAAGAATATTACTGACACAAATTCTCACAATGTTATGTTTTATTCTTTTTATAGTAATTGGATAGTTAATTTTTTTCCTTTTTAAGTTTTTATCAGAATAATGCATGCCAAGTGAGATGGGAAGGTAGCCTGGCAGTGGCCAGAGCCACAAAGAGGGTGTACTGGTAGGGTGGCAACCTGATGGCTTCAGGAGATTGGATACATATAGAAGAATTAAGCAAAAAAGTAAGTATATTGAGGATAACAAGAGCTAGTAATTTTCACTCAGAGAAGGGAAATAGAGATATGGGAAGGAGGAAGCCTAAGATGAGCCCTTTGTTATTGGAATGGAATGGTAGATGTCATCTTAGTTAATACCAGCAGTAATAGAGCATATCAACCTCATATAGCACCTGCTAGGATGCTGTGGAAACACAGCATCTCTTCAGTGATGTTAAATACTTACTTGGGTCTAATCACAAGGAAGCCTCAGACTAACCCAAGTTGAAGGACAAAACATGATGCCATCTGGGTGCAACATGTAAGCCTGGGTTGGATCTTTTGCTACAAAGGAGATTATTGAGAGCAAAGGAATATATAGAAGTTCTTTGTACTACTAAGGAGAGTTTTATGTATTTTAAAAATGTTTCAGAACTTTAAAAAAGCTGATATCAATAAATAAGTAAAAATACATTTAGTAAGATTATAAAGCTAAATAATAGTCTTATTTCTTCAGTACTGCTTTCCAAGAAGTACTTTTAGCTGTTTCCTGCTTATATGGTTATTTGTTGATTTATCAACTTCACATACTACTTTTGAGTCCTCAATATAAAAAATGAAGATTTAGTTCACTTCTATCTTCTCTACCCCTTCCTGGACTTAATAGATTATAATTTACATGCAGTAAAATTCACGCTTTTTGGATATACAGTTCTGTGAACTTTGGCAAATGTAAACAGTGATGTAGTCACCACCAAAAGCAAGCATAGAATATCTCCACCACCCAGTAAAATTTCCTCATGCCCCCCTTTGCAGACAGTTCTATCCCACACCTTAATCCCTGGTAACTCAATTACTTTTATTATATTTATTTTATTTTATGAGGTTTATGGTCTTAAATAGCCTTTACTTATATGTTTAAAACCATAAATTTGTGTCCATCAGCCCTACAATATCCTTGCATGAGCTGTCTGCCCACTATAATTCTCCCTCTTCTGTGAGCTGTTCTGCTTTTGTGTTGTCATGGTTGATAACCACAGTCAAGTCTGTTTTGTCTACATAAATTTTATACACTGGGGGGCCAAACTGTACTCTGGGATTACATTTTATCCTCTATTGGTTGAGTGTTCTGACCTTAAGTCACTCAAAGAATGTCCCTAAGGTCTGAATCTTGTAGATTCTCTTTCTTGACTGTCCACCACCTTCTCACAACTATATCTCATTTTAACTCACTTCATAATTGAATTGACTCTTCCATACACTTTTTGGTATTTTTTCCCCTGTGGTTTCTAATTCCTCATTTTTAAAATTTGTATCTAAATTTAGGGTTCATGCTCTTCTTCTCCTTGAAGATATTTCCTCAGAGCCCATCAGCTCTCTGTTCTAACTTAGATCATTTACTTCCTGCACAGTTTATATGCAGGAGTTGTTTTTTTTTTTATTTCCATGTGCATTCCATTATATCTTTTGACTCTCATTTTACTCAAGTAATTTCCTCAGAAGGGGTACCTAGATGGGAAACTTTGATCCTTGCATGCAAGAAAATGTCTTATTCTCCCTCCATACCCACTTGATGGGCTTTTCAGGTTGTGCTACAGATAAAGAACCTGTCTGCCAGTGCAGGAGACTTAAGAAACACGGGTTCAATCCCTGGGTCAGGAAGATCCCCTGGAGGAGGGCAGCAAACCACTCCAGTATTCTTGCCTGGAGAATCCTATGGACAGAGGAGCCTGGCAGGCTATGGTCCATAGGGTTGCAAAGAGTCGGACACAACTATAGCGGCTTAGCATGCACGCATGCACCCACTTGATAGTTCAGCTGACTATAGAATTCTAGGTTCAAAATAATTTCTCCTCAGAACTTTGAAGACCTTGTGCCAAATTTATTATAAAAATTCAGAAGCTTGAAGTCACTCAGTTCTCATTCTTTTATAGGTGGCCTGGTATTTCTCTCTCATATTTTCAAGGGTTTTCTTTCTGTATTTGGGATCTGAAATGTTGTGAAGGTATGTCCAAGAGTGAGTTTTTCTAGTTCATTCTCCTCAGCTTTCTATGGGCCAAGTCTGATTACTTGTATGTTACTTCAGCTCTGGGAATTTTTTTTAACATACTTTCTTCCATCTTTTTCATTTTATTCTTTTGGAAATTTTAATGTTCCAAAGGTAAACATACAGAATTGATCATCTTTTGTCAAAGAACAAGATTTCAATCCTCAAACATGAATAGTAAATGATATTAAACACCATTTAAAGCTATTAAATAAGGATCCCTAGAGAAGTACATTTCTGACATTTATTAGTCAGAAAAATCCAGGTAGCTTGTATCTTGCATTCATAGGACTCCTTCCAGTGTTTTCTGGTCTGTGATTGTCTATTTGTATATAAGAATAAGAAAATGGGCTTAGTTTTCAGGATAGCTTGTGCTACTTACCTCTTTGTAGGTCTCCCAGGAATATGGCTGTGGTGGTGATTTTAAACTTGGAGGGAGAGTAATAAGAGTGCACAATCATTAGTATCCCCAAGTGCAAAAATCCCACCATTCTGTTATTGCCAGCATGTTTCCAGTCCATATCTATACAGTCACTCTTCTCTTTGTGTAGAGGGGTCAGGCAGTTTAGAATGTGGGCTGCCCAACCCAAGACTGTGCCATTTTCCACTTACCCGAGGTGTGTGTCCTTTCCTGATGATATTTCCCTCACCTCCCCTGGATGTAGCCATCACCTTGACTTTTATGATAGTCATTTTCTTGTTTTCGTGTATTACCACCTATGTTTTCATTCCTAAGCAAAACAGTATAGTTTTACCCATTTTAAAAAATTTTGTGTCTTACACTGTTAGTACTTGAAAGATAAAGCCACTCAGTAAATACTGATTAAATGAATGAGCAGGTAAGTGAGAAAAAATGAATGAATGAGTGAATGAATCCTAGTTTGACCGGATCTCTCCCTTGCGCATGGACGCAGGATTCTCAAGACAGCACTAGGATTAATGTAGAATGCTACAAATTTCTGGACTGACCTGTTTCCACGCTTCAGAGCAGCATCATCTACCCCAGACCTCTTAGTGGATCTGGAGGAAATGTTGGTACATCAGTGTGCAGACATAGGCTGGAAATGGTCCAGTGGCCCCCACATCACAGGTGCTGGGATCTCCCTCCCATCGATGGCTCCCCTGGGATGTCGTCGTGCTTGGCCTTATTCCAGGGGGCTGGCTGCTCTCCAGGAGGTTCCCAAACATTACATAACTAATTGTATTTATCTATTGTTTTCTTTGCAATCCTGAATTCTGCCACAGAATTCACATCCTGGGTAAAGTGAATGGTGTAATTTTCCATCTGCATGACATTCTTTTTTATTTTGTTAGTGATTTATTTAAAGATATGATTGCCAGGAAAGGGTTTTGTTTGCATAGTAATTCCATATTATCTTCTCTGTAAATTCCATGCAATTCTGTGTGTCTTTTCAAGGGCTGGTACTGATTCCTTAGTATTATCTTCAAAGGGTTGGTGAAACCTCCTGATTTTAGGTCACTGAGAAATACTTCTTAGGCAAATAGAAAAGCTCCTTCCCTTGCTTTAATTTTGTTTTCATACGTGGTTTGAGCACATAAAAGGAGAAACATGCAGATATGCTTTTCCTCATACTGTTTTGCAGAAATGACAGCATACTTTACACAGTAGTTCTAACACTACTTTTTAAATGCTTCTTAGAGAGTATTCCACAACACTAACAAGTTTAAAAGGGTCATTCTTTTTCATGGATGTATAGGAATTCTTTGAATTTATATACCAAGTTTTACTTTTAACCTTTTGTCACTGAGAAATAGAACACAGATTCAGAACTGTACATATTGTGTGCTGTGGTAGCCAGAGTAATGGCCTCCCCAAGATGTCCATGTCCCCAGTATCTATGGATATTTTACATTGCATGGCAAAGGGGAATTAAGGTAGAAAATGGAATTTAGGTTACTAATGAGCTAACCTTAAGGTACAGAAAATATCCTGGGTGACTCAATCAATAATAGTCACAAGGGTCCTTAAATGTTCAAGAGGGAGGCTGAAATATCAGGCTCAGTGTCAAAATGTTGCCCTGCATGAAAGATTATACCAGCCATTTCTGGCTTTGAAGCTAGAAAGGCCAAAGAATTCAGGCAGCCTCTAGGAAATAGGTAAGGCAAGAAAAGTTGTTTTCTTTTAGACCCTCTAGAGAGGAACACAGCCCTGCCAACGCCTTGATTTTAAGCCAGGTGAGACCCATTTTGGATTTGGACCTACCAAACTTTTAATAGAAGAAGTTTATGTGTTAAGCCTCTAAGTCTGTGGTAGTTTGTTGTAGCAGCATTAGAGAACTCATATACATGCAAGTACAGTGTAACAAATAGTCACAGAGCATACATTATGTAATTGCCACCAAGATCAATAATAGAATATTTCGAACCTTCATTAGGCTCCTGTGTGTTCCTTCCCCGTCAGACTCCCTTCGCTCCAACTTCCCTCTACGTAATCGTCATTTTCTCCTTCACAATCATTATCTCCTTGCTTTCACTTATAGTTTATATTCCTGTGTATGGTAGCTAAATATTACAATTTAGTACTGCCTGCTTTTGGAATGTACATAATTGGAATCAATCCACGTGTCTCATCCACATTGCTGCTTGTAGCTCTAGTTGCGTTTCATCTTCATTGTTGTGAAGTATTCCATTATGTGAATGTGTGTTCAGAGACAGGAAGTAGCAGGGAAGGCCGATGTCATTGGTCTTGAGGGAGGCCTCTTGGAACGCGTGAAATTTAACCCCCATCTCCAGCTGCAACTTTTTCTTCGTTTGAAAGCTTCTATAACTGGGCAGCATGAGTACAAAGATGCACAAAAGCATAGCTCCTGCCCTCAGAAAGCATAGAATGGAGTGGGGGGAACTGACATAGAAACTAACAGTTATGTAATGCCATACAGTGAATGAGTGAAAATTATTGAAAAGAATCGCTCTGTCTTGCAGTTTGCATGGAAGGTCCCAGAGAAAGTGACCCTTGAAATATTTGTTAGTCAAGTGGAAAAAAAAGGAGGGCCTCGGCATGACAGGCAGGGAAACTACTTGTGAAAACACAGAGAAACACTATGTAAAAATATGACGAGCATGAAATGACAAAGAATTGTAAGTTCTTAGGGCGTGAATCAGAGAGAAACTGAAACTTGGGAGGGGACAGGCAGGGGCCGGAAATGAAGCTGTAGGCTGGTGTATAGTAGGTGGGAACCAGTTCTCAGAGGCCTGCCCTTGACTGGCCAACTAAGAAGCTCAGACTTCATCCTCAGGGAGCAGGGAATCCCTGAAGGGCTCAGACCTGAATATGGCAAATATAAGATCATTAAAACCTTTTCAGTTAATTTGATACTGAATTTTTTTCATTTAAAATTTTCAGATTTTCTTAGAAGTGGTTAAACCTGTATATTAGATATTTATAAATACTTGCTGGTGGTTTGATCTAGGTCTCAAAGCTGATCTTTCATCCATCTTGACTTTCCTGTGGAATGTGAAAGTACCTAATTTAAAGATTACCCTTAAAAAAAAAACTCAAAGGGAAACCACACATATTTGGTTTGAATCACCATATGAGAACTTCAAAGGAAGTAATACTTCCTGATTTAAACTGTGAAATATATTGTTAGAGAACATGGTTAATGGGTGCTTCAGAGTCAAATTCAGAAAAGCAACATGGTGGAAGTGACTCCAGAAGTACCCACTTCCTTGAAAGGCCCAATTACAGTGAAACCTCATTGTCCGTTTTCACTCTGTGCATCTCAAGAGAAGCATCTGAGTTTTTAGCACAATTTGAGACTTTTGAGGTTTATCCTAATTAAACTAAAGAATGGAGGTTTAGGAAAAAGAAAGTTAAATTACTCAAGTCATTAAAAATGTTTGGGGCTCTTCAGAGTATTGGTGGCTCAGTGAAAATTACTCAAGTCATTAAAAATGTTTGGGGCTCTTCAGAGTATTGGTGGCTCAGTGATAAGGAATCCACCCGCCAATGCAGGAGGCATAGGTTCGAACCCTGTGACAGGAAGATCCCCTGGAGAAGGAAATGGCAACTCACTCCAGTATTCTTGCCTGGAAAATCCCATGGATAGAGGAGCCTGGTGGGCTATAGTCCAGGGGGGTGTGAAAGAGTCGAACATGACTGAGCGGCTAACACTTTCACTTTCGCTTTCATATGAGTGATATGCTACATAGTTGTAAGGTGGCTTTCTCAAAACTCATCAGATTGCACCCTGATGATAATATAAGGTGCGTTATTCCTATGAATGTGAAATTATTTTCTTAATCAGCTACTTTAAATTACATTCTCAGCTATTAAATATTTCAAACATAAAGAAAAACACGGAGAATAATATACCAGTATCATCTTTTATACTTAACCCAAATTTAAGAAAGCTTGAACAAATAGAAATGCCCATGATTTTGATCAGGAAAATCAAAATTATAAATAAGTCAGTTCTCCCTGTAAATGCAGTGTGATCCCAGTGATAATATCAGTAAGGTGTTTTTTTTGTTGTTGTTTTTGTTTTTAAATTAGGTTCATTCTAAAACTCCTTTAGGGAAGAAATAAATTCCTGATTGCCTAGAAAATTCTACAAGAATAATGTGGGAGAACTAGCTACACTATACATTGAAACTTATGAACACTGGAGTGGGTTGCCATTTCCTTCTCCAATGCATGAAAGTGAAAAGTGAAATTGAAGTCACTGAGTCATGTCCAACTCTCAGCGACCCCATGGACTGCAGCCTACCAGGCTCCTCCACCCATGGGATTTTCCAGGCAAGAGTACTGGAGTGGGGTGCCATTGCCTTCTCCATTAAAAACCTATAGTAAATACAATTGTATGGTTCATGAACATGAAGAGAAAGTAACCATCAAATCAATGTTTATTTTTATTTTCATCCTTATTAATCATCATCAGTAACAGCAGCATGTCCTAATCCCCTAAAATCCTATCCTCCCCCAAATCCATATGTCCCAGTGTCCTATGTGAGCAAAATAAAAACCCTCATTTGCTTAAGTCACTTTGCTCTTTTATCTTTTGATACATAACAGACTACCCTCAATTTAGTGGTTTAAAACAACTAGCAATCACTTATTTTGCTCATAGATCTGTGATTTAGGATTCAGCAAGGGCAGCACTATTTGCTCCACATAAGGACAACTAGGCAAGCTTGAAAGTAGAGGCTGATAGCATTTTTTAGCTCATCCATATCCAGCACTTGATCCTAGTTGTTGGCAGGGCCCTCACCAGGTTCTGTTTGCTGCAAGCCCTATTGTGGCTTCTCCATGTGGCTGCTTGCTTCCTTGTGAGGTGAACAGTGGACTCAGTTGTTGAGATGAGAAATCTCCTGCAGTCTAATTGTCATTTCTTTTGGTTATCTCTTTTTCATCAGATTAATATTAAGAATTACTTTATGCTTTGGTGTTCTACAATTTCACCTAAATGGATTTACCTTTATTTATCCCACTTTAAACTTGATATGCTTCTTTAATATAAGTACCTTTCATCAATTCTGGAAAATTCTCAGCAGTTATTTCTTCAGTGTTTTCATCTCATCTGTTTTCTCCTTCTGGAAATTCTTTTATATATATATATGTCTTTCCCATGGAATCAAAAAAATCTTTTCATTTCTCCTTTATATTTTTTTTCTTTTCACCCCCTGCAATGAAAGCACAGAGTTTTAACCACTGGATCATCAGGGAAGTCCCTCCTTTACATTTTTCCCTTGTATGATACATTCTGGGTTTTCTCTAAGATTTTTCTTCCAGTTGACTCTTCAGCTGTTTCTACTCCATTTATTTAGTTTGTATTTCATCAGTTTGGCTTTTCAGTTTTAGAAGTTCTATTTGGTTTCAATACTTTCATTAATCTCCTTCACATGGTTTCTATTTCTTCATCTACATCTTTAAGGATTTTGAGAATGCCACATGTTAGACTTTTCTATTATCTCAAACTTTTGGAATACAAATTTACATGTTTGTGGTAACCACTGATTTTCCTCATATTGAATTGATTCTTCAGATGACTTGAAACATAGGTGTTGTTAGCTCATCTTTAGCATGTGCTGTGGAATGAATGTTTGTGTCCCTACCCCCTCACTCCCAAATTCATATTTTGAAATATAGTACTCAATGTGATGGTAATTGGAGGGTAGTACCTTTGGATGTGATTAGGACATGAGGGCAAACTCTTCATGACTGTGGTTAGTGCTCCTTATAAAAGAGACCCCATAAAGCTCCCTTGTCCCTTCTTCCATGTGAGTGAGAAAATAGTGTCTGTGAACCAGGAAGCAAGCTCTCCCCATACGCTGAATCTGCCAGTACCTTGATCTTGGACTTCCCAGCCTCCAGAACTGTGAGAAATAAGTGTTTGTTGTTTAATCCTCATAGTCTATGGTATTTTATTATGGCAACCCAAACAAACTTAGCACAGCATAAGTACAAGATCATGAATGGTCCTTCAGAACAATTTTTTATTTCTTCAAGACCTTGCAACTTGTATCTTCTCAGCTTCTAATTCTTTCACTTATGTTGCTGTTTGGTTGCCCAGCTGTGTCCAACTCTGCAGCCCCATGGCACACCGGGCCCCTCTGTCCCTCTCCATCTTCCGAAGTTTGCCCAAGTCCATGTCCATTGCATTGGTGATGCCATCCAGCCATCTCATCCTCTGATGCCCTCTTCTCCTTCTGCACTCAATCTTTCACCTATCAGTTCAGTTCAGTTGGTCAGTCATGTCCAACTCTTTGCTACCCCATGGACTGCAGCACGCCAGGCTTCCCTGTCCATCACCAACTCTGAGGGTTACTCAAACTTATGTCCATCGAGTTGGTGTTGCCATCCAATCATCTCATCCTCTGTTGTCCCCTTCTCCTCCCACCTTCAATCTTTCCCATCATCAGGGTCTTTTCAAATGAATCAGTTCTTCACATCCAGTGGCCGAAGTATTAGAATTTCAGCTTCAGCATCAGTCCTTTCATCTATAATAAAGTGTAGATTTGGATCCTGTACCTATACATGAGACTTTGATTTCTAGCAGGGGTGTCTTTCCCTTATTCAGAGTGCAGGGTAGAAGACAGGCTTCATCACTGCCTCCCTAGCCCTATAGGTAGAATTTTTCTAGTTCCCTTTTTGGAAAGAGGCATCCTTTCCAAGATCCTGGACTTATGCAGAATCTAAGTTCAGTTCCTCATTCCCAGATAGGAGCATAGCCATATGCCCTGTTTCTGGAGAGTAGTTAAACTGAAGCCATTACATCATAAGATTGTATATACTTCACAAATCTCTGAGTTCTTTTTTTAATTTCTGAAAGTGAAAATGAAAATTGGTCACTAAGTCATGTCCGACTCTTTGATGACCCCATAAACTGTAGCCTGCCAGGCTCCTCTGTCTGTGGGATTTCCCAGGCAAGAATACTGAAGTGGGTTACCATTCCTTTTCCAGGGGATCTTCCTAACCCAGGGATCAAACCCAGGTCTCCTGCTTGGCACATGAATTTTTTATTTCTAGCACCTGATGAATTCTTCTTTCTTTTTTTTAGACTTGGATAAGTATTAAAGCTACATGTCTGTCATACTTTTAATAAGTTCTTTTTGTATTTAAAGTGAAAGGATGTGCTGAGTCAGCTTTCTCTGCCCTCGTGTCAGAAGTTAATGTAGTTAACAGTGTTTATATATTTCTTGGGGTAGCGTTCTTAGAGAATCTGCATTGAGTCACTGGCTGCTCATTAAAAATGTGGGTTCTTGGGTTTCATCTATGTTTTATTGCATCAAAATCTGGAGATGGTGCTAGAAAGCATCTGTTTTATTGTGGACTAAAAAGTAAGTGTGTAGCAAAGTTGCAGGAAATGATTTATATAGAGAGAAATCAATTGTGTTTCTAGACAGAGAACAATGGGAAATTGAATTTTAAAAAAAAGCAATATTACTTACAAAAGCATTAAGAAATACAAATTACTTAAAGATAAACTTGACAAAAGATGTGGAAAACTATAAAACATTGCTGAGAGAAATTAAAGACAAAATTGATTGAAGAACTGTACCTTGTTAATATAGGTAAATGAAATACTAAGATGTCATTTTTCTCCAAAATTCATTTATGGATTCAATACAATTCAAATTAAGATCCAAGTTGCTTTTTTTTTTTTTTTGATAGAAATTGACAAACTTATTCTCAAATTCATATGGAAATGCAAAGAATTTAGAATTGTACCAAAACAACTTTGGGATAGAAGAATAAAATTGAAAGGCTACTATGACTTGATTTCAAGACAACTCTAAGCTATGATAATCAAGATAGAGACTTCCTAGGTGGCTCAGTGGTAAAGAATCCACCTGCCAATACAGGATGCACAGTAGACACAAGTTTGATCCCTGGGTTGGGAAGATTCTCTGAAGGAGGAAATAACAACCAGTATTCTTGTCTTTAAAATTCCATGGACTGACTGACCCTGGTGGGTTACAGTCCATGGGGTCGCAAAGAGTTGGCCATGCGTAAGTGACTGAGCATACACACAGTCAAGATAATCCAGGATAATATCCCCATCTCAAAATTCTTAATCACGTCTTTTGTCATGTAAGAGTATTCACCCTTTTGTGGTAGGAGGTAATATTTATAGGTTCCAGGAATTAGGACGTGGTTATCTTTGGGGCCATTATTTGGCCTACCACAGACCCTGTGTTGGTGCCCAGTTGTTTTAGCTCTTTATACTATGGAGTCCATCTTTCCTACTGATTCTCAGCAGCTGCTGTGTCAAAAGTCAAGTTTACATATATGTGTGCATTTATTCTGTTTTGTATTCTGTCGCCTCAGTTATTTTGCACTTTTTGCCCAATACCACAGTCTCTTAATTACAATGTATTTATAATAGATTTTAGTATATGAAAGGGCAAGTCCCCTTACTTGGTGTTTCTTTAGAAATGTCTTGGTTAATATTGGCCCTTTAATTTTTACACTTAAATTTTATAAAGAACCATCAAATTATACCTGCTGGCATTTTGTTTAGTAGCACATTAAAATTATAGATTTAGATCAGTTGGAGAAAATTTGACAGTTTTATAACATTGAGTCTTCTCTTCAAAACATAACCTAGTTCTCCATTTATTTAGATCTTTCTTAATATCTTTCAGTAAAGTTTTATAATTTGTTCCTTGAAGGTCTTATGTATATTTTATTAGATTTATTCCTAGGTACTTTATATTTTTGTTGCTATTTTAAACAATATCTTGAAAGTTAATTTTTGACTGTTGCCCTCTATAGAAATGCAGTTGATTTTTGTATTTTAATTTAATAACCATCAATCTTACTGTGTCTTATTAATTTTAAAAAATGTTTATAGATTCTTTAGGATTTTTCAGATAAGATCATCCTAAAATGTGAGTAATGACGGTTTGTTCTTTCTATTTATACATTTTCCCCCTTTTTCTTGTCTCATTGCGCAAGAATGGAGCTCAAGTATCATATTGAACATCTAGTATATCTTAGATGGCAGGTTTTTGAAAGCCCATGGTTACATTTTCTGGTCTTTGATACAATGTAGTCTAGTACATTCACAGATTTTAGGGCAGGGAAAGAGGTTTTACAGCACATCTCCGTGCTTCTTACCTGTGAAACCAGGACACTATAATCATAAATGAGAAGCTTCCCTATTTTAAAAATATTGTAATAGTTTGATCTTCTGTTACGGAATCTATCCTTAGAGCTTTCTAGTTCCTGCAGGCTTTTCAACCTTGCTGCCTTTTGCCAAAACAAGAAAAATCCCTGCTTTGAAAATCTTGTGGAAATGTAGCATTTGTAATGTAACACTAAAATTTAAATTAACCCCTGCAAATGCAAGTCTGGGTATTACTTTACTCCTGTTCTGCTCTGGGTTAGGGAAATGGCTAGTTACAAATAAGACAGTTACCTTTGAAGTAATTAATAATTCCCAAAGAAACATTGGCTCATGCTTTATTATAATACCTCTCCTCTTTTTTTTTTTTTTTTTTTTTAAGGAAGGCAGACAATGTAACAGATTGCGAAAGCTTTAAGCCTGACAATAATGAATAGGCTTGCAGTTTATTCCACAGTACATTTGCAATTCTCTTTCTTTGCCATTCTGAAAGTTGGATCTCTGTCAAAATACTTTTCTCTTGACCAGGGAGTATGAATCACTGCCTTCACAACAGGTTTGAAGATTAAAACTCTAAAATACTGAAGTAGGGTAATAACGTTTGGGCTCTCTGAAAATTTTAATGATGTTCTTGAGTGTTGTCAAGCTAGCACCTGATCTGTACTTCCAGGGATCCCATGGATTGGGGGAACCCTTTGAATAAATCAACTGTCCCAAACATTACAAAGGTTGCTCTTGTTTGTTGTAATCAAAGCAGTCCTTGCCTGATGACCACTGTGTTGCCAAGCGCTAGAGGGGACAGAGACGAGTGTGTGTGTGCCTGTGTGTATGCTTAGTTGTGTCTGACTCCTTGCGACCCCATGGACTGTAGCCCTCCAGACTCTTCTGTCCATGGGATTTCCCAGGCAAGAATACTGGAGTGGGTTTCCATTTCCTTCTCTAGGGGGTCTTCCTGACCCAGGGATGGAACCCGTGTCTCCTGTGGCTCCTGCATTGGCAGGAGGATTCTTTACCACTGTGCCACCTGGGAAGCTCAGAGACAAAAATCCTTGTTTTTAAAAGGATAGTCAGGGAGAGAAGGTACTAAAGATACAGAACCTAAGTAGCAATAGAAGACAGTGCAACATAAAATATCACAAGGAGTTATAATGATGACATTTAGTTAATAACCAGTAATATCACTTGGTTGTTCAAAATGTATTTGCTGCAATACTGAAAATTACATCTAATGTAGCATCAAAATTATCTCAGATGTTTAAAATGTTACACGCAGAGCAAATACATAGTTTTTCCTTAAATAGCTTGAGATTATAATGGTATAAGGAGAACCTATTAAATTATCAAATATTTAGAGCATTGATTTTTGAGGGAGAACATGGAGAGACAGAAACTATTCAACACTGTTAATACTATTGATGTTTATGTGTAAATTAATGCAACCATTCTGGAAGATAATATAGCCATAGCTGTCAAACTATCAAATGTGCATCCTTTTGTTCTGGCATTATACTTCCAATTGCGGTGAGCTGGGTAATTTAGATTAACTTCCTCAGTCTCTCTCTCACATGCACACAATCTCAGAGCAACTAAAAGAATAAAAGAACAAGAAAATATAGATATATATATTTTTTAACATTTCATTTTTACTATTTTTTTTTAATTTTTATTTTTACTTTATTTTACTTTACAGTACTGTATTGGTTTTGCCATACATTGACATGAATTCACCATGGGTGTACATGCCTTCCCAAACATGAACCCCCCTCCCACCTCCCTCCCCATAACATCCCTCTGGGTCATCCCCGTGCACCAGCCCCAAGCATGCTGTATCCTGCATCGGACATAGACTGGCGATTCATTTCTTACATGATAGTATACATGTTACAATGCCACTCTCCCAAATCATCCCACCCTCTCCCTCTCCTTCTGAGTCCAAAAGTCCACTCTACACATCTGTGTCTCTTTTGCTGTCTCGCATACAGGGTCATCATTACCATCTTTCTAAATTCCATATATATGTGTTAGTTACTATATTGGTGTTTTTCTTTCTGGCTTACTTCACTCTGTATAATCGGCTCCAGTTTCATCCATCTCATTAGAACTGATTCAAATGTATTCTTTTTAATGGCTGAGTAATACTCCATTGTGTATATGTACCACAGCTTTCTTATCCATTCATCTGCTGATGGACCTCTAGGTTGTTTCCATGTCCTGGCTATTATAAACTGCTACGATGAACATTGGGGTACATGTGTCTCTTTCAGTTCTGGTTTCCTCGGTGTGTATGCCCAGCAGTGGGATTGCTGGGTCATAAGGCAGTTCTATTTGCAATTTTTTAAGGAATCTCCACACTGTTCTCCATAGTGGCTGTACTAGTTTGCATTCCCACCAACAGTATAGGAGGGTTCCCTTTTCTCCACACCCTCTCCAGCATTTATTGCTTGCAGACTTTTGGATTGCAGACATTCTGACTGGTGTGAAGTGGTACCTCATTGTGGTTTTGATTTGCATTTCTCTGATAATGTGATGTTGAGCATCTTTTCATGTGTTTGTTAGCCATCCGTATGTCTTCTTTGGAGAAATGTCAATTTAGTTCTTTGGCCCATTTTTTGATTGGGTCGTTTATTTTTCTGGAATTGAGCTGCATAAGTTGCTTGCATATTTTTGAGATTAGTTGTTTGTCAGTTGCTTCATTTGCTATTATTTTCTCCCATTCAGAAGGCTGTCTTTTCACCTTGCTTATATTTTCCTTTGTTGTGCAGAAGCTTTGAATTTTAACTAGATCCCATTTGTTTATTTTTGCTTTTATTTCCAGAATTCTGGGAGGTGGATCATAGAGGATCCTGCTGTGATTTATGTCGGAGAGTGTTTTGCCTATGTTCTCCTCTAGGAGTTTTATAGTTTCTGGTCTTACATTTAGATCTTTAATCCATTTTGAGTTTATTTTTGTATGTGGTGTTAGAAAGTGATCTAGTTTCATTCTTTTACAAGTGGTTGTATTCAGTTTTCCCACCACCACTTGTTAAAGAGATTGTCTTTACTCCATTGTATATTCTTGCCTCCTTTGTCAAAGATAAGGTGTCCATATGTGTGTGGATTTATCTCTGGGCTTTCTATTTTGTTCCATTGATCTATATTTCTGTCTTTGTGCCAGACCCTGATGCTAGGAAAGATTGAGGGTAGGAGGAGATGGCGACGACAGATGATGAGATGGTTGGATGGCATCACCAACACAATGGACATGGGTTTGGGTAGACTCCAGGACTTGGTGATAGACAGGGAGGCCTGGCGTGCTGCAGTTCATGGGGTTGCAAAGAGTCAGACACGACTGAGCAACTGAACTGAACTGAACTGAACTGAACCTGAATGTTCTAAGGTATCTTTTATATATGAGAAATTTAACTTCTCTTCTGTATGTAGGATGGTTGGTCCTCACTACATACCCTTCTTGGTAGAACGGAGAAAATAGTCACCTCAGTGATTTGGTGCAGGGCTTAATTCTGTCACAGACTCTTGGCTGCCAGTGGTTAGATTCGGTTATCTGGGATCACTAATATCCCCTAGTTACCACCCAGTTCCTGGAGGAAGATAACATCTTAATAGGGTTTCAGATTATATCTACATTTTCTTATGTACACTGACCAGCCAGCCCTCCATCAAAAATAACCAAGTATATAAGGAGATACTACAATCTGATGGAATATTAAGATAAACAGTGAGAGCAAACCTATAGAGAGCCAAGTAATAGAATTTTTCAGACACAGATTTTTTAAAATGTTCTCAGTGAAAACATTGAGCAGAGGCCTGGGAACTACAAAAAATCCAATAGGAAGTCTTGCACTGAAAAGCTATGATGACAAATTAAGAACTCAGTAGATGAATTTAATAGCCTGTTAGGTACAGCCAGAGGTAGATTTTGTAAACTGGAAATTAAATAAAATAACCAGTACACTAAAGCATGTGAGGACATAATGCAGAAAAGAGCATAAGAACTGAGGGGAATGGGGCAAAAAGCTTGTGTGTGTGTGTGTGTGTGTGTGTGTGTGTGTGTGTGTATAAAGAAATGGGAAAATGGAGCATAAGCAGTATTTGAAGAGATAATGACTTTAAAATTCTCCGAATTGTTGAAAGATATTTATCCATAGATTCAAGAAATGCAGTAAATCTCACAAAGGATAAATCCTAACTACAAGAATGTTACAGTCAAACTGCAGAAAAACAAAGAAAATCTTGAAGTGGTCATAGAAAAGACATATTATCTCAAATGAGCAATAAGACAGTCAACTGAATTCTCAATAGAAATGGTAGAAGACAAGAAAGAATAGCTTGATGTCTTCAAAGTGCTTAAAGAAAATATACAGGAAACTGATCATAAATGTATTCAGTGACATTAATTATACTATATGTTGGAATGAGAAGTTGGAAACCACTTAAATATCCACAGAAGGGACTGGTTAAAAGTATTTAGTACATCTTTAGGTGATGATATGTAAAAATGTTCCAGATGTATTCAGTCAGTTCAGTTCGGTCGCTCAGTCGTGTCCAACTCTTTGCAACCCCATGGACTGCAGCATGCCAGGCATCCCTGTCCATCACCAACTCCCAGAGCTTTCTCAGACTCATGCCCATTGAGTCAGTGATGCCATCCAACCATCTCATCCTCGGTCATCTCCTTCTCTTCCCGCCTTAAATCTTTCCCAGCATCAGGGTCTTTTCCAATGAGTCAGTTCTTCACATCAGGTGGCCAAAGTATTGGAGTTTCAGCTTCAGCATTAGTCCTGCCAGTGAATATTCAGGACTGATTTTATTTCGGATTAACTGGTTTGATCTCCTTGCAGTCCAAGGGGCTCTCAACAGTCTTCTCCAACACCACAGTACAAAAGCATCAATTCAGCACTCAGCCTTCTTTATGGTCCAACTCTCACATCCATACATGACTACTGGAAAAACCATAGCTTTTTTGGACCTTTGTAGGCAAAGTAATGTCTCTGCTTTTTAATATGCTGTCTGGGTTGGTCATAGCTTTTTTTCCAGGGAGCAAGCATCTTTTAATTTCATGGCTGCCGTCACCATCTGCAGTGATTTTGGAGCCCAAGAAAATAAAGTCTGGATTCCATTTCCTCTACATGAAAGAAGGTGCAAAGTGAGGGTCAGATTAGACTCCTGGACTCAGATCTGTTAATGCCCTGACTCCTCCTAAATCTAGGAAAGATCAGTGTGAACAAGTCTCTTGGAGCCCCATGTCGACTCTCATCTTATGGTCATATGTTAGAGACCATTTCTCTTTGATTTAGAGATATTATTTTCCTTTATAAGAAATTTAAGGATACAGTTAAGATATTGGGTTAAATTTTTTTTTAAGTTTTTTTTCTGCTTAAAGTTCAGTCTCACTTGCAATATAAGCTGTTCTCTAAAGTTAAGAAAGTAATAGTATTTTTGTTTCTCAAAGATAAGCTAATTATTTAGCATTGGTTAAATTACATTCCCTCAGTCCATTGCAGGGAGCTGTTGCAATAATCTTGACTGTTTTTGCTAATAAGAAGTTATGGTTGATCTAGGGTAATAGAGCATCATTTAGGGTAATAAAATCTGAATTGTTTTTGCAGGTCGAGAGATCCGTCTGCCCCTCCGAATCAAAGGGGAAGGAATGGGACCAAAGATTCATTTCAACTTTGAGTTGCTGGATATTGGAAAAGTTTTTATTGGATCTGTACATTGTTATGAGGTAAACATAGGATTGTTCACTGAGACTCAAAAGTATGTGCTGTTTTTGTTTGATTTTATGTGTTTTTATTGATAGGAAATTTTTGCCATCATATTTTTTACTGTTACATCTGTTTGGACCCCAAATGATCAAACTCCTCTTCCTCCATCCAGTCTTACTGAAGGAAGCAACTTTTTCCATCCCTTTCAGCCCTTCTAACTTTACAAAAGGCATCAAATTCATAATTTTATTGATTTTATCAGCATCATTTTATGAATTGCAAAGGGGGAACACCATAAATATTATACATCTTCCTATCTGTTTAATTCTTGTTCTCTGACAACATAAATTCTACAGATCAGAGAATGGAGGACCTTTTACATTTTCCAGAATGTCCTAATGAGGATAGCTGTTTTCACACTTCAGAGTTTTCTCTAATTTAAAATTTTAATTTAATTTTCTCTGATTTAAAAACCAATCATCCTGATTCCTGGAAGCAATCTCCCTGTGTTATCTTTCCAATTAAATAGAAAATGATTTTTTTCCATGGTGTTCCCATGGGTTCATGAGGATCAAAATTACTGCAGCGTCACTTCATCATTAAATTCTTGTCTAGGACATTTGCTTACACTATATAAAACTATAACCTAGAAAGGTTATTGTAGAAAGACTCCTAAATTGTGTTTCCATGTCTATAGATGTAAAAACGAAAGCCTTCATTTAGTGAGAGACAAACAGGCACCAGGTTCCATGCTTTATTATGTGTACATGCCTACATATTCATATGTCATTTCCAATTTTTATGTACCTATTTTATAAATGAGAAATATGAGGCATAGCAATTAATTCAACATTCTCGCCCATCAAGTGTGTGGACCACATGTATTAGTTCTCTTGGTCCTCACAAAACCCATATGAAGTAGATACAATGACTGTTCCCATTTTATAGCTGAGGAAGGTAGATAAGGTAATGCTGCATACTATAACAAACAAATACAATCACATATCTATTTTGTTCCTAACATAAAGTCCCAGACAAGCTTGCTCATCAGCAGAGGGCTCTCCTCCTGCAGAGGATCAGGAACTCAGCCTCCTTCTATCTCATGGCTCTGGCCCCCCTTACCCCTCACATGTGACTTGCAAGATTGCGGTCTCACGTGTATCACACTGACAGTAGAAGAAAAAGCATGGAGGGATGCGCACAAGAGGTTTTTACAGGAGGCAGCACCAGCAGTGGCACGTATCACATTCTATTAGGGTCTGTGACTGCAAGGGTGACTGGGAAATGTAGTCTAGCTGTAGGCACAGGAAAAAGAGGATATAGGTCCAGTGAGCAGCCAACTTGACTCTGCCACATTTGTTAAGTAACTTGGCAAGGTCACATAGCTTGGAAATGTTAGTGAGCAGTGAGTGACTAGGGCCCTACATCCTGGGGGAAGAGAAGGCCCTTGGCTGGCTTGTCCGTCCCTTGGCATCTCATTGTGGACAAATCCAGTCAACAGGCAACTCACCTCTCAGCCCAGCCTAACTTGGCATGGAAGGTAAGTCCCAGCTGATGTTGAGAGCTTCCTGCTGTGTCATTTGTCATCACATTCATCAGAGTTAAGGATAGCCCAAATGGGATGATTTGAAAGGTAAATAGAGATGTTAATGTCATGTTGATGCGGAATATACCTAAGAGCACACTTTAAGTGAAGTGATCAGTGGCGTGACTGTCATAAAATGAAAAGTGCACACACCCACCATGTTGCGTTGTGCTGTATTGCATTCTGAAAAAAATAGTCACTTAGAGGGAAATAGGTATGAATTCTTATTGAGTTGATATTCTGCCTGTAATTTATCCAGAATAAATTCCACTTATACCTTACAGACTGTGTCTTATAGATAATACAGCAGAAAAGAGCATTTAGTTCTGATGCAAAATGGATAGGGTTTGCCTGAATATAATAATAATTTCTTACAAATTTTAAGAGAAGTGTATTTGAGCCCATCACTTCCCACCCTCCCACATTTGAACAGTAACAAACCACAGCCAGCTAAATATGTGTTAAATGAAGTGTAGCATTAGACTGGACAGTTTTGAGAACTGTGCAGTGCCAGAGAAGGTCATGGTAAGGTGCTTCTTATAGGAATATTTTGCACACACTGCGTATTTAATGCTGATGCCTCATTGCATCTCTGTTTCAATTTATTACATTACCTACCTGAGACAAATTTGAATAACTAGCTATTGCTCTTAGTCATTGCTGAGCTTAGCAGATACATAAAGAATAATCCCCAAGAGTATACACTGTTCCCCAGTGTAATTAGAAGAAAAACAGATGAGAGGCGAAGTTCTTCTATAAATGTCCCCCTCTCCAAGGAGTTGGACTACAGGGTAAGAGCATTACTAGTAAACAGAAGATGTCAGAATTGTGCTGCCAAACAATTTCCTGGATTCCCTGTACATAAATAGTTTCTGATTTGTCGGGGGGAGAAGAATGAAATGCATATTCTTTAAAATTGAGTTGGCCCCATATAGAAAATCTGAGTAAGACAACAGAAAAGGCAGTCCTTGCACCAGCTCAGAGAGGAGAACAATGGTCCTTCAAGTTACCACCAGTATCTTTGAGTTGCCTTTAAGTTACCACTTCAAATACATATCAGTTGCATCTTAAGCACAGATAAATCTTAAACCCATTCGGCTTAACAATGGGTATATGAATATCAATCACTGTCCTTTGTGAACACTCATTGCCACTCACTAGTCTAAAAGTAAGTTAATAAATTTCATTTTCATAGCAATCTGAGAAGTTAGTAGTATTATATTTTACAGGTAGGGAAATAGGCACAGAGACGCTAAGCAGGTTCTACACGATCATACAGCTTATAAAGTCAGTGGAAAAGCTGGGATTTGAACCCAGGCATTTGACTTCTGAGACCATGGTCATAATCACTTTTCTACATGGTCTTTTTAAAAGGAGTAAAGAATAAAATGTGGTTCCTATGACCAAGGAACTTAGAACAAGGGAAATGGGAAATAAATGAGTAACATCAAGTAACAGGTATCTTTTGGTGAATTATCCATCTTCTCTTGGCAGGGGCAGTTTCTTCCTTTGCAAGAGCTTCTGTCTCTATCCTACTTATGCTCTTGATTCCTTCTTCTCTGCTCCTCAGGAGGCAACCTAATCTAGTGGACCCCCTGCACCCACCTAACCCGATTACCTTGGTTACCTAGTCCCCTTTTCTTATCACAACATCAAACATCTAGTCTGGGCCTTGAGTGCATTATCTCATTTAATGATATAAATAGACTAGATCTCCCTACCATACCTTCCTACAGCTTTGCCATCCCCATTTCCTCTTTTACCACTAATATTGTCAAAACAGCAATCTGGAACAGTCAGCCACTATTTCCTCTGCACCTGCGCACTCCCTAAACATTTGTGCTCTGGATTCCACAATCACGCTCTTTTGGAATTACTTTCTTCTTTGAGGGCAGGGATGGCCTAATTAAAAATAAAATATCTGTAGCATTTTCTCAAAGCTTATTCTCCTTGACCTCTGTCCACATTCAGCCTCTTTTGGAAATTCTCTCGTGGCTTGCCTAGTTCCTGACATGCCTCACATACCTTTTTGAAGCTCTCTTCATTATCTCCTCTTTTTTTTTCCCTCGTGTTTGAGTGTAGGTTGAGGGCACTTTCTACATAGAGAGAATGGCTGTTCACTTGTTCAGGTGTAAACATTGGCAAGGAATGGAGACTGTGTTCTAGAAGTCCAGGAGTAGGACTGTGTGGCAATACTACAGGTTCACGGCAGCACCTGTGGCACATGGCAGCAGGAGCAGTAGCCAGAGCCAGCGTAGAGGCCTCTACATGCCAAGCATGAGCTTTCTGCACACACACCGAGTGTGCAATCAACTATGGGCAAATTGGTTCCAGAAACTGATATATAGGAATAAAACTTCTCTGTAGTAAAACAGTAGCTTGCATAACCATCCCCAAACAGTTATCCCTCCATTAGAGTTTGAGATGAAAATATCACAATAGAATGAAATCTCATGGTGCAACAAAGAGAATCTTTGCAATCTGGAATCCACAATTATATCTCATCTACATTATTCAAGCTACATTATAAAGATAGGCCTAGATAGTTCTTGCTCCTCTATTCTGACTTGATTTTTACTTTCCAGCATGTCACTTAATCCCAGCCTTCTCATGTGTATAAGAGAAAGACCTACCTTCCCTTGATAATTTCATGGATAGAATAAAAGGTATTTTAAGGTTCTTCTTTCAGTAGATGTGATTATGATCAGTCTTTATAGCATAAGTATAATACATATGACTAACTCCATTTTAAAGAGGAGATAAAAACACAAAATTATTTTCTGGCTTGGGACTCCTGTCTTTAAACAGAACACCGTTCATTTTTCCCCTGAAGTTTTTCTTTGGAGCTGTCTTCCTGCAGCTGTCTCTGTGTTGGTGCTTATATGAAAATAAATCAGAGTCCCGTTGCCTACTTTTTCCATTCTTGTCTGTTTGATACAGGCAGTGCTATCCAACAAAGGCAGCATTGATGCCCTCTTCAATGTGATCCCTCCAGTTTCACCTCTGGGGGCCTGCTTTGTTTTCAGTCCCAGAGAAGGCATCATCAAACCAAGCGGAGTCCAGGCTGTCCAGATCTCCTTCAGTTCTGCTATCCTAGGGCACTTTGAAGAAGAGTTCCTGGTCAATGTGAATGGGTCACCTGAGCCTGTGAAACTGACCATTAGGTAAGTTGCTTCTACAAGTAATATGGAAACTGAAGTTTTTACCTACTGCTTTCTTAAACTTCAAAACTAGATCGCTTCACACATTAATGGAGAATTACTAGGTTGACAGAATGTTTATTTTTTGTTAATAACACTATTGATACCTATATGAAAATAACAATATGACTCCCTACTGATTACTTTTTAACATCCAGGCACAAACATAAAATGTAAAAATAAAATCCTCTCATAAAATTATTTTAAAAACCAGAACTAGATCATGTCTTGAATATCCATATCTGTCTTTGTTGATATGAATACGTCAATATATAAGGGTGTTTTAAGTTTCTAGCAGTGTTTCTGTAGTGGACATGTATAACTTCTTGTAACACGGATGCAGTTGCCCTTTTGGAATCTAGTTTTTCTTTAAATTACAGCCTTATAAAATAAAGACTTAAATTAGTTTCTGCTTACTCTCTCTGTTTTAGTATGTTTAGGGAAAGTAAGTTACTAACGCCTGGATAAAATCATCTTCTATGACTAAGCTTTGGCTGTTACCCTATTAATAGTTTCTCTAAACTTTCATCTTTTGTTTTTCCCCATCTTTTGTTTTTATTTTAAGGAAATTATTTGAATGGTCTTATGCCTAATGCCGCCAGGAATTGTAAAAGTCTACTCACAGTATCAGTCAGTCAGCGCTAGACACTTGCAGCTTTGGTGCTAGACATCTTTTGATGCCTTCCCTGGCTGCTCTCTTTGTCGTCAGGCTTTAAGAAGTTTTCTGTGACCAGCCCCATTGGCAGACCTATAACTTTGGTTCCTGGTGCTTTAGAAGTTCATGTCTTCAGAATAGATTGCAGATTCCATTTGGATTCCTACAGCAGCAGGTTGTTAATTAGTCGATAGTCTCTCTTATTTTGGCTCAGTAGCCTAGCAGGGAGAAGGCAATGGCGCCCCACTCCAGTACTCTTGCCTGGAAAATCCCATGGATGGAGGAGCCTGGTAGGCTGCAGTCCATGGGGTCACTAAGAGTCGGACATGACTGAGTGACTTCACTTTCACTTTTCACTTTCATGCCTTGGAGAAGGAAATGGCAACCCACTCCAGTGTTCTTACCTGTAGAATCCCAGAGACAGGGGAACCTGGTGGGCTGCAGTCTATGGGGCTGCACAGAGTTGGACATGACTGAAGTGACTTAGCAGCAGCAGCAGCCTAGCAGGACCTCACTCCATCTACAGCTGAGGTATCTCCCTTGGGGTCTAGAGATGACATAGAAAAGAGACAGGCACATTTCTGAGGCTTGAATGATCCTAGAAAAACTTACTGATCTTAAGATATTTACTGAAAATGTAGAATCTTAAGATTGACTCGAAGGTGATTACCATTTCTTCTCAATTCTTTCACCTAACTATCTCTGTTATAGGGTGAATTACATTCTCTCAAAATTCATATGTTGAAGTCCTAACACCCAGTACTTTACGATGTGACTGCACTTGGAGATAAAACTTTTAAAGAACTAATTAAGGAAAAATGAGGTCATATGGCTGGGCCTTAATCTAATATGAATGATGTCCTTGTCAGAAGAGGACATTAGGACAGATACACAAATAGGAAAAGACTGTGGGAAGACACAGGAAGAAGGTACCCATTTGTGAGCGAAAGAGAAAGTTCCTCATAAGAAAGCAACCCTGCCAACGTGTTGATCTTGGACTTCCAGCCCACAGAACTATGAGGAAATAAATATAGACACACTTAACAACAGAGCACAAAAATACATGAAGCAGAAGCTTACATAATGGAAGAGAGAAAAGGTAACTGAACAGTAATAAATGGAGATGTCACTACCCTACTTTCAATAATGGATAGAACAGCTCGCCAGAATATCTTAATAGAAGAGTTGAATAATACCGTAAACCAACTAGACCTAACAGACACCTGTAGAACTCGCCACCCAACAGGTACACTTGGAGCGTTTTCCAGAACAGACCATGCATGAAGCCATAAAGCAACTCTCAATAAATTTTAAATAATTTGAGTCATGCAGAGTGTGTTCTTCAACTAGAAAGGAATAAAATGAAAAATCAAAAGTGGAAGAAAATGTAGAGAATTTACAAATATGTGGAAATTAAAAAACACTCCTAAATTACCAATAGGTCAAAGAAAGAAATTACAAAATACTTTGAGATAAATGAAAGCAGAACAGAGTAGCAAAACTTATGAGATGTGGTAAAAGTAGTGCTTTGAGGGAAATTGATAGCTGTGAGTGCCTGTATTTAAAAAGAAGAAAGATCTCAAATCAATAACCTAAATTTCTACCTTATAAAACTTGAAAAAGAAGAGCTAACTAAATCCAAAGCAAGCACAAGGAAGGAAATAATAAAGATTAGAGTGGAAATTAATGAAATAAAAAAGAAAAACAATAGAGAAAAAATAAAACTGAAAGTTGTTTTTGTTTAACATTGTATTGAAAGTTCTATCCAAGGCAATTAGGCAAGAAAAAGAAATAAAAGACTTTCAGATTGGAAAGGAAGAAGTAAAACTATCTCTCTTTGCAGATGATGTATTTTATATGTAGAATATTCTAAGGATTCCACCAAAAAGCTATAGAACTAGCAATTGAGTTCGGAAAAATTACACAATATAGGCTCATATACAAAAATCAATTGTATTTCTGGAGGTAGCAATGAAAATTCAAAAATGAAATTAAGAAAATTCCTCTTACAATAGTTAAAAGAATGATATCAGTTCAGTTCAGTTCAGTGCAGTCGCTCAGTCGTGTCCGACTCTTTGTGACCCCATGAATCGCAGCATGCCAGGCCACCCTGTCCATCACCAACTCCTGGAGTTTACCCAAACTCATGAGTCAGTGATGCTATCCAGCCATCTCATCCTCTGTCTCCCCTTCTCCTGCCCCCAATCCCTCCCAGCATCAGGGTCTTTTCCAATGAGTCAACTCTTTGCATGAGGTGGCCAAAGTACTGGAGTTTCAGCCTCAGAATCAGTCCTTCCAGTGAACACCCAGGACTTATCTCCTTTAGGATGGACTGGTTGGATCTCCTTGCAGTCCAAGGGGCTCTCAAGAGTCTTCTCCAACACCACAGTTCAAAAGCATCAATTCTTCGGCGCTCAGCCTTCTTCACAGTCCAACTCTCATATCCATACATGACCACTGGAAAAACCATAGCCTTGACTAGACGGACCTTAGTTGGCAAAGTAATGTCTCTGCTTTTGAATATGCTATCTAGGTTGGTCATAACTTTCCTTCCAAGGAGTAAGCATCTTTTAATTTCATGGCTGCAATCACCATGTGCAGTGATTTTGGAGCCCAAAAATATAAAGTCTGACACTGTTTCCTCTGTTTCCCCATCTATTTGCCATGAAGTGATGGGACTGGATGCCATGATCTTAGTTTTCTGAATGTTGAGCTTTAATCAAACTTTTTCACTCTCCTCTTTCACTTTCATCAAGAGGCTTTTGAGTTCCTCTTCACTTTCTGCCATAAGGGTGGTGTCATCTGCATACCTGAGGTGATTGATATTTCTCCCGGCAATCTTGATTCCAGCTTGTGCTTCATCCAGCCTGGCATTTCTCATGATGTACTCTGCATATAAGTTAAATAAGTAGGGTGACAATATACAGCCTTGATGTACTCCTTTTCCTATTCGGAACCAGTCTGTTGTTCCATGTCCAGTTCTAACTGTTGCTTCCTGACCTGCATATAGGTTTAGTTGGGAATAAATGTAACAAAAAAAAGTGTTAGACTTGCACATTGAAAACTACAAAACCTCATCAAAATGAATTTAAAAGAAGACCTAAATAAGTGACATAGATTAGAAGACTTAATATTAACCTAAGATGGCAAAATTTGACAAAGTGATGTATAGATTCAACGTGATTCTATCAAAATTCCAGCTGTCCTTTTTGCAGTAATTGATGAGCTGATATTAAAGTTTATATGGAAAGGCAAGAAATCCAGAATAGCCAAAATAATCTTTAAAAAACCCTAAATTTGGAGAACTTCTATATCCTATTTCAAAACATACTACAGTTTTGATGCAGTAATCAAGAATGTGTTATACTTGTATTAAGATAAACATGTAGATCAATGGCACAGAATTGAGATTCCAAAAATAAATTCATATGGTTATGGTCAGTTCATTTTTATCAAGAGTATCAAGAAAATTCAATGGGAAAAAGGGTAGTATTTTCAACAAATGATGCTAGAGCATCTGGATATCTACATTTAAAAGAATAAAACTCCATGGAACCCCCCTCCATCTCATACCATATACAGAATTAATATGGACTTCTCTGGTGGCTCAGACAGTAAAGAATCTGCCTGCAATGCAGGAGACCTGGGTTCAGTCCCTGGGTCAAGAAGATACCCTGGAGAAGGGAATGGCAACCCACCCCAGTATTCTTACTCAGATAATCCCATGGACAGAGGAGCCTGGCGGGGTATAGTCCGTGGGGTCACAAAAGAGTCAGACATGACTGAGCAACTAACACACACATAGACCAAAGACCTAAATGTAACAACTAAATTATAAAACTTTTAAAATAAAACATAGGTGCAAATATGCATGACTGGATTAGGCAAAGATTTCTTAAATATGACGCCTAAGTATAAGCAATCAAAGGAAAAGTAAGTAAATTAGACTTCATCAGAATTTAAAATTTTGTGCTTCAAAGGACAGTATTAAGAAAATGAAAAAAGCAAACTACAAAATGGGAAAAAATATTTGTAAGTCATATATCTGAAAAGAGGCATCTGCCTAAGATATATACAGAACACTAACACTCAATAACAAAAAGACAACCCAGTTAAAAATGGGCAACCCTCTGAGCAGACTTTTCTCTAAAAAACTAGTACCATAACTAATACCATATGAATAGACTCTCAGCATCATTAATCATCAAGGAGATGCAAATAGAAACCACATTGAGATACAACTTCGTACCTGTGTGGATGGCTATAACTTAAAAATAGAAAATAGCAAGTGTGGTAGAGAATGTAGAGAAATAAGAAGCCTCATACACTGATGGTGGGAATGTAAAATTTGCAGCCACTTTGGAACAGTCTGACAGATTTTCGAAGAGGTAGGCTTTGAATTACCTTATAATTTAGCAATCCATTCCTAGATACCTACCCAAGAAAAATGAAAATTGAAATCCACACAAAAACTTGCATGTGAATGTTTAACACTGCATTATTGTTAGTAGCCAAAAGGTGGAAATAATCCAGGTGTCTCCCAGCTGATGAATGGATAAATAAAACGTGGTCTATTCACACAATGGAATGTTATTGAGACCATAAAAAGAAATGAGAAAAGAAAGAAGGATGTACCTGCTGCAACATGGTACCTGTTAAATGGGTGATTTTATAGCATATGAATTATATTTGAATGAGGCTGTTATTTTTTTTTTTTATTTCCAAGAGCCTGTAATATTGAATAATAGTTCTGTCATTTCATGGGTGAGTTTTTTAAATCTCTCCTCTCTTCTCCTAAAGATCCCAAGCATGCACTGTGTAGTGTTGCATGTCACTAGGAGAAGGCGATGGCACCCCACTCCAGCACTCTCCTGGAGAATCCCATGGACGGAGGAGCCTGGTGGGCTGTAGTCCGTGGAGTCTCAAAGAGTCAGACACGACTGAGCGACTTCACTTTCACTTTTCACTTTCATGCATTGGAGAAGGAAATGGCAACCCACTCCAGTGTTCTTGCCTGGAGAATCCCAGGGACAGAGGAGCCTGGTGGGCTGCCGTCTATGGGGTCGCACAGAGTCGGACACGACTGAAGTGACTTAGCAGCAGCAGCAGCAGCAATGTCTGAATAGATCAGAATGTGCTTGGGTTTTCCACTGTGAATAACAGAGTTTAGAAATCTTCTAGGAACCTTCTCACAAGTAAGTTTGGGCTAGTTAATACTCCAGGTATTCTGTGAAGGTTAGGTCTCTTAAGTCTCTGGACCTTACCATTCATACCAGCTCCCACGCTTCTTTTTTTTTTTTTGCATGTTCACTCCTTGTTTCTTGCAAAGGAAAGGAAAATCTGACTGTGGAATGTTTATTTCATCCTAAAACTAATTACAAATTGCTAAGAGAAATATTCTTGTCTAAATTGCATTTGTCCAGAATTGTTCTAGCATGTCATACCACAAACAGTAATTTTGAAAACTTGGTAAATATCTGGTGTCACAGATAAATGTCTAATGATAAAGGTTGAAATATGTGTATAATTTATTATTCATTTTTGGTTCCACACAGTAATACTCATTTTACTTATGACTTTGCCAGGGATACTCTCTTGGGCCTTATAGCCCAGGAAGTCTCTATAAAGTTGACTTTGTGGATCTGAAATTTTATTTCTTATTCTTTTACCGTCAGGTAATCTTCTTTCCTCAATATCACATAATTTTTGCTGGTATACCTCGAAAGTTATCAAAACTATTGCTGAACTTTTTTCTATTTCTGTTTATTTCTCCAGCTGCATGACATAGTGCTTAAAGTGGTTGGATAAACAACACTGTAAAATTGGAGTGATTTTTTAAAATTACCTATAAGCAATTTTGTACTCTCCTATTTTTATGTATGTGACTTTATGAAGTTTAACTGTAGCATATTTTTCATTTAGTCTGTTTTACATCACATCATAATAATTCAATCACTCTATCTCTTAGTCTTTAAAATTCTAATCTTAAGAGACCACTGCATTGGTGTTGGGTACCATCTTGGCAGAGACTGTCCTAATATTCAGAATCCCTGTTTGAATGGATGTGACAGTGTCTAAGCCCAGTTGGTATTCAGCTGCCGTTCCCTTAGTTACATGTGCCTTTGAACAAATGCAATTTAACTCTGGTTTTTTTCTGCTTCACTGATTAAACGACTGCATTGTGCAATTTTGTGATCTTCTTTCCTATTTCTTTATGCTTTTGTGCACCGCAGACACTTTTGATCTATTTGTTACTTTGGCCTCCCAAAAACTTTTTTTACAAGTCAAGTATCTGATCTGTAGGCTCATTTGACTTCATTCTCAGCTGGATCCTAATTCCTCCTGAGTACCAGCGGCTCCTTTTGAAACCACTTTGGATTATTAACATGAAATAGAATAGATGGTCCTGGGAAAGGCTTTTAGAATCGAAACTTCCTGCACTGAGTCTTTGTTGTCATCTCTCCTCCCAGGCTTGCAGGAGCGTCTCAACATATTATAGTCAGATCTCTAGCAGCCGGAAGTATCACTGGGGCACCAAGTGCATTCAGCGTGGTATGACACACCTACATCACCAACATCTGGGTCTGGGTGGATTAGAAGACTCAGGCTTAGTGGGATTTCTGGTATTTGTGTGTCTCTAACTTTTGAAAGCCTGGCACACAAATGGGGAATTATTTCAGTTCTTACCTTTGGTCTAGAGATTTTAGGGACATGGACCATGGGAAAAGGCAAGAATAAGCAAATACCTGATATATTAGTTTTCTATTGCTGCTGTAACAAATTAACCACAAACTCAGTAGCTTAAAGCAATACACATATATTATTCTAAGTCCAACACAGGTCTTACTGAGCTAAAATCAAAGTATTTGCCAGGGCTGTGTTTGTTTATAGTAGCTCTTGGGGAGCATTCGTTTCCTAACCTTGTTCGGCTCCTTGATGCTGCCCAGTCTTTAGCTCATGGTCTCCCTCCTCCATCTTCAAACCTAGCAAAAGCTGGCCGGGTCCTTCTCACATTGCCTCGCTCCTGCCTTGTCTTCTGCCTCCATGTTCTGATTTTAAAGACCCCAGTGATTACATTGAACCCAACTAGATAATTCAGGCTAATGTGCATATCTTGCATGCATGCCTGCTAAGTCACTTATGTCGTGTCCAACTCTCTGCAACCCTATGGATTGTAGCCTTCCAGGCTCCTCAGTCCATGGGGTTCTCCATGCAAGAATACTGGAGTGGATTGCCATGCCCTCCTCCAGGGGATCTTCCTGACCTAGAGGCTGAACCCGCATCTCTTACATCTCTTGTATCTCTTACATTGGTAGGCAGGTTCTTTACCAGTAGCATCACCTGGTGAGCCCAGTTTCCTTATTTTAAGTTCAGTTAATTAGCAATTTCAATTCCTTCTGCTACCTTAATTACTCTTTGCCATATAACCTAGTGTATTCATAGATTTTGGGGGTTGTTAGCACATAGACATCTTTGGGGACCATTATACAATCTACCACACCTGAAGTCAGCTAGAAGCTATGGAATCTCTGTTATTTATTTTAAGCTAGAGCATCACTCCAAGATCTAAGAGCCTTACATGAGAGGGAAACAGAAAATCAATAGCTAAAGAGTCCCTGAAGCCCACCTATTCCCATCTTCTCTCTTCTGTGTTAGGAAAAAAACTGAGACCTGCAGAGGTAAAGTGGTTGACCAAGATCACAGCTAGTTGGTGGTAGGAACTGGGTTAAAACAGATTTATAAAAGTGTGGGCCAAGGAATGCTGGTATCATTGATAGTCCTTGATGTCTGTACCTGGATTAGACCTATAATTTTTTCTTGTCTGAGTTAATAACTTTTCATGTTGTGTATCTCATCCACGTTAACATTTTGTGCCATTAGTTCAGTGATGTGTCTTCTCTGCCTCATCACTGGTAGGAATATGGTGGTAAGTTAACCATAACATCATTTGCTAAAACCCAAAGGTTTGAGAGTTGTAAAGGAATTTTAAGCACCATTGTGATTGACCATCATCTCACAGTTTCTGTGAGTCCTAGATGCTGCTGTAATTGATTAAATGCCAAATTATGGTTTTCAGTGCTCACTCTCTCCCCCCTTCTTGATTGTTACCTTGAATTCACTGGGTTCTCTTTCCATTCCCTCAATGTATATTCTTACTTCCAGAGGCTGTGTCATTGGACCTACCTTCCATTTTAATGTTCCTGCTCTGCATTTTGGTGATGTTTCCTTTGGTGAGTACTTTTCCATTTTAAATTAGATATCGAGAAAAATTCCTTTTCCCTCTACGTGGGAGGGAGATTTACAAAGAATTTCTCTTACCATTTTGTGGGGGCTATATTCTAAGAGGTTCTAGAATTGTTCTTCCTCTCGAGCACTTTGGTGCCATTTCCTAGTTTTTAGGTGAACATTTTAGCCATGTGCTGGACACTGGTAGTTGTCAGGCCATGAGTGTCCACCCCACTTCCTGCAATAGAACAACAGAATGCTTTATGTTTCACTCCACTATCTGAACATTCTGAACACTCTTTTTATGCAGATTTTGACTTGCCACTTTGGCTACACAGCCTGTCAACAGAGATGCTCTCAAATTTAAAGTGAACTCTATGGTGGTTTAAGTCAGGTGTTTTATCACTTCAAATTGAAGACTCTTCTTTATTGTTGTATAGACTTTTTACTCACTTGCTTCCCTGACTCATTTTCTCCCATCTGAACTTCCCTAATAATACAAATGATAACAACAGTGGAAGCAAATTTACTTATTAATTGGTTCTTTCATGTATTCCAATTGCTTCTAAGTAATAATATGAAATATGACATTTAAACACTTTAGCAGTCCTAGGGGGAGGCTCTCTTTAAGGTCCCCATTTTAAACATAGAAGACCTGAGCACAGGAATAGTTAAATAACTCCCAAAGGTCACACAGCAGTAGCAGAATTAGTATTTCAATTGAGATCTATCTAAATCATATTTTGTCAACTTGGGTGTTGACAGTTGCACCTAGAGAAGCAAACATTGATTCCTAGGGGTTGAGAAAACTTAGATATAACAATGGTTTGTGTCCAAAGGTCCACCCTACCCAACAGAATCTTTTTCCTTGGTATTTATTTCTCTTGTTGGAGAGAATTGAGTCTAATTTAAATCATGTTTAATTAACTGATTTGATGATATAAAATTAGTTTATCACAAAGGTTCTTTTTAGGAGGTGATAATTTTTTTTTTAAATTGAGAAACCATAGTCTGAATCTTTATTCCTTAATTATTTCCATTTTGCTCTATTGGTTTCCATTTTGACTTTTAATTCTTTTACTTCATTTCAAGTTGGCCCATCTAACTTGGGGAAAAATAGTTCTTAAGAAAAATCGTAATGCCTTTATAATATGCTTTAACATGTGGGTGTTGTAAAAGTTTTTGAAAATTCAGAGCACATGTATTTATACAATGCTCCCACCCTGACCTATGTTATATTGGGTAAGCCACATACCGTAAGAAAGTTTACATAAATGAAGTTGAATGACTCTTCATGTAGCATGTGAAAATGGCTAGACAGATGTTTACAAATCTGTAGGGCATATTTGAATGATAGACTCCTTTGAAGGAAAATAAAAGTGACCTACAACTTGAAGGGTAACCGTGAAGGGTAACTGACAGAGGCACAATAAGAGGCAATACAGAAGCAAGACCCTTGCGATGTGAGAGGCTAGACGATGCTACAGACCCAAGGCTGCCCAAGTCTGAGATCTGAGAACTTTCTCTCCTGGGTCCACCTTCGAAACCCAAGTTGCCTTTTCTTTGAGTTTGGAGACGAATTCCTTAATCTTCTCTCTGTTATGACAAGAAAGGTTAACAGTAGCATACTCTTTTTTCTTGCCAACGGGAAATCTAAGGCTGTTTGATTTTCATAACACTTGGGTCAGTGAATTTAAGCTACTTTTCTGTGCTTCTGGATTCTGCACTGTAATGACCAAAGTTAGGAACAGTTTTGTAACAATCTTTCAAAATTATCTTGTGATAATATTTTCAAATTCCAGAATTGGAACTAGAGTCTTCATGACTCCAATATCAGGTATCATGTATTTCTCCAGGTAGATTGGCCTCCTACCACAAGGAAACATGGTTCATTGGAGAATTATTTATTTGAAGCTCTCTAATTATTACCCCACCTATGCAGGTAGGGCTTTGATGAGAGAGATAAAATAAAGCATGTTACTGGCTCAGGGATGAAAGACTAATCGAGGTGTACATTGGTAGTTCCAGATGCAAGAGAGAAAAGAACTGTTACAGAAGCCAGCCAGACATTGGAGGACTTCTTAAATTATTTCAGGATGACAGATATATTGTGTGGAGTTAAGCATGGTCTGCAGGGATTGTAGTAGGGCTGGGTAGTACATTAGGGTAACTGAAGTTGATAATATCATCCCCTTATGGGCACTAAGGCCCATTCTTGAAGAGGCATCAGTTACGGACTAGTGGTGGAGACATGGCGTTTACTGGTTACAGATAAAGATCTAGATTTGGCATCACAGGGTCTGCTGGTACTGATGATATTAGGACAGTGTAATTACCATAAAGTAGGTAAGAGGTAATAGTACTATTGGTTGGCATCTAAAATATTTAAAGTATGGCTATAGCAAGGAGAGATAAGAAAGCCTTCCTCAGTGATCAGTGCAAAGAAATAGAGGAAAACAATAGAATGGGAAAGACTAGAGCTCTCTTGAAGAAAGTTAGAGATACCAAGGGAACGTTTCATGCAAAGATGGGCTCAGTAAAAGACAGGAATGGTATGGACCTAACAGAAACAGAAGATCTTAAGAAGAGATGGCAAGAATACACAGAAGAACTGTACAAAAAAGATCTTCATGACCCAGATAATCATGATGGTGTGATCACTCACCTAGAGCCAGACATCCTGGCATGTGAAGTCAAGTGGGCCTTGGAAAGCATCACTACGAACAAAGCTAGTGGAGGGGATGAATTCCAGTTGAGTGATTTCAAATCCTAAAAGATGATGCTGTGAAAGTGCTGCACTCAATATGCCAGCAAATTTGGAAAAGTCAGCAGTGGCCACAAGACTGGAAAAGATCAGTCTTCATTCCAATCCCAAAGAAAGGCAATGCCAAAGAATGTTCAAACTACTGCACAGTTGCACTCATCTCACATGTTAGTAAAGTAATGCTCAAAATTCTCCAAGCCAGGCTTCAACAGTACATGAACCGTCAACTTCCAGATGTTCAAGCTGGCTTTAGAAAAGGCAGAAGAACCAGAGATCAAATTGCCAATATCTGCTGGATCATCGAAAAAGCAAAAGAGTTCCAAAAGAACATCTATTTCTGCTTTATTGACTATGCCAAAGCCTTTGACTGTGTGGATCACAACAAACTGTGGAAAATTCTGAAAGAGATGGGAGTACCAGACCACCTGACCTGCCTCTTGAGAAGTCTGTGTGCAAGTCAAGAAGCAACAGTTAGAACTGGATATGGAAACAACAGACTGGTTCCAAATAGGAAAAGGAGTATGTTAAGGCTGTATATTGTCACCCTGCTTATTTAACTTCTATGCAGAGTACATCATGTGAAATGCCAGGCAGGATGAAGCACAAGCTGGAATCAAGATTGCTAGGAGAAATATCAATAACCTCAGATATGCAGATGACCCCACCCTTACAGCAGAAAGAGAAAAAGAACTAAAGAGCCTCTTGATGAAAGTGAAAGAGGAGAGTGAAAACGTTGCTTAAAGCTCAACATTCAGAAAACTAAGATCATGGCATCTGGTCCCATCACTTCATGGGAAATAGATGGGGAAACAGTGGAAACAGTGTTAGACTTTATTTTTGGGGGCTCCAAAATCACTGCAGATGGTGACTGCAGCCATGAAATTAAAAGACGCTCCTTGGAAAAAAGCTATGACCAAATTAGATAGCATATTAAAAAGCAGAGATATTATTTTGCTGTAATGTCCATCTAGTCACAAGGGTATGGTTTTTCCAGTAATCATATATGGATGTGAGAGTTGGACTATAAAGAAAGCTGAGAACTGAAGAATTGATACTTTTGAACTGTGGTGTTGGAGAAGACTCTTGAGAGCCCCTTGGACTGCAATGAGATCTAACCAGTCCAGCCTAAAGATCAGTCCTGAGTGTTCTTTGGAAGGACTGATGTTGAAGCTGAAACTCCAATACTTTGTTCACCTGATGCGAAGAGCTGACTCATTGGAAAAGACCCTGGTGCTGGGAAAGACTGAAGGCGGGAGAAGGCAACGACAGAGGATGAGATGATTGGATGGCATTGCCTACTCAATGGAGATGAGTTTGGGTAAACTGGGAGTTGGTGATGGACAGGGAGGCCTGGCATGCTGCAGTCCATGGAGTTGCAAAGAGTCCGACATGACTGAGCGACTGAACTGAACTGCTGGAGATTGTGATGGTAGGATTGGATGCTGGATGGCATATCTAATAATTAATTAGTTTGACAAACACTACAGTATTGAGAGAGTTAAATCATAGAATTTGGGTAGTGACTGTCCCTGAAGGAACACTGGGGCATTGATAACTCCTCAGATTGATCAAGGAATGAAATGGACCAAATCATCAGTGGTATGCCAGGCGATAGAGCAAATGGGGCAGGACAAGTATGTGCAAAGTCACTATTTTTCAGGAGGTACAAGAACTTGCTGAATGAGAATAAGAAATTTGGAAGGCTCTGGGTTCTCAGTGGACTTGACCATTAGATAATTTAGACAGAGAAGTTAGGGTTTGAGGGCAGAGTTGTTGGGATAAATACATATAAGCATCAAAGAATACACATGGCCTAGTATGAACTAGCAGTATTTTACTCAAGGAGAAGTGTTTAAGTTAACTTTAGGAAGGTGTAAAGTAGAGCATTATGGGCAAAGCTTAATTGTCGTGATCATAGGAAGTTCTTAGAAAGATTGGCAGAAGAGATTATAGTAGGCATAAGCAAAGCCTAGATTTGAGTAAGGGATCATTAGCAGTAAAGGGAAACACAACGGCAGATATCAGAAGGATTAAGGATTAATATGATCTTAAGGTAGCAATAGAGAATAATATGGCAGAATGATAAGAACGAAAGTATACAAGGTAAAGTGTAAAACTCAGTAATACCAGGTATGTTGCAAAATCTTGTTCTGTCACTCACGAGCAGAATCTTTCAACTTCATGTAGAGTCTGCTGCTTCTGAGGATCTTAGAATAGCAATCTATTGCTGAAGGTCACTGATTTCTGAAAGTTTATTTTAGCAGATTTCCACTTATGATCTCCAGCTGTCAGAACTGAAAATTTTCCTTTTGCAGCCTTGTGATCTTTTGCCCCTAGTTTCCTTAAGTTTCTTCTTTGGGGCTTTCTATGTCAGATGAAAATGCACATCTTGAATGAGAATCAAACCTCCTAAGACTTCAATCTTTTAAATCATTATTTAAGTACTGGGAGAGATATGAAGGTGTCTCTTTGAGTCTTTGAGGCATTCTGGCCAAGTGTGTTGTTAATTATTTGAAGAAAAGGCACATAGATGTTGATTTTTTAAAATGTATTAGATGTAAAGTACTTGCATTCAGATGGACAATAGAATAGTAATTCAGATTTGATACAGCCAGAAACCTAGGAATAACTTTTATATTAATGAATGTTTGATCTTTAATAAAGCAATATCCTCTTTTGGGGGGCTTCTACACAAGCAATACAGGTTATTACAAGTAGTTGTACAAGGAATTGTTCTAGCTAGAAGGTTTTAATTGACTTTATTCTCAGAAAAACTTACAGATTCAGGAACATAGTCTGGGCAGTGGTTTGGAAAGATACATGCGAACCTTTATAGGATCCACTTCCAAATTACACCATACATTTGAAGAGTGTTTATCCTATAAATGATAAGGTAAAATAAGGAAGAATCTGTAGTTTTAAGAGTCATTTTGAAAAAGTTCAGAGAAGTCAGATGAAGCAATTATATGATTGTGAAAATGACTTTCTAGCAGTATCTCTGGAATTTCCAAGAATAATCTTTCAAGTACCCTTAATCACACAATTCTTCCATAAAATGTCTCTTCCAAGGAGGTGCGAAATTATAAGGGAGACGTGGATGTGCTTCCTCCAGTAGTCCTAATGTGTAGACAAAGGCTTGGACAGGGAGAAGTAGATCAGTTCAAAATATCCCCAGCAGTACTGCAGCAGTTACTCCAGGAGACCAGTTGTATTTTATCACAGTAGGTTTCAACATAGAAAGAGAAGTGTTTACATCCCGTAGAAATATGCATGTTTATTCTCTTGTGGTTTTAGATCATTCTTGTTCTGAAAATGGTAGCAGATACAATGACCACCCAGGGAATCCAAAATCAGAGTTTGGTTTATTGCTTACCAGGCAAGGAGGAGCCACAGCTCTTAGGGAAGGAGCACGAGTCTCCCTGAACTGAATGTAGGAGGGCTAGAAATAACACTGAAAAGCAGTTTCGTCTCAGGGAGGTGAAAGCTTTGGCCAGCTCAAAAGCAGACCGTAAAGTCTCTCTCAGGAGAGGCTATTATTCGATTTTGTGTCATCCACCCTAAGAGCAAGAGCCTCAGACAAGTCTAGGATGAATTATATAATGTGTTGGCAGGCTGTGGGTCACACAGCAAGCAAAACTGCGTGGGCTTCTCCTTTCACACACCAGCAGATACAAAGAGCAAATAGACTGCTATTCTTTGGGGGAAATTGTATTTCTATGTAAAAATCAAATGCACAATGTGCTTCTAGAAGATTACTCAACGAACTGATTATAGAGACTGCCTCTGGAGAGGGGTCTGGATGATGACAGAGTGGTTTGTTTAATGTCTATTGTTGTTACATAGTACGTACATAATAAGTCCTCATTGAATGAATGAGTGAAATGTATTTATTGGTTGTGCAATTGAAAATAATACTGGGAAGAGTTGGAAATAAATAGCAGTGGTGAACTGCCTGTCCAATTCATTTAAGAGGTTTGGCACTGAGAGGGGAGGTTGAAGTTAAAGGGAAGCTATCATAGGGCATTTATTTCTCACCTTATATTTTGTTTTCCAGGGTTTCCTCATACCTTGATATGTTCCCTCAATAATACCTCCTTGGTCCCCATGACCTTCAAACTGCGTGTCCCTGGGGATGGCGTTGGCCAGCAAAGCATTTTAAGTTGTGAGCAGTATTCAGACAACCAAAAACCATTTTGGAACAAGGATGAATTACCTGTAATAAGACCAAAAGAATTCACCATAACCCCCAGCTGCGGCACCATTCGCTCCCAGGGATTTGCTGCTATCAGGGTAAAGTGCTCAGCCTTCCAGCTCATGTAGTCATACAGCTGAACTGTCAAATAGATACTGAGACCACATCTAGCGTTTGCTTTATATCCCCAGTGTCAATGAGAGGGAGTGCCTCTAATTCACATGGAAAAGTGGGTCTATTTCTACAAGGAAGTAAACTACTGTGGCAAAAGAAACCAGATACAAATAGATTGGGCCAAAGAACTGACACTGCTTCAGGAGGTTTCCATCAGTCTGAATGCATTGCCTGTGTCAGAGCAGTGGATTTTAGCAATTTCTGCTGAAATCACTGCTCTGTGCCTAATAATTCACTCATCAATACTAATATAAAAATATTTAAGGGCTCATTGACAATCAGGTCCTCCATTAGACTCAAATCATTTATGCTAGTAAGTATCCAGGTTTATGCCCCAGATGATATCCAGTTTATTCAAATTTTTAACCTGAATCTGAGCTTCCTGGTGAATGTGGACGTGATGTTCCCAGCAGTGCTTTAAGGTCCACAGTGTGATGCTTGGCTTATGGCCTCAGTGCCAGCAGCAGAATTGTTCCAAAGCTAACTGAGAAAGGTTCTCGCTGTTTCCCATCACTTACTTTTGCTTCTTGAAGCAGTTAGGTCTAGCAACACTGAAGGCTGCTGAATTTAAATGAGTTTTTCTTTTCTGGAAAAGAAAAAAAAATGACTTCATAGCTAAGGTGATAATATTCTCTTTAGTCATTATCTTTCAATATTTAATTCAGCTGTGAGTTTTACCCCCCCCCCCAAATTTGCTTTAAATGCTTCATAATATCTCACCATGAATTTATTCATCCTAAATCTATTCTAGGAGGTTTCAGCTTTTCTAAGGGCTTCTTCAGGGATACAGTGAGGTTTGATATCACATATTGTTGTAACTTCCCATTTGGGCTCCTATTACAAAATACCAGAGACAGGGTGGCTTATAAACATCAGAAATTTATTCTTAAAATCTGGAGGCTGGAAGTCTGAGGTCAGAGTACCAGCATGGTAGGGTTCTGGTGAAGGCCATTTTTCAGATTTCACACTGCTGATGTCTCCTGTACCCTCACCTGGTGAAGGGACGAGGGAGCTCTCTGGGGTCCCTTAGAGGGGCACTCATCCTGCTCAAGAGGGCTCCACCCTCATGACCTCATAACCTCCTAATAATCAGCATGTTGAGAAAGGATTTCAGCGTATACATTTGGGGGGGGGAGGTGGGGAGATCAGCATTCAGATCAGAGCAGTTGCTAATTGTGACTTGCCCAAGGAGAGGTGCAGCTGTAATGAATGAATTTTTTTTTACAGAGTAGTGCTTAGCCTACATATTACCTGCCATTCCCCGCCTTTTGTGGATCTTCTCCCGTGTAGTTCAGGAAGATTCTAGAAGACAGCATCTATCCAGCAGGTTTCTGCCAGAACCACTTCCTCTAACCAGAGCTCAGAGACAAAAGTCAGGGTTAGAGCCAGTCCAGGAATCTGGACGCTGTAGTGGCTGCTTCTCTCCAAAGCTGCCAAGTTTTCCTTCCAAATCAGCAACTCCCTCTTTGCTTTTTTTTTTCCTTTGTATTTCAGAAAGCTTTCTCCAAGCCTCAGTTTTCCCACCTGATCTGCACTTTAATCACGTCTGTCTGGATTCAAATTTGCATCCAACAATTCCCTTTCCAACTGAAAAAATTTTAATTAGTACCTGATGCATAATTTATAGATAGAAGAGCCATAACCTATGCCAGAAGCTGTTTCTACACTTACAAGTATCCCTTCCAATACAAGTCATTTAAAGCAATTAAAAATTGTGACAAGGCTTCAAAAGCCTAAATGTCGAGTTTCACAACAATAAATACAAATATAGGGTAAAATATATTGGTCAGATACTGTCCTTGGATTAACCTTTCTTCAGAGTTTCCTATTTTCTGCTCTAATAGTGAATACAGGAGGTGGGGAGGAACGACAAGGTTTTGGTTAAAAAAAAAAAGACTAGTTTATTTCTCATACCATTTCTATCACTGACTTGGTTATATTCATTTATTTTGCCATAAGTGAAATCTAACTGTAGTGTTTTATTGGTGTACTGAATTTTCAGAATTTATATAGCCCAGAGGCATAGGGAACACTTTAAATTGCAGTAATTAAAGTTTGATGTTGATGTCCTTCAGGGCCTGGTTTTCCCTCATACCAGATCTGTGGCTCCTTTGATAGTACCCCCTCAGAATTCAGCAGACCTATTATACCAAAAGCCATTTGTTAGACTCTAACCTGGCCTTTGAAACAACTCAGCATGCCCTGACCCTGAAACGGAACCTGTTTAACTAATAATGTTAAATGCCATACATCCTCTAATAAAGTACTTAGAAACTACACTCATCTGTGTGGTCCTCTCCTGGCCCCCTTCTCCCCTGTGCAGGGGGAGAGCTGGCCTTTTAGAAGAGCAGCTTTTTACCTTTTTCTTTCCAGGTGACCTTATGTTCCAACACTGTGCAGAAATACGAGCTGGCCCTGGTGGTAGATGTGGAGGGCATCGGGGAGGAAGTGCTGGCGCTCCTAATTACAGCAAGGTATCACGCTTGCCTGCTCTCTCTTTCCCAGTCTCCCCTAAGCCACCAGCAGTGGGCTGGCCCTCGGGAAGGAAGGCAGCACAGGGGCAAACATCCAGTTCACTGCCTCTCCTGAGAAAGGAAGAAGAATCTGATATTGGAGTGACAAGTTTTATATGAGAAAACGCACCATTGGTGGAGATATGAGGAGGGATGTGTATGTTAGGTGTTAAGTATAATAGTGCTCTTTAATGGGCCTGATTTTCCGTGTATATACTTGACAGGGTTTTATCAGCAAGAGATGAGCAGTTGCTGGTTTTTATTTTTATCTTTCAAGATAGTACTCCAGAGTTCTGCAGCAGAAAGAGTGGTGCTCATAGCCCTGCTCCAGGACATTGTCAGTAAGACTTAAAGGCAGGCTGCAAGTGGCCCCCCAAAACGTCCGGAGTCAGGTTAAGATCCTGGCTCTGACATTTGTTGACTGTGTCTCCTTCACCAAATTTACAGCCTTTCTCAGCGTAGTGTGTCACCTACTGATGCTGACCATGGTCCTAAATAAAATCATGGGCCATGCTCTTGCCAAAGTAAACAAGTGTCCAGGTCTGGGGCCTGAGAGTGTGTATGAAAATACCATCTGAAGGAAACAGGCAGTGTTCCAGCACCTAGAATGTAGGACCTTCATGAATCTTAGGAAGATGCACCTCAAAGAAGGTACAGGTATGCTGGTTGGTGGGGTCATCATAACCAGCACCATTTCCTCTGTCTTGGGCTTGAGTGAAGTCAGGGGGCAGCCCTAAAATAACTTGAAGGTCAAGTTCATGCCACAATGTGCTTAATATTCCCTCCAGAGACTTCACTAATCATTTGTTCAAGAACAGTGGAAAAACTCTTTTTTGTTTGGTCTTCTCTATCCCAAAGCTTGACCTTTTGTCTAGGCTTGCATTTCTTTTCTATTTTTCTTTTATTCTGATACTTTCCGATGCCTTTTCCCTGCCGCTCTAAGTAGAAAATCCTGAATTTTAAAAAGGTGGGGGATGGGTTCTAGGAGGCTATCAGTTTTCTAGCATGTATACTCTGTGACCAAATCAAATGCTATGAGTCCTGTCAGCCCCAGATGTTTCAGGTAGTAAAGGATAAGCTTTACCAAAATCACTGGGTCAACTGACAACTTCCTGTGCATCCCCAGGAAGAGCTGATGCTATGTCAGTCCCTCGAATTATCTTCTTTCTACCTATGAGCAAAAATGGGACTCTGGAAGGGAGAGTAGCTGGCTCCAGGTTGCGCTTGGTGAGGTCAGTATCTGAACCTGGCTCTGACTGATTACACGCCGGCACTCCTCGCCATGACACTATGTTGTGAAAGTGCAGCAGGGCAGGGCAGACCCGGGGACTTTACAGACGCAAAATAAAACCCAGGTCACCTAATAATAGGCCAGTCTGCACACACAGGCCTTCCATGCCTCCCTCCTCTCCCCCACAACACCCCCTTCACACTGAGCACCACTGTCACAGTGCCAGTTCTGGGTCGAGCAGCTGCCTGAGCCCACTGATCCGAGGCAGCTGTTCCACGTGGAAATTAGAATTATTACCATTATTTAGATGGTGCGAGCTGTTTGTTGCTGGTCCTCAGGGGACTCTGACTGGTCCAAAGTGTCATAGCAAGTCAGGACCCCATGCTGGTGGCACGGGCCCTGTTTGTCATGGAAACAGATCCACTATCCTAAGGAACTTGTGCTTTGGGGGCTCCTTGCCAGAGAAAAGGCCAAATATGAAAAGCAATGGAAATGTTAGTCATTACCCACAGAAGACAGTGTTTAAGGTGTCCTGCTTCTAGCCCTTTTTTGATTAAAAAGTGGTTATTAGGGGCTTGGAGAGAGGGATGACAGGAGAGAAGACGTGAAAATGATTAATGTAGTTATTAGAGGAAAACTACTGTGTGACAATGACAAATGTGTTTAGCTTGGGACTCTGTGTCCTCCATGTGTAAACAAGTGCTGCCTTCATCCTTTTGAATTCTCTAATGGGCTCCTTCCCTCGAGCAGGTGTATTGTGCCTACCCTCCACGTGGTTAATACAGAGGTGGACTTCGGGCGTTGCTTCCTGAAGTATCCATATAAGAAAACGATCCAGCTTGTCAATGACGACAACCTCCCAGGATGCTACCGGGTCCTGCCTCAGGCGAGTTACTCTATCCATTTTCAGGGTTGCTTTTCATTCAGTTGAATTCCTTCAGTGAGAAAGAGAAGTCCTTTGAAAGAGCCATATTCCTGACCACATGATCTATGTAATTCTGATTTTTAACTGTGGGATAACCTGGAGGTGGGGTTATAAAGCCACAGCTGGATTGCCCCCTGTATGAGTGAGCAGCTGCAGGTGGAAACAGTTGTTAATTTCTGAGGGAAATTGCCTTTGATAAAGAGGGGGAAGGGTCAATTAGGCCAACATGCAGAAGTTGCACCTGCAAATTATTGCCTGTGAATTCACCATGCATGGGAAATAAGGCAGAACTGGGAGTTTTCGTTTATGTCTATGGCTGTGACTTGAACAGAATCACTAAAATATGCTAATATAGTATTTATAAATGAACTTTTTGTACCAGAAAGCTAGAGATAATATATGAAGGAGAAAGGAGGAACTGATCCTTAATGTTTTATGAAATGGATCTATCCACATCCCATTATACCTATCTAGGTGGGAGACTAAGCATTTAAACACACTTGGGAAAATGATTCAAAAATATCTGTATAGACTCGAGTAAATGGAAAGTGACTAATGAGATACAGTTTACCAGGGAAGTGTTTGGATTTAAAACTCAATTCTATAGGTACAACTCTAATAAAAATTCATGCAGAAAATCAAATAGTTTTATTTGGCTACAAGTACAAAATAAAAAACCAGTGAGGTGACTCCATGGTGCAATGAATAGTGCACTGGGCTTCCAAAAGACCAGTGTTGGGGCCACAAAACCAAGGCAGGTTTAGGCTGCATCAGAGAAACACAGTACTCCACAGCTGAAGGAAGGAGAGGGCCACCCGTCAAAGCAGTGCTGGAGTGCTGTCTTCAGCTCTTGACAGGATGTTTTTTTAATGGAAGCTTGAAAAATAGAGAATCATGTTCAGAGTAACCAGAAGGTCGACCCACGTCATCTGAGGAGCAGGCACAGCGTCTAACCTGGAACAGATGATTAACTGGAATGAAATAGCTACCCCTAGTCAAAGGACTACTGTATAAAAAAGGGAATTCAAATTATTCTGTGGGCTTCTCTGAGAAAAAACCAGAAGCTAAGAATGGGGGTGACAGGAGACACCTTTTCTAGCTTTCAGGTGTTCAACAGCAGAACAGGCTGGCCACTCACACCGCATGATCACCTGCAGAGCTCAGAACAGAGCCTGAGTCACATAGAGTGATGGGGAAGCTGTTACTGCACAGCTGGGCTGGGAAGGGTGAGACACCAGCCTCAGGGGGACCAAAACAGTAATCAAGATAGACAGTGTTTTCATGCTGCGCTTGAAGAAATCAAAAGTATCTCAAGAAGTCCACGATAAATAAGATATCAAAACATTTGGTAAAGGTGGAATCAGTGTTACTGATTTTCCTTTGGCTTCAGGGTCCAGGAAGGCTAGGCAGATCATTGCCACAGAAGGATGTTGAGTTATGATTAGGTCAAGTTGAACCAGACCAGGTACAGAAAAACCATGGGGCACTCCAGGCAGGTGAAACTGGCACCATCTGTCCTTCCTTCCAGAAGTGGGGGCTCTGAAAAGTGTTTCCCTGAATTATTCAAACCTATTTGACTGTGGGAATTGTTTTTTTTTTAATTTTTTATTGAAGGATAATTGCTTTACAGAATTTTGTTATTTCCTGTCAAACCTCAACATGAATCAACCATAGGTATACATATGTCCCCTCCCTCTTGAACCTCCCTCCCATCTCCCTCCCCATCTCACCCCTTTAGGTTGATGCAGAGCCCCTGTTTGAGTTTCCTGAGCCATATAGCAAATTCTCGTTGGCTATCTATTTTACATATGGTAATGTAAGTTTCCATGTTACTCTTCCCATACATCTCACCCTCTCCTCCCCTCTCCCCATGTCCATAGGTGTGTTCTCTATGTCTGTTTCTCCATTGCTGCCCTGTTCTTCAGAACCATTTTTCTAGATTATGTATATGTGCATTAGAATACAATGTTTATCATTCTCTCTCTGACTCACTTCACTCCGTATAATAGGTTCTAGGTTTATCCACCTCATCAGAACTGACTCAAATGTGTACCTTTTTGTGGCTGAATAATATTCCATTGTGTATATATACCACAGCTTCTTTATCCATTCATCCGTCGATGGACATCTAGGTTGCTTTCATATTCTAGCTATTGTAAATAGTGCTGCAATGAACAGTGGGATACATGTGTCTTTTCCAATTTTGGTTTCCTCAGGGTATATGCCTAGGAGTGGGATTGCTGGGTCATATGGTGGTTTTATTCCTTGTTTTTTAAGGAATCTCCATACCATTTTCCATAGTGGCTGTATCAATTTACATTCCCACCAACAGTGCAAAAACATTCCTTTTTCTCCACACCCTCTCCAATATTTATTGTTTGTAGACTTTTTGATGATGGCCATTCTGACTGCTGTGAGGTGATATCTCATTGTGGTTTTGATTTGCATTTCTCTAATATTGAGTGATGTTGAACATCTTTTCATGTGTTTGTTAGCCATCTGTATGTCTTTTTAGGTCTTTTCCCACTTTTTGTTTGAGCTGTTTGTTTTTCTGGCATTGAGTTGTATGAACTGCTTGTATATTTTGGAAATTAATCTTTTGTCAGTTGTTTCATTTGCTGTTATTTACTCCCATTCTGAGGATTGTCTTTTCACCTTGCTTATAGTTTCCTTTGCTGTGCAAAAGCTTTTAAGGTTAATCAGGTCCCACTTGTTTACTTTTGGTTTTATTTCCATTACTCTAGGAGGTGGGTTATAGAGGATCTTGCTTTGATTTATGTCATCAAGTATTCTGCCTATTAGTATTCCTCTAAGAGTTTTAGAGTTTCTGGTCTTACATTTAGGTCTTTAATCCATTTGGAGTTTATCTTTGTGTGTGGTTTTAGGAAGTGTCCTAATTTCATTCTTTTACACATAGCTGTCCAGTTTTCCCAGCACCATTTATTGAAGAGACTGTCTTTGCCCCATTGTATATTCTTTCCTCCTTTGTCAAAAATAAGGTACCCATAGGTGCATGGGTTTATTTATGGGTTTTCTATCTTGTTCCATTGGTCTATATGTCTGTTTTTGTGCTGGTACCATTCTGTCTTGATGACTGTAGCTTTGTAGTAAAATCTGAAGTTGGGAAGGTTCATTCCTCCAGCTCCATTCTTCTTTCTCAAGACTGCTTTGGCTATTTGGGGTCTTTTGTGTTTTCATATGAATTGTGGAATTTTTTGTTCTAATTCTGTGAAAAATGCCACTAGTAATTTGATAGGGATCACATTGAATCTGTAGATTGCATTTGGTAGTATAGTCATTTTCACAATGTTGATTCTTCCTACCCAGGAACATGGAATATCTCTCCATCTTTGATTTCTTTCATCAGTGTCTTATAATTTTCTGTGTACAGTTCTTTTGTCTCCTTAGGTAAGTTTATTCCTAGGTATTTAATTCTTTTTGTTGCAATGATGAATGGGATAGATTCCTTAATTTCTCTTTCTGATATTTCATTGTTAGTATATAGAAATGCAAGTAATATCTGTGTATTGATTTTGTATCCTGAAACTTTGCTAAATTCACTGATTAGCTCTAGTGATTTTCTGATACTATATTTAGGGTTTTCTATGTACAATATCATGTCATCTGCAAACAGTGAGAGCTTTACTTCTTCTTTTCCAATCTGGATCCCTTTTATTTTTTTTTCTTCTCTGACTGCTGTAGCTAGTACTTCCAGAACTATGTTGAATAATCCTGGTGAGAGTGGACACCCTTGTCTTGTTCCTGATCTTAGGGGGAATGCTTTCAGTTTCTCACTATTGAGAATAATGTTTGCTGTAGGCCTATATATGGCCTTTAGTTTGTTGAGGTAGGTTCCTTCTATGCCCATTTTTTGAAGAGTTTTAATCATAAATGGTGCTAAATTTTGTCAACGGCTTCTTCTGCATCTGTTCAGATTATCAGTTCAGTTCAGTTCTGTTGCTCAGTCGTGACCAACTCTTTGTGACTCCATGAATCGCAGCACGCCAGGCTTCCCTGTCCATAACCAACTCCCAGAGTCTACCCAAACCCATGTCCACTGAGTCGGTGATGCCATCCAACCATCTCATCCTCTGTTGTCCCCTTCTCCTCCTGCCCTCAATCTTTCCCAGCATCAGGGTCTTTTCAAATGAGTCAGCTCTTTGCATCAGGTGGCCAAAATATTGGAGTTTTAGCTTCAAAATCAGTCCTACCAATGAACACCCAGGACCGATCTCCTTTAGGATGGACTGATTGGATCTCCTTGCAGTCCAAGGGACTCTCAAGAGTCTTCTCCAACACCACAGTTCAAAAGCATCAATTCTTTGGTGCTCAGCTTTCTTCACAGTCCAACTCTCATATCCATACATGACCACTGGAAAAACCATAGCCTTGACTAGATGGACCTTTGTTGGCAAAGTTAATGTGTCTGCTTTTTAAAATGCTGTCTAGGTTGGTCATAACTTTCCTTCCAAGGAGTAAGACTCTTTTAATTTCATAGCTGCAGTCACCATCTGCAGTGATTTTGGAGCCCAGAAAAATAAAGTCAGCCACTGTTTCCACTATTTCCCCATGTATTTGCCATGAAGTGATGGGACTGGATGCCATGATCTTAGGTTTCTGAATGTTGAGCTTTATCATTTGGTTTTTGATCTTTCAATTTCTTAATATGGTGTATCACATTGATTGATTTGGGTATATTGAAGAATCCTTGCATTCCTGGAATAAACCCAACTTGACCATGGTGTATGAGCTTTTTGATGTGTTGCTGAATTCTGTTTGCTAAAATTTTATTGAGGATTTTTGCATCTATGTTCATCAGTGATGCTGGCCTGTAGTTTTCTTTTTTTGTGTTGTCTTTGTCTGGTTTTGGTGTCAGGGTGATGGTGGCCTTGTAGAATGAATTTGGAAGTGTTCCTTCTTCTGTAATTTTTTGAAAGAGTTTTAGAAGGATAGGCATTAGGTCTTCTCTAAATGTTTGATAGAATTCTCCTGTGAAGCCATCTGGTCCTGGGCCTTTGTTTTGGGGGAGATTTTTGATCACAGCTTCCATTTCAGTGCTTGTAATTGGGTTGTTCATAATTTCTATTTCTTTCTGGTTCAGTCTTGGACACTTGAACTTTTCTAAGAATCTTTGCATTTCTTCCAGGTTATCCATTTTATTGCCATATAGTTGTTCATAATAGTCTCTTATAATCCTTTGTATTTCTTCATTGTCTGTTGTAACCTCTCCTTTTTCATTTCTAATTTTGTTGATTTGATTCTTCTCTCTTTTTTCTTAATGAGTCTGGCTAAAGCCTTGTCAATTTTGTTTATCTTCTCGAAGAACCATCTTTTAATTTTATTAATCTTTACTGTTGTTTCTTTCATTTCTTTTTCATTTATTTCTGCTCAGATCTTTATAATTTCTTTCCTTGTACTAATTGTGAGGGTTTTTAAAATTCATTTTTCCAGTTGTTTTAGGTGTAAAGTTAGGCTGTCTATTTGATGTTTTTCTTGTGTCTTGAGGTAGGATTGTATGGCTAGAAACTTCCCTCTTAGAACTGCTTTTGCTGCATCACATAGGTTTTGAGTTGTGTTTTCATTGTCATTTGTTTCTAGAAATTTTTTGATTTCCCTTTTGATTTCTTCAGTAACCTCTTGGTTATTTGGAAATGTGTTGTTTAATCTCCATGTGTTTGTGTTTCTTACAGTTTTTTTCTTGTAATTGATATCTAGTCTCATAGTGTTGTGGTCGGAGAAGATGTTTGATATGATTTCAATTTTCTTAAATTTACTGAGGTTTGATTTGTGACCCAAGATATGGTCTGTCCTGGAGAATGTTCCATGTGCACTTGAGAAGAAGGTGTATTCTTCTGCATTTGGATGAAATGTCCTGAAGATATCAATGAGATCCATCTCATCTAATGTATCATTTAAGCCTTGTGTTTCCTTATTAATTTTCTCTTTTGATGATCTGTCCATTGGTGTGAGTGGGATGTTAAAGTCTCCTACTATTATTGTGTTACTGTCAGTTTCTCCTTTCATGTATGTTAGTGTTTGTCTTATGTATTGAGATGCTCCTATGTTGGGTGCATAGATATTTACAATTGTTATGTCTTCCTCTTGGATTGATCCCTTGATCATTATGTAGTGTCCTTCCTTATCTCTTGTAATCTTCTTTATTTTAAGGTCTGTTTTGTCTGATATGAAGATTGCTACTCCAGCTTTCTTTTGCTTCACATTTGCATGGAATATATTTTTCCATCCTCTCACTTTCAGTCTATATGTATCTTTAGGTCTGAAGTGGGTTTCTTGTAGACAGCATATATATATGGGTCTTGTTTTTGTATCCATTCAGCCAGTCTGTGTCTTTTGGTTGGAGCATTTAATCCATTTAGAGTTAAATTAATTATTGTTATATATATTCCTATTGCTGTTTTCTTAAATGTTTGGGGTTGATTTTGTAGATCTTTTTTCTTCTCATATTTCTTAACTATATAAGTCCCTTTAACATTTTTTGTAAAGCTGATTTGGTGGTACTGAATTCTCTTAACTTTTGCTTGTCTGAAAAGCTTTTTATTTCTCCCTCAGTTTTGAATGAGATCCTTCCTGGATACAGTAATCTTGGTTGTAGATTTTTCCCTTTGAGTACTTTAAATATATCCTGCCATTCCCTTTTGGCCTTCAGAGTTTCTGCTGAGAGATCAGCTGTTAAACGTATGGGGTTTCTCTTGTATGTTACTTGTTGCTTCTCTCTTGCTGCTTTTAATATTCTTTCTTTGTGTTTAGTCTTTGTTAGTTTGATTAGTATGTGGCTTGGCATGTTTCTCCTTAGGTTTATCCTGTGATGGGACTCTTTGTGCCTGTTGGACTTGATTGACTATTTCCTTTTCAATGTTGGGGAAATTTTCAACTATAATCTCTTCAAAATTTTCTCATATCCTTTCTTTTTCTCTTCTTCTTCTTCTGCTGCTGCTAAGTCACTTCAGTCGTGTCTAACTCTGTGCGACCCCAGAGATGGCAGCCCACCAGGCTCTTCTGTCCCTGGGATTCTCTTCTTCTTCTGGGACCCCTGTAATTCGAATGTTGGTGCATTTGATATTGTCTCAGAGGTCTCTGAGACTGTCCTCAGTTCTTTTCATTCTTTTAACTTTATACTGCTCTTCAGAAGTTATTTCCACCATTTTATCTTCCAGCTCACTGATTCGTTCTTCTGCTTCGGATATTCTGCTATTGATTCCTTCAAGAGTATTTTTAATTTCAGTAGTTGTGTTGTTTGTCTCTGCATGTTTATTCTTTAATTCTTCTAGGTCTTTGTTAATTGATTCTTGCACTTTCTCCATTTTGTTTTCAAGGTTTTTGATCATCTTTACTATCATTATTCTGAATCCTTTTTCAGGTAGTTTGCCTAGTTCCTCTTCATTTATTTGGACTTCTGTGTTTCTAGTTTGTTCCTTCATTTGTGTAGTATTACTCTGCCTTTTCATTATTTTTTTTTTAACTTATTGTGTTTGAGGTCTCCTTTTTCTAGGCTTCAAGGTTGAATTCTTTCTTCCTTTTGATTCTGCCCTCCTAAGGTTGGTCTAGTGGTTTGTATAAGCTTCTTATAGGGTGAGATTTGTGCTGAGTTTTTGTTTGTTTTTCCTCTGATGGGCAAGGCTGAGTGAGGTGGTAATCCTGTCTGCTGATGATTGGGTTTGTAGTTTTGTTGTTTGGATGAGGCATCCTGCCCAGGGTGCTACTGGTGGTTGAATGATGCCAGGTCTTGTATTCAGGTGGTTTCCTTTGTGTGAATTCTCACTATTTGATACCTCCTAGGGTTAGTTCTGGTGGGCTGCAGTCCATGGGGTTGCTAAGAGTCGGACATGACTGAGCGACTTCACTTTCACTTTTCACTTTCATGCATTGGAGAAGGAAATGGCAACCCACTCCAGTGTTCTTGCCTGGAGAATCCCAGGGACGGGGGAGCCTGGTGGGCTGCCGTCTCTGGGGTCGCACAGAGTTGGACACGACTGAAGTGACTAGCAGCAGCAGCAGCAGCAGCAGCAGGGTTAGTTCTCTGGTAGTCTAGGGTCTTAGAGTCAGTGCTCCCACTCCAAAGGCTCAGGCTTGATCTCATTCAGGGGTGATTCTTGTTTAAGGAAATATCCCTCTTGTATGTCTGTGGCTTAGAATTGTATGTTGTGGCTTCTTTCAAACCTGAACAACTACGGTGGTGGCTTGGCAGCCTGCTTTGGTGTCCAGGTGGATGACTGGGCACCCCAGGCCGTGGCTTGGGTGAGGGCTCCCAGCAATGGGATTTTTAAAGTTTTATTTGTGTTACATAAAAACTTAGTAATGTGCTGCAGAACAGGGTTCTTAGGAACACACACTAGTAAACAATGGACAACGTTCATTCATTCACCTACCTGTTTTTCCATTTAAAAAACATATTCTGAGCATGTGTTTTGGGCCAGAAAGTGGGCAGGTATTGAGGAGAGAGGCCCAGGTCATGCCCTAAAGATATTTATAGCCCTTGGAGAAGATGGACATGTTGATAGTGCAGGCTGAGGAAAGGGACTGAGGGATGCTCCCTGAGAACAAAGGAAGTGCCTGGACTTTAGGGCCCAGACACCCCTTGGGGTTTCAGGATGAGTGAGGGGCAGGTCAGAGGGTATGGGCATTGCAGAAGGAGTAACCAGAAGTGCAAAGGGTTGGAGGTGAAAGCAGTATCATGTGTTCAGGAAATGCCAGTGGCCTCTACTGATGTAGTGTACAAGGGTGAAGTGGACAGGGATTAAAGCGTGAAGGTGCAAAAGCCCTGTTCAAGGAATTTGGCCATGGGAAGCCGTTGTCCTGAGCTAACTCACTTTGTGGATGGTTCTGCAGTTTTCTGGGTCACACATTTTGGATTTGGGGCTTGTGCACCTCTCTTAGCCAGAGTTCCTTTTGGCTGAATTGAGGTGGTCATCCCCATTTACTTGCCCTAACAACAGTACATTATAACATCCTCTGTGGATTCAGGACAATGCTTGTTTCAAAATAATGTAACGTGCTACTGGCTTCATACTGAACCGGAGGCTTGCTTATCCTTCTAGCTTCTCTCCCCCACCAGGTATATCAGGATGTGCCCGCTGTGCTGCTCTCTAGTCCCACGCCCTGTGGGATCATCCCCCCGCACAGCACAGTTCACATACCTCTGACCCTGGAGACCCAAGTCCCTGGGGAATACAGGTCCACAATTTACATCTCAACCTTTGGGAGCCAGGATCCCCCGATGGTGAGTGCCTGTTTTCAGAATTGCAGTTCTAAGCACCGTACTTCTTGTGGGGACATTCTAACCTTTACCTGTAAGGTACTCACCATATTTGCATATCCTCTAGTTGTTGGTCTTCTAGAGTCTTCCATTTTCTCTCTGCAGTGGTAAAATACCAGGGCTGGTACTTCAGGAATCTGTTTTGTGGATGTCTCTGAAAATGGTGCTTTATAGCAATTTATTTTTCCTCACACATACAGACACACCTGACCTCTCTCCAGACCCATGAAACCAGAATCTCTGAGGACAGAGGACCAGCACACCCCTTCTTAATTGTTCCTACTACAAAGCTGGGTATCCCTAGCTTGCTACATGTGGTCTCTGAGATTGATTTCCTTCACCGCTCACCAGGTCTTTTCCTGTAGATTATTGGATATGTATACACAACTATATGCTACAGCATATCCTATTATATTCTTGGACTTATATCACCGATTAACCTTAATTACTCCAAGCCTGAGAAAAGGGAGACATAGAAAGCTCTCTGCTGCTTGAGCTGAATCAAAGGACGAATCTTGAAGGAAGTTACCCAATAGGCTATTAATTTCTAGACATCGGATTTACTTGGAAGCTGGGTGGTGTCAACATGCGTTTGTTTGAAGTGATTCTGATTGCTCAGAGAGTATAATAAACTAGGGTTTTGCTTTTATCTCTTCCATATAAGATCATGTAGATAAGCCATCTGACATAAAGCAGCGTCATTAAGGCAGGCCAGCTGAAAGGTGCCACAGTCCAGGTAACCTGCTAGCCTACACGCCTGCCCTGCACAGATGCAGCACAGATGTACCTTGCTGAGCAGGAAACATTTTATGAAAGAAAAAGACCCCCTTCCTTGGGCAGACAGAGTGCCTGGCCGAGAGCATAGCGGAAAGGAGGGAGAGCAAGGTGAATTTCAGTCCCCAGCCTGCACAGCTTTGCATGGTGGGTGCCCCTGTCGTATTGCTAGTACAGCAAACAGCCACATCCAGCCCTGAAGTGCTGGTCCTTAACCCCTCAGTGCTCCTGAGACTGGAGTTCTGGTGGCACATACTGAACTGTTATTCTGGTTTCCCATCAGTGCACGGCTCTGGGCTGACCCAGGGAAGCAAAGCTTTATTTTAAGGGAGGAATTCCATGCTAGATTCTCAGGTCTGATCAGAGGGGCCATCCCTGTGACCCTTCACTACAGAATATCAGGGAGAAGGACTGTCAATTCTAATAGCAACCTTTTATGTCCCTGCTTTTTATAAAGGGATGCTTAGAAGGTTCCATTTCAATTTGATTTTAAAGGCCCACCATTTCAGCCATTCCTGTATTGTTTCTCTTGCATGGACTGCAGGTATGTCACTTAAAGAGCATCGGAGAAGGCCCAGTTATCTATGTACATCCTAGTCAAGTTGACTTTGGCAATATCTACGTCCTGAAGGACTCCCTCAGGGTTCTCAACTTGTCTAACCAGTCTTTCATCCCTGCATTATTCAAGGCACACATGGTGAGTACATTGTGCGCTGTCACATGGCGAAAACACAGCTTTGCTGTATCTTGGAGGCAGTGGCCTTATTTCAGCAACATGTCTTTGAAAATTATCTACAGAAGCAGAGATTTAATTGCAGAGTTCAATTGCATTAAACTGTGTTATTCTCATCCCTAGTTCCTCTTTATTATAACCCACTCCTGAGTATGTCTCTTAAAAAAAAAAAAAACACTAATTAAAAAAGACACACTCACTCCTATGTTTATAGCAGCATTATTGACAATTGCTAAGACATGGAGACAACTATGCCTGGCTTTTCATGTTTTCAAAGTATTATCTTTTTTCTGTGTATTAAAGTAAAAGACATGTTTTAACACTTAAACTCATTGATTTATAGTCAAACCTCTTAACTATTTTTTATAATGTTTGATATATTACCAGTGAGCACTGACAAAAGACCACTAAAATGTATCTTTATGAGAGAGCAGAGTTCTTACGTCTTAGCCTTAACTGTGAACAAAATCTATAGACTAAACTCATAGGAATAAGGAATAAGAGAATAACATCCTAATTTATCAAGATGGGCATCTTGTCTCTTACCATGTAAAAGTCATAGCCATTCCAAAATGGACCATGCTCTTCCTAAGCCTTACCAAGTGACTCTTTCAGTCACAAGAGGATACCAATGGCAGTGATGTCAAGAGACTTCCAGAAGCAAAGGTTTGTACTTGGCAGACAACTGTAAGCCCCTCATGCCGACCCTCACTTGAGACTTTCTTTACTTTGGCATAACTAAATGTGAAACTCATAAGACAGAGTCCAGTAGATCACACTGATTTTAAACTACTCCAGGAGAAGGAAAGCTGTTGATTACACGATGGGTCAGCACCTTCCCTGAATATAGAGTGACAGCTCTACTGATTAAATATGATTAGTTCAAGTATAAGCTCAAGCCAGAATGAAAGGAGGCTTGATTTCTTTGTCATGAAAGAGCTAGCCAGAAAATAAAAGAAAAATACATTGGTCTCCTGCATGCTTTATAAGCCTTTCCATCTTCATTCTGCCTATTCCAGCTCTTAATTAGCTTTAGCCAGTTGTTTTTGCTAATTAGTTATTATTCAGGCATACACTTAATACTTGTCACCACAGAGGGAGATTAAGGCAAAAGTTCCTTCATATGGACCAAATGTGGCTTTTTTATTTCAAGTTCTCCTTTCCCTCCTCCATACAAATCTATAACTTCTTCCCCATCGCCAGCATCACCATCAGCAGAACTGCAGTGGACTGTGTTTGTGTCCTGTGCCACCCCCCACCCCCAGCACCACCAATTCATGTATTGAAATCCTAACCCTCAGTGTGATGGTATTAGGAGGTGAAGTTTGGGGGAGGTAAATAGGTCATGAGGATAGAGTCGTCATGAATGAGATTAGTGCCCTCACAAAAGAGACCCCAGAGAGCTCACTCACCCTCTCCATCACTTAAGGATACAAAGAAAAAAATGGCTGTCTACAACCTGGAAGAGACCTCACACCAGAACCTGACTATATTGACACTCTAATCTCAGACTACTAACCAGAACAGTGAGAAATAAATTTCTGTTGTTTGCAAACCAGCCAGTATAGTATTCTGTTATAGCAGTCTACATTGACTAAGACGCCAACTCATGTTACTCTTAAGGGACCCCTGTCATTGTCATTATAAACTAAAGAATTTATTCTGCCTGTTTGTGCCCTGACAGTAGACAGTCATCCTCAATAATAAGCTAGTACAAAATGAAACACACTTTTATGTAATGAGAAAAGACAGATGCATTAAGGAGCATGGTGTAAAGGTTTATTAATGGTATGAAATCCTGACACGCATACATAAAGATCAGATGAAGTTGATCGGGGAGCAAGTCATATTCTTCCTCAGTGCCAGTTTATCTTCTCTGTCACAAGTGGAAGGAAAGAGACTGGAGAGGCATCTGTAACATGGTAGAGCTCTCTGTAGAATGGCATTTGGGATATTTTTTAAAATGTTGGTTGTGATGAAATTGTATGCAGCATTGTTTCATGCTTTGGAAGGAAAAAAATCCTCCTCTGGGATGTTAGGATATTAAATTGAAATGAGCCTGGGAAAGAAGGGCAACATTTATCTGAGGGTGGGCATGGTCATACCCCTTGCACAGTTGTCTTACATATAGTAGTCACTCAGCAAACAGTGGTTGAGTATCTGAGAGCTGCAGTAATATTCTGTACTATCAACGGTATGGGTTCTAGTCAGACACATCTGGAATCAAGCCCTAACTCTGCGTGTGCTAATTCTGGGCACATTGTTTAATCTTTCTGAGGCTTTGGTTCCTTCTCTTTCAGTGGAACTAATAATGGCATCTAAAAGATTAAACATGATAATTACGTAGAAAGAGCCTGGTGAAAAATAAACATCAGCATTCAATAAATGGTAGTTTTGATTATTAATGTTGACAGACAAAAAGATCTAGGTGAAATGGCTTATGGAAAGACTTTTTATTTTTTTGACACTATATTTTAAGATTTTTTTATATTTCTTAGGTAAGAAAGAAAAAGAAATAAGGCATACTCAGAGAGGCCTTAAGATTTCAAAGTTAACTGATCCACACAGTATAGTGCTCTATCAGATGGGAGCACTATTACTGCCTTTTTTCTTACACTTCATTTGTTTCTGTAATTTTTGACAGTGAAGCCGGCTTATAAAATATAAAACATTTTTATTAATGAATCCATATGTGTTCTTCTACACCAAAGAAAAGAGATTTATGAACAAATAACTTACTTTAGAAATTTTAGGTTCATTATCTTTCTGATTCTCAGAGTTTATTTATTCCTGTATTTGTGCAGATGCTTCCTGGCACCATGTAAATCATGTCTGTGTGCTCAGAGCAGTCCTAGTTCCTTTTATTTAACTGTCTTCATGCCTTGTGTTTGATTGAACACCTTTGACTGAGTCTTGAGAAAGCAGTGATTTTCAGAAAGAACATTATTGTCCCTGTAGAAAGGTACCTCCTTGTAGCCTTAAAAGATTCTTGGTAATCTTAAGAGCTGTGTAATCGTAAGAGCTGTGTAAGTTACAGAAACCGGCTTCCCTCATATAGTCAAACTCTGCTGGCCTTAAAATTCTCACAAACTTCCCCCTACCCCCTACTCCCTGCAAGGGGGGAAATTAAGAAGTAGGACAGTTGCTTGACCAATAGGAACTCTCAGCATCTCAGTGACCAAGCCCTTTCAATCAATCTGTGATTCTAAATTCCTTCCCTCTAAGAACAGGGAGAAAATCTGGGCACAATATGAAAAATCACAAGTTTAAGGGAATGATGGAGCAACAATGCCAGTGACAACAGCCCAGAAGAAAAAGGAAGTTAAGAAATTTAAACCCAGCCTTATGACTGCTTTTTCTATATAGTACCAAAAGAGGTTGAAAACTAAAAGGAGCTTTCAGGAAACTTGTTGATCTAAGAAGATAGACACTGGAATCAAGACAGGCTAGAGACATAAAAGCTGGAGAAGAATAAACTTGGTAAAACTCTCAGACTTTTGGTTCCGACTAGGAAAAGCTATATTCTGGAAATAAAAGTGACCTAATGCAGACCTCATAATCTCTGCCTGGATGAAGGAGTTCCAGGATTCCTAGTTCCCTCCACATCTTTTCTAGAAGCAAATATATGTTCTTACCAGAAGACAACAACATGATTCTCAGCCTCAAAATATCTCTACAGTTTTCATATACAATGTCAAACAGTTAATTTTAAAATTACCAAGCATAGGATACAAATTAACATAAAACTACAATGTGCTTAATATACTCAAGGAAATAAAAGGCCCAATTTAGAATTTTGGTAGAGATCTAGAAAGTGAAAAAGAGAACAAATGGGAATTAAAAACCTGAAAAACGCAATTGAAATTAGGAACTCAGTTCAGTTCAGTTCAGTTGCTCAGTCATGTCCGACTCTTTGCGACCGCATGAATCGCAGCACGCCAGGCCTCCCTGTCCATCACCATCTCTCGGAGTTCACTCAAACTCACGTCCATTGAGTCGGTGATGCCATCCAACCATCTCATCCTCTGTCATCCCCTTCTCCTCCTGCTCCCAATCCCTCCCAGCATCAGTCTTTTGCAATGAGTCAACTCTTCGCATGAGGTGGCCAAAGTACTGGAGTTTCAGCTTTAGCATCATTCTTCCAAAGAAATCCCAGGGCTGATCTTCTTTAGAATGGACTGGTTGGATCTCCTTACAGTCCAAGGGACTCTCAAGAGTCTTCTCCAACACCACAGTTCAAATGCATCAATTCTTCGGCGCTCAGCCTTCTTCACAGTCCAACTCTCACATCCATACATGACCACTGGAACTCAGTAGATGAGTTTAACTGCACATTACATACAGATGAATCAAGAACCGTGGAAGTGAAAGTTCAGAAGGAACTACCCGAAATGAAAATGTAGAAGAGTTGGTGAAACAGACAAACTCAGAGAGAGGGGGAAAGGGAAAAAAGCTGTCATTACCTTCCACAGAAGCAAATGAATAAGGCTCAAACTGCCAAGGCAAGACGTAACAGTAGATTATAGATGAGAAGGTGAACAGCAAAAGAAAATGCTGAAAATAGACAGTGGTTGCCCTCATTAATGAGCAACAGTGGGGTTGGCAAGGGTGGGACGGTGGGTGCAAGAGACTTCTGTTTTTCACAAAAATGCCTTTTCTAGAACCATTTAACTCTGTAAATTGTGTAATGCATATATCTCATAAAAATAAGATTAAAAAATTTAAATCATGCTGCAAGACAGTACGTAGAAGTATGCTACCATTTATGCGAGAAAAAGTATGTAAGAAAAAATATAAATATGTATATTTTTTAGTTTTGTTTATAAAGTTTCTCTGAAAAGACAGGCAGAAAACTGGAAACAATGGGTGCCTCTGGGAATGGTAACTAGTGGTCCTGTGCATGAGAGAGAAAGACTCGTTAGAATCCATTTGAATTCAACACTGGGATATGCATTATTTATTTTTTCAAGAAAAAGCTTCTAAGAAAGAAAGAAACTGGGAATGAAACTAAGAAGAATAAGCAGAGTTAAAATTAAATGGGCTCTAAAGCTGAAACTCCAGTACTTTGGCCACCTCATGAGAAGAGTTGACTCATTGGAAAAGACCCTGATGCTGGGAGGGATTGGGGGCAGGAGAAGGGGATGACAGAGGATGAGATGGCTGGATGGCATCACTGACTCAATGGACGTGAGTCTGAGTGAACTCTGGGAGTTGGTGGTGGACAGGGAGCCCTGGCGCCCTGCAATTCAGGGGGTCGCAAAGAGTCGGACACAACTGAGCGACTGAACTGAACTGAAAGAGAAGGGTGATCATATCCTTTTAGGATGAGTAATTTATTCAAGACACGAAAGTGTGTCTTCCCTGTTACACAAATTAGCATCCTTATAGAACAAACAGAAGTTAATAAAAGTCACTTATATGCCACCCTATCAATAACCACCAAATTTTGGTGTACATCTTCCAAAACTGTACTATGTGTGTCTGTCTGTGTATTCCTATCCCCCACCATCAATACTATTTCATTACCAGCTATTTTCATCCAACAGTGTGGTATAGTCAGTTTCTGACATGAATTATTAAGGAATATTCCTACACAGATCATTTACAGTGACTGACTTTATTGCATCATTTGGCTTCACCACAGTTGACTTGGCTAATCGCCTACCAATAGGTGGTTTCCAGCTTTTCACCACTGTAATCAGTGTTCACATCCTAATTGCCATTCCCATCTTTAACTGTTTCCTTAGACTAAATTCCTAGAAATGCAATTGCTGGATCAAATGACATAAATGTAACTAAGTCTTGGTAAGTCTTTTGAAATTATCTCCTAGAAAATTTGTACCAGTTTATATCCTACCCCCCTCAGCGTTGAAGAAGGTTACCCTGTCCCAGACCCTTGCTGTCATTTTGTTTGCTAAATCTGGTAGATGAGAAAAAAAAAAAAACATATTGCTAGTTAAATTTGTGTTTCTTTGGCTTACTGGTGATACTGAACATTTTTCATATACTTATTGACTAACAAGTATTTCTTAGTATCTTCCCCATGCCTGGGACTAATTGTGCTCACTGAGGGGAGAGACATAAAAATGATCTCTTAGTTCATAAGATCATAAGAATGATCTCTTTCTTCAAAGAATTTGCAATCTCAAAAAAAGAAATGACTACAAAAACAACACAGTATTACAGTGTGCAATGTTATATATAAGCACAGCGTAAGATGTGGCTAGTGAGTGAGTAAAGTGAAAGCCACTCAGTTGTGTTCAACTCTTTGCGACCCCATGGACTATATTCTCCAGGCAAGAATACTGAAGTGGGTAGCCTTTCCCTTCTCCAGCGGATCTTCCCGAACCAGGATCTCCTGCATTGCAGGCAGATGTTTTACCAACTGAGCTATCAAGGAAGCCTGTAAGAAGTAGCTAATTCTCCCACAAAATTAAAAATGTTTATAGATGGACACATTCGAGTGGAGAGTTGAGGGATAAGGAGGAGGAGGACAGGGAAATGGGGTGTACATTTCCAAAGAGCAGCACAGTTAAATGCAGTGATGGTGTGCAGCACCTCTGGGGAGATCCAGTGTGGCTGACGCCAAGGATGCCTGTTGAAAACTGACAGCGCCTGGGAAGTAAGCCTACAAAAGTGCTCCTTAACAAAGAATTTGAAACAGATCCTCCATACCAGAGGCTCCTATCTGATGTGCCAGTCTTGATTGCAGGCTGCGTTTGTTTCAAACAAATTGGACTTCTCTGGTGGCTGAGATGGCCTGCAAATACAGGAGATCTGAGTTCAGTCCCTGGGTCAGGAAGATCCCCTGGAGGAGGGAATGGCAACCCACTCCAGTGTTCTTGCCTGGAGAATCCCATGGACAGAGGAGCCTTGTGGGCTGCAGTCCATAGGGTTGCGAAGAATCAGACATGACTGAAGCGACTTAGCACACAGTGCCTTTGTTTCAAACAGGAAAGATGACAAATATCCACCATGTTTGGAGGTCCTTGAGCCCTGGAAATTATATGTAAAGTTTGGGATATGTATTTAGAGTATGTTTGTATGTGGGAGGTGTGTGTGTGCATGCACACATTTTTCTCCGAAGAGATTCCATAGTTTTCCCAAAGTGAAAGTGAAGTCACTCAGTTGTGTCCGACTCTTTGCGACCCCATGGACTGTAGCCTACCTGGCTCCTCCGTCCATGGGATTTTCCAGGCAAGAGTACTGGAGTGGGTTGTCATTTCCTTCTCCAGGAGAGCTTCCCAACCCAGGGATTGAACCCGGGTCTCCCGCATTGTAGGCAGACGCTTTACCATCTGAGCCACCAGGGAAGCCTAGTTTTCCCAAAGTGGGGAAAAATCAGCACTACTAGTCCAGATGTTGGAGAGCCATCTGGAATCTCCAGTAGGAGAGGCACAGGATCAGGTCTGTGAAAGAGAGTCCTGTCAACAAGTTAGATTGGGGGGTGGGGGCGGGGCACAAACAGGAAGGAGGACTGGACATGAAATTTTGAATGATAACCCTCTAATAACCACAAGTTACTGAGTATTTATTCTGTGGTAGACAAAGTGCCTGCATCCATTTTATTAAAAATTAGTACGGAGTCTCCTGGCTACAAACTGGCAGAGTCTGCAGTTTACCTATCGGTCTCCATGTGACTCTAAAGCCCTCTTTTTTAATCATGACCCTCTGTGCCTCTCTTATAAAACTCTGTCATCATTGCTTTTGTATTTCATTTCCTAACGTTCAGTTAATTATTTTAAGCAGCAAAGTGACTCACTTCAGGGCAGAGTACCATGTGGCTAGAGATACCATTTAGAGGACAAAAAAAGAGAAAGGCCTCGGTGACTGTTCATTGTTTTGTTCCACAAAGAATTGATCATCTGCTGAGATAATGGTATAAATCCAAAGAAATCCCTCACTCTGCACTTTGGTTCCTGTTGTTATTTGTGTCCTATCATCCCGTGGAAGGAAATTCCTGCAGGTTTCAACTGGCAAGCGAGTCATTCTGGAGACAAGTGCACAGTGCTGTTTACTTCAAGCTTCCTAGTCATTAGCTCTGCAGGATAGAAGGTCTGCCTGAGTGTATGCGCGTTCATTTATTGATAAAACGACATGTGCAAACACTTCTGTCTTTTGTGGAAAATATTAAATACACGATAGGGTAACTTATAAAAGCACTGGCTGCTTTACCTTGGGACCTGAGTGTTGGCTAAGAAGTGTGCTAATGCCCTGTTGTCAAATAAAAAGCATATGTTAGCCTTAGTTATGTGTAACCTCAGGGAGCAGGGATTAACACTCCTCACCAGTGGGCCTGGAATTCTGAAATGTAAAAGATCACAACTTTTTGTGTTCTGCACAATCATATGCATATATGATACCAACCATGAGCTACTGTAATGACTGAAGCATTTTAGCCCCAATTCATGGAAGAAACAGAGGCAACTATTGCTGAAATTTTGGTAGAAGCCTTAGGAAAGCATTTTTTTTTTAAATCATCTTAGGAACAAATATTTGAAACTCTGTATTAGTTTTCTATTGCTAAGTAAATAATTACTACAGACTTAGTGGCTTAATACAACACAGATGTATTACCTCAGTTTCCATGGGTCAGAAATCCAGGCATGACTTGGCTGGATCCTCCTCCTAGGATCTCAGAAGGCTGAGATGGAGTTGCTGGCTGATCTGCATTCACTTCTGGAGGTTTGACGAGGGAAAGATCCGTTCTGGGCCCCCTCAGATTTGGCAGAGTTTCTTTTCTTGCAGTTGAATGACTGAGGCCCCATTTTCTTGCTGGCTATCAGTCAAGGACCACTGTCAGCTGTTGAGGCCCCTACAGACCCTCTCCTGCTTAGAATCTCCTCATTAGGAAGACCCCATCCCTTCTAAGGGCTCTCCTGATTAAGTCAGGCCCAACAGGGTAATCTCTCCTCCTTAACATCAAGTGACTCAGGACCTTTCACAGTAGCGCCAAGATTGGTGTTTGATTGAATAACTAGGAGAAGATAACTGGACACCAGCAGATGGAGATCTTGGGGCCATCTTAGATGTCCACCTACTGTGAACCCTTATGAGATGCTTCTCTTCTGACAAGAGTATTGTGTGTTAAATGCTTCTTAGCATCTATCCTTGTCTTATGAGTTTGGTAATACATGTCATGGGAAATACTACTGAGCCCATAATTATATGTCATGTGGAGCATTTCAGCTCTTGGTAAAATGATGACAGTAGCTGTTACTTACAGGGGTTTACTATGTGTGAGACAATGTTCTGAGTTGTATGTGCATCACCTCATTTAATCATCAACTCTTTGCAGAAGTTGTCATCAGTATCATGAACTACAGGTGGGATAACTGAGGCTGGACACAGTGAAGAGACGTGCCCAATGTGTGAGAGCTGGCAAGTGGCAGACCTGGGACTCAAACCACAATTGTCTCTCTTCCTTTAGAACCCTCCTTTGTAACCGTCGGAACCTTTAAAAGGGTTACAGAGTGTCCTCCATAGCCAAGATTATCATTCATCAGTTCCCTCTTTAGTCAGATTTGCCATCTAATAACAGAAAATGTCACATAGACCAAGTCCTCCCTAAAAACAAAGGACACCCCTAAGAGCCAAATACCAAAGAGACACAAGATGAGCATGGTTTAGAGGCTGACTTTTGATAAGGACAGTCCAATACCTTAGCAGCAGGCATTTTATTGTGACTTGTTCTTGGATTCCAGGATGTACTTTGCTGCCTGGTTTTATGCCAAACATTGATTAATAAGCTTCATCAAAAAGAAAACTCACCACTTCAGCCCTGGAGAGCAACGTCAGGTCTTCTTTCCAGAGCAGCCAACCTGTGTCAGCAGGAATCAGAATAGAAATGGTACCCATCCATCTAAAACTAATGTCCCCTGACTTGAAACAGCGCTTATGCTGGTGACACCCTCTCTTTACTGTGGACAGAGGGTTGACCTGTGTTACTAGATAGGGGAGGAAAATAAATGGTTAGAACACGAAAGCTGACATTCACAATGCCCTCTTCTGAAAGGCATTTGTTTTTTTGATAAAAGAAGAACAAAAATGGCATTGATTTATATTTTAATTGTAAGCTAAGCCTCAAACTAAATAGAGTGCTCAAAGGCCACATATTTGGGGAGAAGGGCCATCAGAGTGAGATGATCCTGCCTAGAACATTTTTTATTTTATCTCCTAGCTGCTCCTGCATTTGTCCTAACAGCAGATAGATATGAACTCCAGGCATGAAATTCCCAGAGAAGTTGAAATGTGATGCTTCTACTTCTGTGTTCTGGTGGAGTGAACTCTTCACCTTCCAAAATCTACGATCTAAGGCAGTTGGGGAAGACCTAAGAATATGATAGTAGGCTGAACCCACAAGATCGTTGTAGCAGAGAGTGGCTTATAGTTCACTATGCCTGTCCTCCTTTCCTCTTGAACCAGAGCAGGTGATGTTTCCCAGCCTCTTCTGGAGTTAAGTGTGGCTGCATGATGGAGCTCTGGCCAGTGGAAGTGAGCAGAAGTGATCTGTGCCACTTCGAGGCTTGGTACATAAAATCTTGGCCTATGACCCTCTATTCTCTTTGTTTCTTATTGGCTGGGCAGATGTCAGTCAGTGTCCAGACTGCCAAAGAAGCCGTGAATTAAACATGACGTTGTCTATTTAGCTGGGGCTCTTGAATGCCTGAATGGAACAGAAACCCATCCTCACTCCTGCCAGCAACTGAAATGCATGTGAACAGGAATAATAATAAAATAAATGGCTTTTTTTTTAAGCCATTGAGTATCAAGGGTCTTTCCCTTATAGCAGTTGACATTACTTTATCTAAAATAATCACCTAAACAGATTACTGTGTGTCTTTCAAAGTCAATCTGGACATTAAAATTCTGAAAGACCTCTAGAAATGTGAAAGATTATGTCAAATGTTGTCTTTTTATTGTTCTATAGGAGATCAAGCAATTAAATATCTAACTTAATAGCAATTGTATTTCAGCAATTTTTCCTTTCACTGGCTATATAAACAAGTCCCTGTATTCTCTTTGGAACCAGCTGTATTATTTTACTAATTTTCTCATTAAAGAGATAAAGAAATCTTTGACAAAATAAAATAAAAGCCTAGAATCAAAAGACTGAAAGTAAAACAAGTAGTTCTAAGTAAGGAGAAGAGCTGGTTGATTGTGTACATCAGACTGAAAATGATATGTCAAAGATTCCTATGTACAATAATAAAAACTCCAATGAAATGAAGCTATAATGACTCATTTAAAAGCATCTCTCTGCATTTATAGCTCTTTAGCACTCACTTTTGTGTTATTTCCTATGGTTAATATGTTAGAAGTGAAAGTCGCTCAGTCATGTCCAACTCTGTGCAACCCCATGGACTATACAGTCCATGGAACTCTCCTGGCCAGAATACTGGAGTAGGTTTCCCTTCTCCGGGGATATTCCCAACCCAGGAATTGAACCCAGGTCTCCCACATTGCAGGCAGATTCTTTACCATTTGAGCCACCAGAGAAGCCCAATAGGTTAGAAGGTATTAGTATTTGCACTTTGGGACTGTGTCTTAGTTCAGGCTACTATAACAAAGTACCAGTAGGCTGGATGGCTTATAAACTACCAAAATTTATTTCTGTAGCGTGGTTGAGTTCTGCCAAGGGCCCTCTTCCACCCCAGGGACTCATAACTTGTCACTGTATCCTCAGAGTGGAGGAGACAAAGTAAATCTTTCACGACTCTTGTGCTGTGCTGTGCTTAATTGCTCAGTCATGTCTGACTCTGCAACCCCATGGACTGTAGCCCACTAGGCTCCTCTGTCCATTGGGATTCTCCAGGCAAGAATACTGGAGTGGATTGCCACGCCCTCCTCCAGGGTTCGTGACTCTAAGGATGACAGTAATCTCGTTCATGAGCCCCACCTCCTGATACCATCATACTGAGGAGAGGGTCTCAACATTAATTTAGGGGGAAACACAAAATATTCAGTTCATAACATTCCATCTTGGCTCCTCCAAACTGATGTCCTTTTCACATGAAAAATAAGTTCATTCCATCCCAACAGCCTTAACTTGTTCTAGTATCACCTCTAAGGTCCAGAGTCTTATCTAACTATCAACTAAATCAGGTATGAATAAGACTCAGAGTACATTCATCCTAAGGTAAAATTCCTCTCTAGCTGTGCACCTCTGAAACCAAACAAGTTAACCAAGCAAGTGCTTTGGGGGCTATTTAGATGAAATGGATATATTGTGCATATGAGAACAGCATGGGTTCGGGGGCTCTGGGGCAGAATGTCAGAGACTGGATGTTCGTGCTCCTCCAAAATTCATATTTGAAACTTTCTCCTCTGATGTGATGGTGTTAGGAGGTGAGGCCTTTGGGAGGTAATTAGGATTAGATGAGATCATGAGAGTCTTCAGGACGGGATTAGTCCCCTGCTGCTGCTGCTGCTGCTAAGTCACTTCAGTCGTGTCCAACTCTGTGCAACCCCATAGACAGCAGCCCACCAGGCTCCCCCGTCCCTGGGATTCTCCAGGCAAGAACACTGGAGTGGGTTGCCATTTCCTTCTCCAATGCATGAAAGTGAAAAGTGAAAGGGAAGTCACTCAGTCGTGTCCGACTCTTAGTGACCCCATGGACTGCAGCCTACCCGGCTCCTCCATCCATGGGATATTCTAGGCAAGAGTACTGGAGTGGGGTGCCATCGCCTTCTCCTGATTAGTCCCCTAATAAGGGTCAAAAGAGAGCTACTTCCTCTGCTCTCTCTCCACTGTGTGAGGACACAAGGGAAAAGCCAACAGTCTTCAGTCTGGAAGAAGGCTCTCCGGAGAACTCAACCACACTGGCACCCTGATCTTGGATTTAGTCTTTGGAATTGTGAGAAATAAATTTCGGTGGTTTGTAAACCACCCAGTCAATCTACTTTGTTATAGCAGCCCCAGCTGACTAAGGCAGATACTGATGCTGAGAATGGAGTGCTGCTGTAACAAATACCTACAAATATGACTGTGGTTTTGGAACTGGGAAATGGATTGAAGCTATGAGTTTTTTGTTTTGTTTTGTTTTCTTAAATTTTTTATTGAAGTGTGTATGTTTGTGTATGTGTATTCTATTTTAGATTCTTTTCCTTTATAGATTATCGCATAACATTGAGTATAGTTCCCTGCGCTATGCAGTAGGTCCTTTTTGGTTATCTCTTTAAAAAAAAATTTTATTGGAGTGTAATTGATTTATAATCTTGTGTAGCTTCTGCTGTACAGCATAGTAAATCAGTTATACATGTAAGAGTTTTGAAGTTCATGCTAGAATAAGCCTACATTGCTGTGACTGGGCTATCAGACGCTGTTTTTTGAAAAATGGATAAATTAAGAAGTTGCAAAGAAGTTATTTCTTTGAGCCTAAACATGAGCAAAATATAGTGATATTCAATCATGTAGTTTATCTTACCAGTAATAATTGATCTATAATCTCCAAAATTAAATTTATGAGAATTATTATTTTTGTTACTAATATTTTCAGATAAAATTATGTAAAAGTACAAGTCAATTTTATGGAAAGACAGACTTTGCTTACTGTTTTCTTAATATTAAAAGTATTTCACTGGGGCTAATTTACTATGAGGAGAAAAGTTTAAAAATTTTGGAGAAATAGTTTGTCATACAAACATCAGCATTTCTTTTGGCAAGTGTTCTGAATAGAGATAATTAGTGTACAAATATCTTTTCTTAGTAGTTTATCTAGTGTGGTATTTAATGTTTGTTTTCTTTTCTACCTATGTCTTTAGAGATGTCCCATATTAAAAGGTTACAAATAATAATAGGACTCATGACTTAGAGTTAAATCTATAATCTCCATTAATACTAAAATTAAAATTTTCTCATCATTCATCTACATCATCTTTATAAACAATTTATAATCTTGAGAACTGTTCTTCTTTGCTTCATTTAATTTATTTGAATTTTTAAATGCAATTTATTAGTTCCCATGCACACTTTCAAGCCAAGAGAAGATTTAATTAGCATTCTGATCTGTGAAATAGGATTTTCCTCAGCTGTTAATTGGGAAGTTGGCATTTGGGTTTAAATATTAGATTCTCCTTATTTAAGTACCTGTGACCCTGTTCCCAAGAGGGTGACCATTCAGGGCCCACTGACCAAATCCAGTCTCTGAGTTCACACTGGGGCTAGACGTGGATTATGGTGACATTCCAAGGCACTGTCATCCTACAAGATTCTGCCTACTGAAATTTCTAACTCTTGCCTGCAAATTGCAAAATACATTCTTCTTATTTACAATGAACATCAATCAGTACAACTCTATTCCAGACCCAGGAGATTTCTAATCTGTAACTTAACATTGAGCCTCAGCCCTCATGGAGCTACATGTGTTTTAACATTTCTCTTTTTCCTTTTGGTAAGAGAAATACACCATAGACATTAAATAGAGGAAGGATAACTTTGGACTGGAATGCTCTCTCAAATCCAGCCCATAGAGTATAGTTTACATTTGTTTTTAAATTGTTGTTTTCTTCTGTCTGCTTTGTTAAAAGAGAGCTTATTCTGAGCTTCCTTACTCAGAAGAGTACAGGGAGCCAAGGAAGATTCATGAGGGGATAATCAGACTCTTCTTCAATGGAGTGGAAAGCTTGATTTTGCCACTCCATTATTATCCTGGAAGTTTTGAAATGATCTCTACATCTTTTCTGTTTTCAGCCTTTTCCCAATGCATTGTTAGTCATTGTTAAATATTTTCTATGAATATTTATGCATATAAATATTTCTGAGTAACTTTTTTCTCAAAACAAAACAGTACTGTTAGAATTAATTTAAATAATATAACAATCAAAATAGGGATATGGTGCTTTGTATTAATTTTGAGATACTGTTTACATGTAAAATGAGAGTAGAACAAATTGAAATTTATTAAGCAATGGCATAATATAGTTAAGGATCACAGTCTCTGATAATTAAGCTCAATTTCATATGTAAACAGAAAAGAAAATGTGTCTGGAAATTTATCATACAAAGAATTTCAATATCTTCTGCTCCAAAAATGCAGCTTGTTCTTTATATTTCCCTGAGACACTTTCACCGTAGCCTCCTTCTGACTTGCATTTTTTTGTTTTGCATGGTTGTCTCTCTGAATGTCATTATTATCAGCTTCCTGGGGGCAGAAACTGTGCTTTTGGACACTTTTGTGCCGCAAAGAGTCGGACACGACTGAGCGACTGAACTGAACAATATCTGGACCTCAGAACCACTGAGCATGCATTTGCTGTATGCACTTTAAAAGTATTTGCTTTTAAGTACACAGAAAACAATTTGCTTATCAAATTTGCAGATGACTGGGAAGGATGAGGAAAAGTAGCTAATAAGTTGAATGTCATAATCAGAATTTTAAAAGATCTCAAAAGGCTGAAAAATGTATAAAAAGAAAAGTAAATAATAAAACTGAATTCAAAAAACACTGAAATTAAAATATGCTAGATGTGTTTAGCAGTGAATTATATGCAGCTGAAGAAGGAATTATTGAACTGGAAGACAGCTCAGAGGAAATCATCCAAAATGAAGCATAGGGAGAGAAAGGCTGGAAAATGCAGATGAAGCCTGTGAGGACACACTAGGAAAGTCATACCCACATATAATGGAGTAAAATAAAGAAAGAAGAAAGAATGAGTCAGAAACTGTATTTAAACACATAATTGCTGAGAATTTTTCAGAAATAAAGATACCAAACCTCAGATTCTGGAAGGGTAGCAAATTCCAAGCAGGATATACAAATAAACTCATAACTGGACACACTGTGGTGAAACTGCACCATAATTAATCAAATGCAAGGAGAAAAGTCTTAAAAGCAGCTTAGGAAGGTAGATTAACACTAAAGACACAGAGTTTATATTTTTAAATAAGATGCTTATAGCTTGAGTCATTTTTTAAATTATTATTATTTGACACGTTAGCCAAATTTTCAACTTACTTTGGAGCCATAAGAGGTTTTCTTCTTAAGTTGGAGATGTAATTTGAAGGGCTGTTAAACAAAAGAGGGAGATTCAATTTGTCCTATTTAGCTCCAAGGGAGTGGACCAAATACCAGTATATGGAAGGTCAAAAATAAACAGGTCTCCGCTTAGTGTAAGGAAGACATGCCAGATATTATGGATTGTTAAAAAACAGGGATACATTACCTTAGCTGATAAATGAGTTCTCTAACATCAAAGGATATGATTAAAAGGCAGATATATGAGTTCATCTAACAAATATTTATTAAGCATCTACTATGTACCACGCATAATTATAGATACAAGAATAACTATAACAAAAGAGACGAAAACCCCTTATACAGAGGGTGTATATTGTAGTGCAAAGACAGCAGGATAATGATAAGTCAGCCATGCCCTATGTTAGAAGATGGTAAAAAATGGAGCAGGGTAAAAGTATAAGGAGTACTGGAGGGGGAAGGTTCTCAACTTAAAATGTGACGGTAAGCGTAAGCTTCATTGCAAAGTGTTGTTCAGTCAAAGACCTTGGGGAGGAGAGAGACTGAGCTATGAAGATCTAAGCAGCGAAAGGGAATACATTGGTGGGAGTCACTTCCAACTCTATTATTTAGTCCTGTAACATGTTTTAAAATAAGTTTGAAATTCTATTGATTATTTTGAAATAATAGAAACCAAGATGATTTTTACATTGTTTTTATTAATGAAAGCTGTTCACCCCTACTAGAAAATCACAGAAACTTTGCACTTGAAAAACATCTCTTTTAAAAATTCCAAATTCCAGGAAGGATTTTGTACCTTCTGTTGGTGTCTCAGAATTTGAAGATTAGAGCAGATAATTAGTATAAGTTTGTTAGAGAGCTGAGCTGTCATCTTATGAAAAAGATGTAAAGAATCTTCACAGAGCATTCAAAAGTAGAATTGTAGGTTTGCTCTTCAGAATCATATTGCTTTTTGAAAAAAAGAAAAGCCAACAAACACCCAGCTGCTTTGATTCAAAAAAATAATGTTTGTCTCTGATGTTGAATTCTGCAGCGCCAGGCATCTGAAGTATGGAGGGCTTTGACATGTGCAGAATGAAAAGCCAAGAATATCTTCACAGTTAACTTGTAGTCTTGTTTTACAGGCACACAAAAAGTCCCTTTGGACCATTGAGCCCAAGGAAGGCATGGTTCCCCCGGAAAGTGATGTCAAACTGACATTGACTGCCAACCTGAACGACATACTGACATTCAAAGACACAGTCGTTTTGGACATTGAGAATAGCAACACCTACCGAATTCCTGTCCAGGCTTCAGGAGTTGGCTCCACCATTGTTTCAGATAAGCCCTTTGCACCAGAACTCAATTTGGGAGCACACTTTAGGTAAAGAAATGTCATGGACCAATTTTTATACATATCATATATATTGCATAAGCTGAGCACTACTTCTACTTTGGAAACTTATTTTTAAGTAAATAGAACTAGCCTCCTCATCTTCACTTTCCTTCCTCCAGGTGGTTCATCAGCTACAAGGAGACCTTTTCCAGTCTTAGTTTGGTTACTGCAAGCTGTGTCCCTCTGCGCTAGAGAAGAGATGGTTCATAGGAAGGGTGTTCTTCTCTAAAACTTAGAGTAGATTCTCTGTGACAGATTTAGAATCTCAACCATGATTTCTCTTCCTTGATTTCAATACATTGCTAACTTCTCTTCATGAAAGTAGAAAATAAAGATGCAACCTAGTGATAACATAAATAGAATATAACTAGGAAGGTAAAAATATATTGCAAATGTATCTTTTCAGGTATTGCAAAGCCAGTGATTTTTTTCCTGTGTCATGTCCTCTGCTTGCCTCCTTACCATAGCACCAGCAATCGAAATGATTGTGGTTGGCTTCACCTGATCACTCAGGAAAAGCTGGAGAGCCTAGATATTTAAACAACAGGTGGTACCATATAGATACCTCTGAGCAGAATGATGTAAATGTAACTCTTAAAATGTGTGGGGTTTGAATATTAACCATGGAGGGTGTGTGTGGGAATTTGTTCATGGTTTCTCACAAGAGTCACACGTTGTCACTAGTTGACTCTCAGGAGCCAGCTAAATTGGTGTCTGTTTGTTTCAATACTGTGAACAGATGTCAAAGGGATGCTCTTGCCTTTTGGTCTGATGCCCTGAAACCAAGATGGACACACTGCGTTAAGAGAAGGTGTACCTGACAAAATAATATTAGGAGCCATCTCCTCCTGTCCATTAACCATAAGCCAGGGCATTTTGTCATTGCGTACCATGCCTCTGTTTCCAGATTTCTTTGTTAAGTGCATTCAGATATAATTATAGAAAATATTATACTGCAAACCAGACTTAATTACATGTTCTCCTTAATCAACAAATAGTGTCAAATACCTGAGAAATCTGTATGCAGGTCAAGAAACAACAGTTAGAACCAGACATGGAACAACAGACTGGTTCCAAATTGGGAAAGGAGTACATCAAAGCTGTATATTGTCACCCTACTTATTTAACTTATATGCAGAGTACATCACAAGAAATGCCAGACTGGATGAAGCACAAGCTGGAATCAATATTACTGCGAGAAATATCAATAACCTCAGATACACAGATGACACCACCCTTATGGCAGAAAACAAAGAGGAACTAAAGAGCCTCTTGATGAAAGTGAAAGAGGAGAGTGAAAATGGTGGCTTAAAACTCAACATTCAAAAACCTAAGATCATGGCATCCGGTCCCATCACTTCATGGCAAATAGATGGGGAAACAATGGAAACAGTGACAACTTTAGTTTCTTGGGCTCCAAAATCACTGCAGATGGTAATTGCAGCCATGAAGTAGAAAAACGCTTGCTTCTTAGAAGAAAAACTATGACCAACCTAGACAGCACATTAAAAAGCAGAGACATTACTTGGCTGACAAAGATCTGTCTAGTCAAAGCTATGGTTTTTACAGTAGTTATGTATAGACGTGAGAGTTGGACTATAAAGAAAGCTGAGCGCCGAAGAATTGATGCTTTTGAACTGTGGTGTTGGAGAAGACTCCTGAGAGTCCCTTGGACTGCAAGGAGATCCAACCATTCCATCCTAAAGGAAATCAGTCCTGAATATTCATTGGAAGAACTGATGCTGAAGCTGAAACCCAGTACTTTGGCCACCTGATGCAAAGAACTGACTCATTGGAAAAGACCCTGATGCTGGGAAAGATTGAAGGTGGAAGAAGGGGATGACAGAGAATGAGATGGTTGAATGGTGTCACCAACTCGGTGGACATGAGTTTGAGCAACCTCTGGGAGCTGGTGAAGGACAGGGAAGCCTGGCATGCTGTAGTCCATGGAGTTGCAAGGAGTTGGACATGACTGAGTGACTGAAATGAACTGAGCCCCAAAAGATATTCTGACACTTGCCTAGAATTGGAGGGTTAGCTGATAGTTTTCTATGAAAACAGAAGCAACCTGTAGCTTTTAAGTGCCAATTTCTGCTCTGCCTAAACTCTACTGTCCTTCTTTTTGACATAAAATCTTGATGCCAGCAGAAGAGTCATCAAAAGCAAAGGTGGGAAAACTACAGCCCATTGCCTGTTTCTATAAATAAAGTGTCATTGGACGTATTTTCAGGGCAGAAATAGAGAAGCAGATATAGAGAACAGACTTGTGGACATAGTGGGAGAAGGAGAGGGTGGGACAAAGTGGAAGAGTAGTATTGAAACACATTCAATACCATATGTGAGACGGCTGGCTAGTGGGAAGATGCTGTACAATGCAGGAAGCTCACCCCAGTGCTCTGTGACCACCTAGTGGGATGGGATGGGGTGGGGGCTGAGAGGGAGGCTCAGGAGGGAGGGGACATATGTATACTGTGGCTGATGCGTGTTGTTATATAGTAGAAACCAACATAACATTGTAAAGCAATTATCCTCAGATTAAAATAAATTAAAAAAAATAGTGTTATTGGAACACAGCCATAGCTATTCATATACATGTATCTTCTACGGCTTCTTTGACACTGCAGTGGAGAGTAGAGTAGTTGTAATGGCCCACAAGGCCCAAAAGGTCTAAAATATTTATTATTCAGTCCCTTACTGGAAACATTTGCCAACTTTTGGGGCTTGAGATCTAAAGAAATACCCAGATGCCACCTTTTCTGATGGTGTATTTTTGAACAACAACTTTCAGTTTTCAGAGCTTCTGTTTCTTCGTCAATAAAATGGGAGTAAATATACTTATTATTACGGGGTTGCTGTGATGGTTAAAAGATATACTGTGAATAAGTGACAGAGACCCTACCTAGTTTATAGTATTTATTACTTGTTATTAGCCATGAAGTCTAACTACAAAGTAAAGACTCCAATGAGGAAGCCCTCTTGGACATATATTTAGGTAAAAATGGTTGTACCTGACAACTGGCACTCATTTTTTATCAAGGTTCAGCTTGCTTATTAGATATGACATCTTTCCAAAGAAGGGACAGATGAGATGAAAACTGAAAGTCCCTCAAAATTAAAAATAAATTTAAAAAGTCCTGAGATGAGTTTTTGCCTGAAAAGAATATTTTAAAATAAGCTTATAATCAGTTTAAAAAAAAAAACACTCAAAAACACATATAAACCACCTCCAAGATCTTATAAATCCCTGTAGCTCGCAAAAAAACCAGACAATAAAGAGGTACTTTATTTGTGGAGCAGATGAATGAATAAGTGAATGGAACAGTAGCATCTTTAAAGCATGTGAGTCTAAGAAAAATGACCAGGCTGGCTGGTGTTCTAATCTATTACAATCTCCTTGACTGTAAGGCTTAGAGCATGTTTTTTTTCTCTTTGAACTTCCCTTCAAATTGAGTCCATCACAAGGCATTTTACTGGTCACTAGAAGTTTTCTCAACACAATTTGAAATAAGCTTCTCCTCCAGGAGGTATTTTACTTTCACTCCTGAGAACGGTTTCTTGCAGATGAAAGTGGTTTCCACATGATCTGTGTCTTTGTGTTCTGTGGTGGCTTCTCCTGATGAGAAAGACTGAGGACGGAGCCACTTTCCCACAACCCCTTCCCTGGTGATGGCAACTCAGGGACTACTAATGACCCTATGAGTAGGTGCTGCATCGTCCTGCTACTGTGGCAGCTCCTAACAGCATCACTGGTTAGCCTTTCTTTGGAAGAACTGATGCTAAAGCTGAAACTCCAGTACTTTGGCCTCCTCATGCGAAGAGTTGACTCATTGGAAAAGACTCTGATGCTGGGAGGGATTGGGGGCAGGAGGAGAAGGGGACGACAGAGGATGAGATGGCTGGATGGCATCGCGGACTCAATGGACGTGAGTCTGAGTGAACTCCGGGAGTTGGTGATGGACAGGGAGGCCTGGCGTGCTGCGATTCATGGGGTCGCAAAGAGTCGGACACGACTGAGCAACTGAACTTAGCCTTTCTACGTTACCAAAAAAAAAAAAAACATACTGATGTCTATTTTTTTGCTCACTTTTTAAGTACTTCTAGAGGGATAAATCCCAAGGGTGTCGAGCTGAACAGAGCAACCCACAGGGAAGTCCTGTGAATCCCTCCCTTCTCTTTTCCAGCCTGGACACCTATTACTACCGCTTCAAGTTGACCAACAAGGGGCGTCGGGCCCAACAGTTGTTCTGGATGAATGAAGATTTCTGTCCCCAAGAAAAGTTGAGCAAGAGGAAACGGGCCAAGAAGGATCGTGCTAAGAGCCAGCCCCAGGTCCAGTGCTGCCAGGCACCCAGGGAGCCTCATGGCCCCGTGTTTCAGCTCCACCCCGTCAGGATGGAGCTGTCCCCAGGCCAGACGATCGACGTGATACTCGAAGGCTATTCTGCCACTCCCAGGGTAAGAGGGCGCCGTGTTAGGAAGCTGTTATGCTCCTAAATAAATCTTTGCTCTGTTTCTTAGGTAAGTCTCTTGACATTTATCTGAAGGAAGGCTATGGTTTCTCAAGGACTGCATGCAGCACTGTGTTACCATGGCAGCACCCATTCCGTTCAAGGTTCAGCACTGTGGAGTTTTCCGTTTGTTTCTGCAGCTGCCGTGAACCCAATCTTAAAATACCATTTAAAGCAGGTTCTCATCCCCAGAGTCAACAAAGCCAGTAGGTCTCTGGTAGAAGGACAACCAGCGTTCAGCCAAAGCTAAGCCCCTTATTAACACTTAGCAGTATTCACTTAATATTTATTTTTAAAAATGTTTTTATAGTCACTCTTGGCTGCCTCTCCTACCCAGGTACTGGAATGTCTTCACTTCCTTTCCTCTCAGCCTGAGTTGAAAGATTCACATTTATAATCATCACCTTTTATGTAAGGATAAAACAGCCGCATTTATCTTCAGCTCTGATGTTCTGCTATTATTCACATTATCACCATTCTGCTAAAGACATTTAGGCAGATCGAACCATGTATCTGTTTATTCTTATCACCTCATGGAGGTTAGAAACCATCAAAAACATAAAAATCTGAAATCATTTATAAGCCTCTTCACAAAGACGGACTTTGTGAATGAGAAACGGTGGTTACCTGAGCTTCTGCTCATGTTACCAAATTAGGATGTGACGCTGAACCTTCTCCTCATGGAAAAGGAAACAGTAATAAGTTGTCTCCTAGCAGATGAGGTGGGAAATCTGGTCCACTGCTTAGCTCCTGTGGGGTCACAAGGTCACTTTGTTTCACTTAAATTGCTTCTTCACAGAATATTTTCAGGTAAAACACATCTTCAATTTTTAAAAGACAGTTATTTCCCATGGTGGCATGTATAATGTGTCCTTTCTCTCTGTTATTGAGGAATTCAGCCACCTTTCACTGAGTATGTACACACGACAGACACCACAGTAGGCACTGGGGATGCAAAGATGAATAGAATGCAGCCCCTCAGCTCAATACTGACGGCCCATTGCAGGAACAGGTTTACAGTGTCATTATCAGGAGCTGACTCTTTTTAAAGCCATTAAATCTGAGCTACTGGGGTTCTAAATTCAGGTATAGCCTTACGAAAAGCTTCGCTGAATGTTCTTCCAAGTTCTGCTACATAAGTGAGATGAGTCTTGAATTCATTAACATCTGAAACCTTAGCCAGTCTTCAATAAAGGCTATTCATGACACAAATTCCTTTCTACTTTATAAAAATCTAGGCTTCTTGGGTCCAAAGAAGTATTAGTTACCATATATGATTTTTAAATATTCAAATAGGTAAGGCAAAATTCTTCCAGTCAGTTTCCAGCTAGCTTGGTAAGAAATTGTGTAACTACCGTTGAACTCTAAGCCTGTGAAGATTTTTTTTTTAACTGAAGTATAGTTGATTTACAATGTTGTGTTAGCTTCAGGTGTACAGTACAGTGATAGCCCGTGAAGGATCTTTATCAGCCTCGTCCATCACTGTTTTGTGTATCCAGTCCCTAACAGCCCCAACGCATAATAGATCTTCCATAAACATACTGGATGAACTGGATGTAAATTGATTGTGCCCTCAGGGACAGTCAGAAGTAGACACAGGATCCACCCTGGCCGTATCTAACCAATGAGATTTTAACTGTGAGAGACCCCTCCCTGACATGCACTGCTCAGAAAACTGCTCTTCCCTGGTGTCCCCAGGCAAGTAGTTGAGAATGTTTGCTGATGGTTGGAGAAGGCAATGGCACCCCACTCCAGTACTCTTGCCTAGAAAATCCCATGGACAGAGGAGCCTGGTAGGCTGCAGTCCATGGGGTCGCTAAGAGTCGGACACGACTGAGTGACTTCACTTTCACTTTTCACTTTCATGCATTGGAGAAGGAAACGGCAACCCACTCCAGTGTTCTTGCCTGGAGAATCCCAGGGACGGCGGAGCCTGGTGGGCTGCCGTCTGTGGGGTCACACAGAGTCGGACACCACTGAAGTAAGTGACTTAGCAGTAGCCGCAGCTGATGGTTGAGAATTAAGTTTCCTGAACTATGGAGGGTCCACAAAGGCTGGTATATTTTGTCCACAGGTAGTCAAAGAAAAGCTGGTGTGCCACACCATCATTGGGACACAAAAGGGGAAGAGCCTGGTGATGACCGTGAACATCATCTGTGAGTTTGTGGCGCCGTTCATCCAGCTCTCCACCAAGCAGCTCATTTACCGACTGGAGAAGGTCAGTGAGGCTGTGCAGCGGAGGGCCGGGCACTCTCCAGCCAGGGGTCCGCATGTTCACACTTTCATTTAGGAAGCTAAATCAATGGGAATCCTGTTAGACCCACACCCCACAAGTGTTTTTCCAACTTCAGAGGCCAGTACACATTCAACTAAAAATTCCTAATCTAAGCCTACATTCCTTTGAAAGGTGAATTGCCATGGAAATTCTATTTCCATCATTTCTGATGTAGAAGACCAAAATGAAGGGATATTCTGTGCACTGAAAATGCATTTCAGTCCATCATTTATTCTACATAGGTAAAATTGACATCATAGTACAGAAATGGTTGGAGAAGAATTTTTGATAATTACAGTAACCAGTTAGAATAGCTACCCATTTTTGATTGGTATGTACTGGGCATCGAGCCATTCATTACACACATTTCCCAGTTGTCCCTCACAACAATCGATGTGGGAAGGTCTGATATCTTTCCTGTGATATACAGGAGGAAACTGAGAGACAAGCTCTTTTATCGATCACCTAATACTGCTTGAAAATCACTGACTTAAACTATTTGATTCACATTCTTTAATTCATGTGCTTATACCTGTGTAAGACTTCATGTGCCATTAAGAGTGAGCAGTAAGTGGAGGAGGCCCACGACAAGAAAGAGATTGCTGCTCAGGACAGGGGGCAGGCATGGTTGGGAGGAGAAGGAGATATCACAGCAGGACTCAGCCTACTCCTAGGCAGGTTTCCCGCAGAAAATTATTTACTATTCAAAACAGGTATGTGTGGAGCATCTCTGAGTCGAGGGCTGTGTTGGTGCTGAAAATCTGACATAGTCAAAGCTGAGACCCTGGTTGAGGTTACAGACTGTAAACAAACTATGAAAATGTAATTGTTTAAATGGCAGTCCCAAACAGTACTATGAAGAAAAGACACAAGGTGCAGTGAGAGCATGTGTCAGGAGACATGACCTTATTTGTGCATGAGGTCACAGATGACTTCCTTGAGCAAACACCTCAAGTTAGAACTTGAAAAACAGCAGTCTGCTGATGAGAGAGGGGGAGAGAATTGTAAGGAAGAGCACATGCGAAGGGCCTGAGTCAGGAAAGAGCTTGGTCAACATAAAAGAGCTTCAGTTCAGTTCAGTTCAGTCACTCAGTCATATCCGACTCTTTGCGACCCCATGAATCGCAGCACGCCAGGCCTCCCTGTCCATCACCAACTCTCAGACTTGTGTTCATCGACTCCGTGATGCCATCTAGCCATCTCATCCTTGGTCGCCCCCTTCTCCTCCTGCCCCCAATCCCTCCCAGCATCAGAGTCTTTTACAATGAGTCAACTCTTCGCATGAGGTGGCCAAAGTACTGGAGTTTCCGCTTTAGCATCATTCCTTCCAAAGGAATCCCAGGGTTGATCTCCTTCAGAATGGACTGGTTGGATCTCCTTGCAGTCCAAGGGACTCTCAAGAGTCTTCTCCAGCACCACAGTTCAAAAGCATCAATTCTTCGGCGCTCAGCCTTCTTCACAGTCCAATTCTCACATCCATACATGACCACTGGAAAAACCATAGCCTTGACTAGACGGACCTTAGTCGGCAAAGTAATGTCTCTGCTTTTGAATATGCTACCTAGGTTGGTCATAACTTTTCTTCCAAGGAGTAAGCGTCTTTTAATTTCATGGCTGCAATCACCATCTGCAGTGATTTTGGAGCCCCCCAAAATTATGCCAAGAATGACAATGAAGTCCATCTGGAGAAGTGGGCCAGGGGCCAGATGTGTGGGGCACGACTGGGACATGCGTTGTGAACTTTGGGTTTTGCTCCGGGTGACCATTGGAGGGCTTTGGGGAAGGGATTGATATGGTCAGATGTATTCATTGAAACAGGCCGCTGAGTGGAATATGTATCCAGACCTACTGTGTGCCAGCCCCTGTGTTGGGTCATAGAAATACAACAGTGAGTAGTCCCTCCCTGATGAACCTCACAGTCAACAGGGAAGACCAAGCCTGAAGGAAGATCCCACATGTATGATCTGTGCTGTCACACAAAAGGTCTGGGTGTGGCAGTGTCTACCCAGGTCGTGAGGGAACCAACCGGGATTCCTTTTATTAACAGAGGCTTGAAGGAGAGTGTTCAGAATCATTTGTTCTAGTAGTGTGCTCTGTAAGATTGTTCATATTAAATAAATAGCTGTTGGAACACCCACCATGGATAAGGTGCTCTGCCAGGAGGTGAATAAGAGAGCTTATTGGCTAGTATGCACGATGAGATGTATTAACACAATTCAATTCAAGTCAACAAATCATGTGTCAGCACTTAGACACAAGCAAAAACTCTTAACATTTCACAGACTGGTGGAGAATGAAGAAGAAGTAGGATTGCGGTTTCAGCTACCGGATCCTAAACTGACTTGGTATCAAGAGATACCTGAAATAACAGGCAAGTTTGGCCTTGGAATACAAAATGAAGTAGGGAAAAGGCTAACAGAGTTTTGCCAAGAGAATGCCCTGTTCAAAGCAAACACCGTCTTCCAACAACACAAGAGATGATTCTATGTGTGGACATCACCAGATAGTCAATACCAAAATCAGACTGATTATATTCTTTGCAGCCAGAAATGGAAAAGCTCTATACAGTTAGCAAAAACAAGACTGGAAGCTGACTGTGGCTCAGATCATGAACTCATTATTGCCAAATTCAGACTTAAATTGAAAAAAGTAGGGAAAACTACTAGACCATTCAGATATGACCTAAATCAAATCCCTAATGATTATATAGTGGAAGTGACAAATAGATTCAAGGGATTAGTTCTGACAGACAGAGTGCCTAAAGAACTGTGGGCGGAGGTTCGTGACATTGTACAGGAGGCTGTGTATCCCCAAGAAAAAGAAATGCAAAAAGGCAAAATGGTTGTCTGAGGAAGCCTTACAAATAGCTGAGCAAAGAAGCACAAGGCAAAGGAGAAAAGGAAACATACACGCATTTGAATGCAAGGTTCCAAAAAATAGCAATGAGAGATAAGAAAGCCTCCCTAAGTGAAAGAAATAGAGGAAAACAAAAGATTAGGAAAGACTAGAGATCTCTTCAAGAAAATCAGAGATACCAAGCAAGGGAACATTTCATGCAAAGATGGACACAATAAAGGACAGAAATGCTATGGACCTAACAGAAGCAGAAGATATTAAGAAGAGGTGGCAAGAATACACAGAACTATACAAAAAAGATCTTTATGACCCAGATAACCACGATGGTACGATCACTCACCTAGAGCCAGATATCCTGGAGTGCAAAGTCAAGTGGGTCTTAGGAAGCATCACTATGAACAAAGCTAGTGGAGGTGGTAGAATTCCAGCTGAGCTATTTCAAATTCTAAAAGATGATGCTGTGAAAGTGCTGCACTCAAAATGCCAGCAAATTTGGAAAACTCAGCAGTGGCCACAGGACTGGAAAAGGTCGGTTTTCATTCCAATCCCAAAGAAAGGTAATGCCAAGGAATGTTCAAACTACTGCACAATTGCACTTATCTTACATGCTAGCAAAGTAATGTTCAAATTTCTCCAAGCTAGGCTTCAACAGTATGTGAATCTAGAACTGTCAGATATTCAAGCTGGGTTTAGAAAAGGCAGAACCAGAGATTAAATTGCCAACATCTGTTGGATCATAGAAAAAGTAAGAGAGTTCCAGAAAAACATCTGCTTTATTGACTATGCCAAAGCCTTTGACTGTGTGGATTACAACAAATTGTGGAAAATTCTTCAAGAGATGGGAATACCAGACCACTTTATCTGCCTCCTGAGAAATCTATATGCAGGTCAAGAAGCAACAGTTAGAACCTGACATGGAACAACAGACTGGTTCCAAATTGGGAAAGGAGTACATCAAGGCTATGTATTGTCACCCTGCTTATTTAACTTATATGCAGAGTAGATCATGCAAAATGCCAGGCTGGATGAAGGACAAGCTGGAATCAAAATTGCCCGAAAAATATCAATAACCTCAGATATGCAGATGACACCACCCTTAGGACAGAAAGCAAAGAGAAACTAAAGAGCCTCTTGTTGAAAGTGAAAGAGGAGAGTGAAAAAGGTGGCTTAAAACTCAACATTCAGAAAACTTAAGATCATGGCATCTGGTCCCATCACTTCATGGCAAATAGATGGGGAAGCAATGGAAACAGTGAGTGACTTTATTTTCTTGGGCCCCAAAATCACTGCAGATGGTGACTACAGCCATGAAATTAAAAGATGCTTGCTCCTTGGAAGGAAAGCTATGACCAACCTAGAGAGTGTATTAAAAAGCAGGAGCATTACTTTGCTGACCAAGGTCCATCTAGTCAAAGCTATGGTTTTTCCAGTGGTCATGTATGAATGTTAGAGCTGGACCATAAAGAAAGCTGAGCGCTGAAGAATTGATGCTTTTGAACTGTGGTGTTGGAGAAGACTCTGGAGAGTCCCTTGGACTAAAGGGTGGTCAAACCAGTCAATCCTAAAAGAAATCAGTCCTGAATATTTATTGGAGAGACTGATGCTGAAGTTTCAATACTTTGGCCACCTGGTGTGAAGAACTGACTCATTGGAAAAGACCTTGATGCTGGGAAAGATTGAAGGCAGGAGAAGAGGGTGATGACAGAGGATGAGATGGTTTGATGGCATCACGGACTCGATGGACTGGAGTTTGGGCAAGGAACAGGAGATGGTGATGGACAGGGAAGCCTGGCGTGCTACAGTCCACGGGGTCGCAAAGAGTGGGTCCATGGTGTTGCAAAGAGTCGGTCCACGGGGTCGCAAAGAGTCAGATACGACTGAGCGACTGAGCTGAACTAAAACTGACTTGACAGTCTCCCTGAGACACAAAGAAAATACTACAAGAATTCCTGCTGCAGCTATCAAGTTTTCATTGCTGTTTTAAATTCTTCCTGTTTTAAAGTAATCAGGAAGGATATTTACTGGTGACAGCTGCGCCAAATTTGGTGGCATCATATTTTCTCTAAATGTAGCCATTCAGAGAAAATTCAGTGAAGATTTATTGAATAGTTATTCTGTGCAAGACATTGCAGTGTATGCAGCTTAGTTTCTTATTAGATTATTTTTTCCAAAGTGCATAAACATGTGTGGATAGTGTTCCTTTTCTTTATTTCCTTAAGCCTTGTTTTTAGTTAATGCATATTCCTGTTTAAATGTCTTTTGTTTAGATTTATCACTGGAATAAAACAGCAAATATTTTGAATGTGACAGGAACTTGTTGAACTAAGAAATGAATTGAGTCATAAGGCCCTGTTCGTTTTTGCCTTTGTCTACTTCCTCCCAAATGTCACAAGTTTGCAATCTGCCCTACTACTGGATTTTTCATTGTTCATTTCCTGCTCACATTGAATCCATATCAGGGGCAATGAAGAAATGTGACTTCATTACCCAGGATGTGCAGAAGACCTGTTAGGTCTTGGTATTCAGGTTGAATTGCGTAATACCCAGTTATCCATTCTTGTCTCCTTGTTTTTGGCTCAAGGCAGTGTATCTGATTTAGTCCATTAGACTATAATGATACCAAGCCTGCCTATGAGAAGAATTTTTCTATAACCGTTTCCTCAGTTTTGATCTACTGTGTAACTGTTGTACTGTTCATAAGCCACAGAGATGACACCACATCTCTGTGGAATTGAAAAGGTCATTTGAAACTAGCAGTCAGTTTGCTTCATGAAGTCCAGCAGCAAATCCTGTCTGCTGATATCTGGCGAGACAAACAAGCCAGAAAGGGTCATTTTAAAATAGAGCAGGTTCTCCGTGCATCGACTCTTTCTCATCACTGTCCTCTAAATGGCCTCTTGCCAAAACAACCGAGTATGGCTTTTTCTCTTCAAAGCTACCTGCAGTGACACAGCAGGCCGGGGGGAAGGTCGAAGGTGCTGCTCCATCCCTCCCCAACTTGTAATATGCAGTCTGCGAGTGCACAGTGAACCCAGGACCTATGTCACCATGTTAGAGGGAGAGAAACGGTGGCAGCTTCTCTTGGGAGGTTTGAACACTAAAGGAATGTCGGGCATCCGCAAAGGGCTAGTGGGGTGCAATTGAGGCAGAAGGCTCAAGCCAACTTTATGGACTGAACATTGTGTCCCCCCAAAATTCATATGTTGATAGCCTAATTCCTTATGTAGTGTTGTAAGTGGGCTTTGGGGGTATAAGATCGTGGAGGTGGAGCCCTCGTGAGTGGAATTAGTGCCCTCATAAGAAGAGACAAGGGGGACGATCTCGCTCTCAGCCATGGGAGGACCCCGTGAGGAGACGGCTGCCTGCAAACCGAGAAATGGGCTCCCTCCAGACACTGGGTGTGCTGGCACCTTGATCTTGGCCTGGCTAGCCTCCAGAACTATTAGACATCAATGGCTGCTGACTTAAACCACCCAGTCTGTGATATTCATTCCAGCAGCCTGAACTGACTAAGACATCGTGGACACTGGTCACCCTGGCTCCCTCAGAAAGCCCAGTAGAGGAAAGACTATGCTGGGCAAAGGAGCAGAAACAGAGAAAAGCATGGATTCGGGGGAATTTACCTTAAATTCGAACAAGGAGAAAAAGCAAATCAAAACATTGAGGCCTGGGAAAAATAAGCTGGAGTTGTTGGAGGAGACAGGGAGTGAAAGGGAGCTTGTTGTTGGAGGCCAGAGACTGAGGTTTCCAGTCCCCTCCTACTGATATTAAAGGACCCCCTTTCCAAGATGTGCAAGGAATAATATGGATCCCAGAGTCAGAAGGAGAAAACTTCAGTCTGAACAGAAACTTCCAGTTCAAGATCCGTTTCTGATGCTTTCTCGAGTTGAAAAATGAAATTTGATCTAACAGAGTGAAAGGTGCTTCTAAATCACCTCTCCCAGTGTTATCAGGAAAATTTATAGAAAACAGTTATGAGCATTTCTGATATAGCAAAGTGAGTATATTTGCAAGTTGGGTGTTTTAAGTATTAAAAAAAATATTGTGTAAGGAAAAAATGTTTTATTCATGATAGTGGTGCATGGATTCTTCCTTAAGATACCACTAAATTTTAAACTTTTGTTTTATGATGCTGTGGAAGCTTCAGTAGTAGTAGTTCTATTCAGAGGCATGGCTTATATAGGGTTTTTTTTAACCAGGTAACAAGGAAGTAAGACAATCTAATCTGTATTTTCTGGCTTAATGTAGGATCATTTCTAGTGAGACAGATAGATACATACATACATACATAGACAATTCTATACCTGTATTTTCATCTATATCAATCCCTTGTTAATGTATGGTAGACCATTGAGACATGAATCTATGTAATATATAGATACATGTTACCTATATTTAGATAGATGGGTGGATAGATGGAGATAATATAAATCCATACATCCATAGGTATAAACAGAGAGAAGGCTAAATCAGCTGTTAACAATGAATATCAGACCTTTGTTGCTAAAGGCTTACTGTGGTTTGTTTCCTCTTCTTTTTTTTGCAGAAACCTAACACTATCCTAGAACCTGAATACCAGCCCTTGGCCATAAAGAACATTTCCACACTGCCTGTGAATGTGTTGCTCTCCACAGGTGGACCCTTCTTTATCTGCGAGACTGATAAATCCCTACTGCCTTCAACTCCTGAGGTAACTAGACAGAGGATGTCCTAACTCCCAGCAGGAAGCCATGTGTGTGATAAAGAAAGAGAACAATATCAGTGCACTGCCAAGTTTCAGTCCAGAAAAAAGTGTAAAGAATCTTGGAAACAGAGAGGAAAACTCTAAAATGAGTCAAATTTAGGTTTCAGTTGGTAAGAAAGCTATGATTAATGAGGTAAGAACTTCTCACTCTCTGTTTTGATTCTTCCTTTCCTGCCTGTGATGATGAAGCTGATCTTTGGAAAACAGTGACTTCCCAGCAATGAGAGGAAAGATCTTAATGTCCCTCAAACTTGACCAAAACTCAAAGCCCAGGCCCTGAACCAGCCAGCCCATCTCCAGATACTGAGAAATGGGAACCAGGCCACAGGAGGAGGCTGTGAGCTCCCCTGGCCCACCGTCTGGGGCTGGATGCGGTGTTCCCTGAACAGTCCCACGAGATCATCCATCCTTGGCTGGACGTGCGGACACCAGAGGGAATGACTGGGCCCTGCAGCAGGTGGTGCTGCAGAGAGAAGAGGGTTGAAGGAGAGAGCAGCCCCACACTTCATGGTGTTCAGTCTCTCAGGGGGACAGCTAATGGAGAGATGAGACGGAGGAGGCAGGAAGGGCAGGCAGGGCAGAGGGAGCCTGTGACTGAAGGATGTTTGCTGTGGAACATGAGTGGAGATGACCGGGACGTGGAGACATGCTCGGGGAGACAGGTGTTCGTGGGAGATGGGGGTGAGCCACTGGAGGAGAGGGTATTGCAGACAGTACTGCGCCGCCGCCCTCCCCTGCCCTGCCCTCCTCACTGATTCTTGAGGGTCTCATTCAAGCGTGACTGCTGGGAGGGGGAAAACAGCTAAGGTCTTTGCACAGAAAAATAAAAGGAGAAGATGATTATAAGCAAGAGGCAGATGAAAACCTCCTGCGAGGGAACCTGTGCAAAGGAGAAAAACACAAAGTACAAACAGGAGTTTTCTACAGTCTCAGAGAAATGACAGATGATATAGCCTGTGTTTAAAAAGAGCTCAAGGACAAGATAACAAGTGTTCAAAGAGGAGACCAAGAGTGAACTGAAGAGCAGAGGGAAACAAGCGGATGAGAAAATGAAAATCCAGGAACAAGCAGTTTTCTCTGCCTTCGGTCAGACCCCATCTTGTCCCTCCTGAAATCTTAATAAGATAAAAGTAGAAATGTTCTAAAGGAAAGCCACCCAGACCAGTAAAATGAAAGGAGAAGAGGGTGGGTGAACCAATTAATGAGAGATTTAAACAAATTCTATAAGATAGAATGAGGAGGGGAGTGGGTAGACAAAAAGGCAAAGATGTAAAGCATAGGAAATTCTCCAGTGAGGCAAGGCAGTGTTGAGTCCTTCAGCTCAGGTAGCCTGGGCTGAGAGGCACCAGCTGTGAACACAAGGGACCTTGTGTGCACCAGCCAGCTGTCCTGACCAACTCCACTCAGAAGACGTGGGCAGCGGGCTTTCATCCCAAGACGTAAAGATAAATGCTCTTCAGCAGAAAAACTCATAATGTTCCGGGAATTTAATGTGCCCTGTGTCAATGTCGATACATCAGAATAATCCCTGGTGTCTGAGTTGTGTACAACTCCTGATCATCCCCTCTCTGACCAGAAAAGCTCTTCCATAGACCCATCCTGCTACCAGAATTGAGAAATGGTAGCCTCGGGACTGTTGGAATGCCAGAGTGGGTCAGGAATGATTGTTTCTTGTAATAAATGGTGTAGTACAGTTCGACCTTGTATATTACTTGCACATGTAACTTTAATAAAAGCATACATAAAATTTTAGAAATAACTGCTACAAATCAACAGGAAAAGTACCAACAACCCAGTGGAAAAACAGGCAAAAGAAATGAACAGAGTTCACAAAAAGAAAAAAGCTTTTAAATATATGAAAGTATGTCCCACTTCACTCATGTTAGAAGAAATGCAAGTTACAATGACTATAAAACACATTTTTTCCTATCAGATTGATAAAGAGCAAATATTGGATGATGCTCTATGTTAGGGGGCATGTAGAAACAGGCACTGTGTTGGGGAAGTATACAGTGGAAGACAGTAGAGCTCTCGCTATCAGCATTTTAAATGCCCATGCCCTCTGACCTCGTCATTCTACTCCTAGGAATTTATCCTACAGACGTAGAGAGAATATATATACAAGGATATTCATTGCAACATTGATTATAAGAACAAAAGACTGGGAGTCAATATCTGTCAATAGGAAATTGCTTAGAAAATGATGGCAGAATTTTATGCTGGAATAAAATGCAGCTATTGAAAAAGAGTGAGGCAGCCCTGTATGCACCGATGAGTGATTCCCCCAGGGAAAAAAGCAAGGTGCAGAGCAGGAGCACATAGTACGCTATCACATACATAAAAAATAAAGGAATACATGTCATTTTATATTCATGTAATAGCTTTACGTTCATACAGGGACAGATAAGACACTTGTGTAATCATAATCGCCTCAGGGGAGGGAAAGAGTTCACTTGAGTGACAGGAGGGGAGATGGCACATAACATGGTTTTCATTGTCCTATCTGTTCGAAAATAAAAATGAAATATTGTTTTAAGGTTAAAAAAAAAATAAGGCCACACTTGGTCCTGGAACAAAATGATGTAGAATATTCAACAGGGAGATATGTCTTAGTGAAATGACCAGTCTTACAATTGACCAAAGAATTCTATGGCTTCTAAAGAGAGGAGACCCACCAAGGAAAGATTTCAGACTTACCTTAGACTTTTCCACACTTTCGGATCAATTCTGTTGATCATAAAAGGATGACAGTCAATTCAGTTCAATCACTCAGTCATGTCTGACTCTTTGCGACCCCATGGACTGCAGCATGCCAGACCTCCCTGTCCATCGCCAACTCCCGAAGCTTACTCAAACTCATGTCTGTTGAGTTGATGATGCCATCCCACCATCTCACCCTCTGTCGTCCCCTTCTTCTCCCACCTTCAATCTTTCTCAGCATCAGGGTCTTTTCAAATGAGTCAGTTCTTTGCATCAAGTGGCCAAAGTATTGGAGTTTCAGCTTCAGCATCAGTCCTTCCAATGAACATTCAGGACTGATTTTTAGGACTCACTGGTTTGATCTCCTTGCAGTCCAAGGGGCTCTCAAGAGTCTCCTCCAACACCACAGTTCAAAAGCATCAGTTCTTCGGGGCTCAGCTTTCTTTATGGTCCAAATCTCACATCCATACAAGACTACTGGATAAACCATAGCTTTCACTAGACAGACCTTTGTCAGCAAAGTAATGTCCCTGCTTTTTAACATGCTGTCTAGATTGGTCATAGCTTTTCTTCCAGGAGCAAGCGTCTTTTAATTTCATAGATGCAGTCACCATCTGCAGTAATTTTGGAGCCCAAGAAAATAAAGTCTGTCACTGTTTCCATTGTTTCCCTATCTATTTGCTATGAAGGAATGGGGCCAGATGCCATGATCTTAGTTTTCTGAATGTTGAGCTTTAAGCCAACTTTTTCACTCTCCTCTTTCACTTTCATCAAGAGGCTCTTTAGTTCTTCTTCACTTTTCTGCCATAAGGGTGGTGTCATCTGCATATCTGAGGTTATTGATATTTCTCCTGGCAATCTTGATTCCAGCTTGTCCTTCATCCAGCCTGGCATTTTGTATGATGTATTCTGTATAAAATTTAAGTAAGCAGGGTGACAATACATAGCCTTGATGTACTCCTTTTTGTATTTGAAACCAGTCTGTTGTTCCATGTCAAGTTCTAACTGTTGCTTCATAACCTGAATACAGATTTCTCAGGAGGCAGATAAAGTGGTCTGATATTCCCATCTCTTGAAGAATTTTCCACACTTTGTTGTGATCCACACAGTCAAAGGCTTTGGCATAGTCAATAAAGCAGAAGTAGACATTTTTCTGGAACTCTCTTACTTTTTCTATGATCCAACGAATGTTGGCAATTTGATCCCTGGTTCCTCTGCCTTTTCTAAATCCAGTTTGAATATCTGAAAGTTAATGGTTCACTTACTGTTGAAGCCTGGCATGGAGAATTTTGAGCATTACTTTCCTAGTATCTACCAACCTAGATAGCATATTAAAAAACAGAGACATTACTTTGCCAACAAAGTTCTGTCTAGTCAAGGCTATGGTTTTTCCAGTGGTCATGTATGGATGTGAGAATTGGACTGTGAAGAAGGCTGAGCACCGAAGAATTGATGGTTTTGAACTGTGATGTTGGAGAAGACTCTTGAGAGTCCCTTGGACTGCAAGGAGATCCAACCAGTCCATTCTGAAGGAGATCAGCCCCGGGGTTTCTTTGGAAGGAATGATGCTAAAGCTGAAACTCCAGTACTTTGGCCACCTCATGCGAAGAGTTGACTCATTGGAAAAGACTCTGATGCTGAGAGGGATTGGGAGAAAGAGGAGAAGGGGACGACCAAGGATGAGATGGCTGGATGGCATCACCGACTCAATGGAGATGAGTTTGAGTGAACTCCGGGAGTTGGTGATGGACAGGGAGGCCTGGCATTCTGCAATTCATGGGGTCTCGAAGAGTTAGACATGACTGAGCCACTGAACTGAACTGAACTGAACTTGCTTGTGTGTGCTGCTGCTGCTGCTGCTAAGTCACTTCAGTCGTGTCTGACTCTGTGCAACCCCATAGACAGCAGCCCACCAAGGTCCCTTGTCCCTGGGATTCTCCAGGCAAGAACACTGGAGTGGGTTGCCATTTCCTTCTCCAATGCATGAAAGTAAAAAGTGAAAGTGAAGTTGCTCAGTTGTGTCCAACTCTTGGTGACCCCATGGACTGCAGCCTACCAGGCTCCTCCATCCATGGGATTTTCCAGGCAAGAGTACTGGAGTAGGGTGCCATTGCGTTCTCCATGCTAGTGTGTGAGATGAGTGCAATCGTGCGGTAGTTTGAGCATTCTTTGGCATTGCCTTTCTTTGGGATTGGAATGAAAACTGACCCTTTCCCATCCTGTGGCTACTGACGAGTTTTCCAAATTTGCTGGCATATTGAGTGCAGCACTTTCACCACATCATCTTTTAGGATTTGAAATCGCTCAGCTGGAATTCCATCACCTCCACTAGCTTTGTTCATAGTGATGTTTCCTAAGGCCAACTTGACTTCACACTCTAGGATGTCTGGCTCTAGGTGAGTGATCACACCATCAGAGTTATCCGAGTCATAAAGATCTTTTTTGTATAGTTCTTCTGTGTATTCTTGCCATCTCTTCTTAATATCTTCTGCTTCTGTTAGGTCCATAGCATTTCTGTCTATTGAGCCCATCTTTGCATGAAGAGGGCTTCCCTTGTAGCTCAGCTGGTAAAGAATCTGCCTGCAATGTAGGAGACCTGGGTTCCATCCCTGGGTTGGGAAGATCCCCTGAAGAAGGGAAAGGCTACCCACTGCAGTATTCTAGCCTAGAGAATTCCCTGGACTGTATAGTCTATGGGGTCACATAGATCTCCGGTAGCTGGCTGTGATTGTACAGTGGTTAGTACTCTGTGTTGTGGCCGCAGCAACCTCGGTTCAAATCTGAGTCCTGGCATTGTGGCAACAATGGTACAGCAAGGGGCCTCTCTTTTCAAATTCCTTTTGGGGCTTCCCTGGTGGCTCAGCGTCTGCCTGCAATGCAGGAGACCCGGGTTCTATCCCTGGGTCAGGAAGATCCCCTGGAGAAGGAAATGGCAACCCACTCCAGTACTCTTGCCTGGAAAATTCCATGGACGGTGGAGCCTGGTAGGCTACAGTCCTTGGGATTGCAAAGAGTCGGACATGACTGAGCAACTTCACTTTCTTTCTCATTTTGCATGAAATGTTCCCTTGCTTGGTATCTCTGATTTTCTTGAAGAGATCTCTAGTCTTTCCCATTCTATTGTTTTCCTCTATTTCTTTGCAATGATCGCTGAGGAAGGTTTTCTTATCTCTCTTTGCTTTTCTTTGTAACTCTGCATTCAAATGGGTATATCTTTCCTTTTCTCCTAACCTTTAACTTTTCTTCCTTTCCCAGCTATTTGTAAGGCCTCCTCAGGCAACCATTTTGCCTTTTTGCATTTTTTTTTCTTCGGGATGGTCTTGATTCCTGCCTCCTGTACAATGTCACAAAACTCTGTCCATAGTTCTTCAGGCACTCTGTCTATCAGATCTAATCCCTTGAATCTATTTCTCACTTCCACTGTATAATCATAAGGGATTTTATTTAGGTCATACCTGAATGGGCTAGCGGTTTTCCCTACTTTCTTCAATTTAAGTCTGAATTTGGCAATAAGGAGCTCATGATCTGAGCCACAGTCAGCTCCCGGTCTTTTTTTGGCTGACTGTATTGAGTTTCTCCATCTTTGGCTGCAAAGAATATAATCAACCTGATTTTGGTATTGACCATCTGGTGATGTCCGTGTGTAGAGTCTTCTCTTGTGTTATTGGAAGAGGGTGTTTGCTATGACCAGTGCATTCTCTTGGCAAAACTCTATTAGCATTTGCCCTGCTTCATTCTGTACCCCAAGGCCAATTTGCCTGTAACTCCAGGTATCTCTTGACTTCCTACTTTTGCATTCCAGTCCCCTATAATGAAAAGGACATCTCTTTGGGGTGTTAGTTCTAGGTCTTGTAGGTCTTCATAGAACCATTCAACTTCAGCTTCTTTAGCATTATTGGTTGGGGCATAGACTTGGATTACTGTGATATTGAGTGGTTTGCCTTGGAAACGAATGGAGATCGTTCTGTTGTTTCTGAGATTCCATCCAAGTACTGCATTTGAGACTCTGTTGACTATGATGGCTACTCCATTTCTTCTAAGGGATTCTTGCCCACAGTAGTAGATATAATGGTCATCTGAGTTAAAGTCCCCCTTTCCAGTCCATTTTAGTTCACTGATTCCTAAAATGTTGATGTTCACTGACATGTAATAACTGGCATTTATATACCCTACACTATGTGCCAGGCACTGCTGTGAACATATCACCAATAATATTAACTCATTTCATCCTCTTAGAAAAGAGTTAGGTACTATTACTGCTCCTGTTTTACAGATGGAGAAGCTAAAGGCTAGGAAAGGCAAGCAACTTCGCCCAAGTTCACAGAGTAACTAACTGACATAGCCAGAATTTGAACCCAAGCAGTCTGGCTCCAATTAATATCCCTTATATAAGAATTTTTCATAATTTTTAAAGTGCACACGTGATTTTTAAATTAGTCTAATTCCATTTTTGTAAAATTTTACTTATCCATTCATCATGTCTGGACTAATGTTTTACCAAATATGATCTCTGAGAAATAATATCTGGTGAAATTTTAGATAAGTTTGTGGCTTCTTCTTTGTGCTTTCGTATTTAAACACTAAGCATTACAATGCCTAGTGCTGCAGGTGCCATGGTCTACAAAAATGGCTTCTAAACTGTGCCAAGCCACCTGTGCCAAGTAGCTGGCAAGGCTCTCAGAGGAGATTAGCCAACTGGGGAGTCATTACCCTCTCTCTGACTCTTCAATCGGGTAATTGGCTTTATCCACTGAAGCCATCTGATCATGTCAGTGAAGTACATGGTTAAATACCTGAACCTTAAAACTCAGTGGAGAGGAAAGTGCTCTGTAAACAGATTGTTCCTGTGCTGTATTCTTCCTGACTTCCTCAGGGCACTTTTTACAAAACCAGGAGGTGGCTTTCATGCTGATTAAATGTGAGGATTAAGGGATTCCTAAAAAAGCGAACTCAGGGCCAGGCTTTCTATGGGGAGGTGTTTCTGTGGCCTTGGTATCAAGGAACACATGGGGATTTGAATCAGAGAAGAGAACAAACACAATCTCCCGAACAAACTCTGTACAGCTCTGGAGTGTCATTTTAAGTTGAATAGAAAACAGCGGAAAGTGAATAACACTGTGCGAAGTGTTAGAATTGCAAACGTTAGAAAAGAAATTAAATTACCTAATCTATCCCTTTCTGGGTCACTGTCTACAAAACCCCTCCCCCAGTCCTTTAGAAAGCCTTTTTAAAAATTTTCTTAAGCAAAGAACATTTCCCACTTATCTAGGAAGAGTGTTTTGCAATCTAATTTATTTTCAGTTTTTATATTATTTTCAGAATATTTTATATTAGCCATTCATTGCAGACTTTCCTTTCACAACTCCTCAATCCTTAGAACCTCACAACATTTATCAAAATCTCTTCTTTCAAATGATTTTTCTCCAAATTTTTCTTGCTTTCATTTTCAACTATTGAAAAATATGTGTGTGCATAGAGATTGAGATGGAGATGGATACATATAGATATTGCTATCAGTATGTCAGCTGTTTATGTAAACTGTGGATGCATGGTTATGGTTAAAGTGTGTGTGTGTGTGTATGTATATATATATATACATATATGTGTGTATGTATGTGTTTCTTGCTAATGTGTGTGTCTATATGTATGTATATGTATGTGTGTGCACATCAGTCAGTTCAGTTCAGTTGCTCAGTCGTGTCCGACTCTTTGCGACCCCATGAATTACAGCACACCAGGCCTCCCTGTCTGTCATCAACTCCTGGAGTTCACTCAAACTCATCTCCATCGAGTCGGTGATGCCATCCAGCCATCTCATCCTCTGTTGTCCCCTTCTCCTCCTGCCCCCAATCCCTCCCAGCATCAGGGTCTTTTCCAATGAGTCAACTCTTCGCATGAGGTGGCCAAAGTACTGGAGTTTCAGCTTTAGCATCATTCCTTCCAATGAACACCCAGGAGTGATCTCCTTTAGAATGGACTGGTTGGATCTCCTTGCAGTCCAAGGGACTCTCAAGAGTCTTCTCCAACACCACAGCTCAAAAGCATCAATTCTTCGGTGCTCAGCTTTCTTCACAGTCCAACTTTCATATCCGTACATGACCACTGGAAAAACCATAGCCTTGACTTGACGGACCTTTGTTGGCAAAGTAATATCTCTGCTTTTCAATATGCTATCTAGGTTGGTCATAACTTTTCTTCCAAGGAGTAAGTGTCTTTTAATTTCATGGCTGCAATCACCATCTGCAGTGATTTTGGAGCCCCCCAAAATAAAGTCTGACCCTGTTTGCAGTGTTTCCCCATCTATTTCCTATGAAGTGATGGGACTGGATGCCATGATCTTAAATTTCTGAATGTTGAGCTTTAAGCCAACTTTTTCACTCTCCTCTTTCACTTTCATCAAGAGGCTCTTTAGTTCTTCTTCACTTTCTGCCATAAGGGTGATGTCATCTGTCTATCTGAGGTTATTGATATTTCTCCCAGCAATCTTGATTCCAGCTTGTGCTTCATCCAGCCTGGCATTTCTCATGATGTACTCTGCATATAAGTTAAATAAGCAGGGTCACAATATACAGCCCTCACGTGAAATAACTTTGGTTGCCCTATTTCATATATCAGGTTGTAAATGCATAGTGTAGAGATTGGTAACTCCCCATTATCTTTCTTTTTTTTTTTTTTTTTTGTAGCCTGTTAAACTGGAAGTCGGTGAAGTAAAAGACCTGCTGGTCAGATTTGACCCTTCCTACAAAAATGATCTGAACAACTGGGTGGCCGAAGAAGTTTTAGCCATCAAGTATGTGGAGCACCCTCAAGTGGACATCCTGCACCTGCGTGGAGAAGTGAATTACCCCAACCTCACCTTTGAGACCATGGAGCTGGATTTTGGCTGTATCTTGAATGACACTGAGGTGATCCGCTACGTCACGATCACCAACTGCAGCCCCCTGGTTGTGAAGTTTCGCTGGTTCTTCCTGGTGGACGATGAGGAAAATCAGATAAGGTACCAATCAGCAGGGCAATCCTGCAGAGCTCTCCTGTGCTTTCATTTTTTTTAAATCTCCTTTGGACTTTGCACTGAGTTTCCTGTATTCTGAGTCCCGGTCTTCCATGAATATTCTCCTTTTTTAACTTCTGTTTATTTATCTCTGGCTTTGCTGCATGCGAGCTTTCTCTAGTTGCAACAAGCAGGGCTACTGTTCAGTGGCAACGCCTGGATTTCTCACTGTGGTGGCTTCTCTTGTTGCGGAGCGCAGGCTCCGGGGTGTGTGGTCCTTCAGTTGTTGCAGCTCCTGGTTCTAGAGCACAGGCTTCAGTGGTTGTGGTTTATGAGCTTAGTTGTTCCGCGGCACGTGGAATCTTCCCAAACCAGGACTGAACCAGTGTAGCCTGCATTGGCTGGTGGATTCTTAACTGCTGGACCACCAGGGAAGCCCTCAATAATGCTTTCAGTTGAGATAAAGTTCCACAACTAATCACTGACAGAGGAACAAAGAGCCATGGTCCATCCTCAGTTTCACAGGAAAAGCAGAAAAAATATTCTTGAAAGCCCCAATTGCCACTAGATGAACAAAGTGATATCCCTAAGCCTGCTCTAATTTTGAATCTAATGGTTGGATCATTAGAGATTTATCACTGAAAATACTCTTTGTCAAGTTTCCTTAATAAGCATTTCAAACTCAAAGCACAAACCGAGTAGGACAATACATGAGGCGTGTGCTCCCCTGAATTCTATCTTCTGCATGTTTCAGTGGGTTTTGTTCTGACCCGTAAATGTACATTATATGTATAGACATATACTCATACGTGGGAGTGTATGTGAGAGATGGAAAGCACTGAAAGGGAAAAGCTGTCTTCACAATATTTAGGTTTAAAAGTGTCTCTCCTTTTCACTTAGAAGCTAAATCCAACTTAATTTGAAAAACACCCCTTTACAGAAATGGAAACAGCCTATTTCATTCAGGCCTTTTAGTAACAGTTTCATCTGGGTCAAAAGCCACATTGGTGGCCAGGATGAATGGGCTTCTGCATGTTTCCCTGTTGGATGTTTGGACAGCTCAGTTTTCAACACCTGAATATGAACAGCCATTCTTAACTGGGAATATCTCATGTTGTTTCTTGGCTAGTTGATGCTTCCTATACACAGTCCTCATCTTGTGTATGACAGCCATCCTTTCCTTTAGCATGCCTGTTTCCATGGTAACTATGGCTTGCTCTGGATGTCTTCCATAAACATCTGATGATAACCCAGTGTAGCACTGAAGCCAGTTCAGAGCCTGAGTTGATGGAGCCTACTCATTTAGGTGTCAACGACTGACTGTTCAGGTTTGGGACAAAATTTTGTAGATGGTGAACATTTAAAATAATTATGGAAAAATCAGTCAACCTGATCTAATGAGTTTCGACTACCAGATCGTAGAAGTTATTCTGATGCAACACAGCTAAATGAATTTATTCCATCTGGGAGCAGGGGACATGCTTTATTTATTTTTTTGTTTTCGAGAAGCCATTTCCATAATTTAAAATGATGACATTTTGAAAATGTACTTGGCCAGTACTAGAGGTGATACACTTGATTTTTCATTGGCTTAAGCACTCATTTGACCTTTATTTCCCTTTCTTCTTTGTCTTCCAATATCTTGTTGTTGAGTCTCTTGCTTATATTTCATTTGTTCATTCAGAGAGTCTCTCAGAAACCATTTGATAAGTGACTCTTACACACCAAATACTTTGTGAGGCATCAGAGATACAGAAGTAAGACATGATCCCTGGACTGAGGCTGTTGGGGAAGCAGGTGTGTAAACCATGGTGGGCACGTAGTGGTGCCAGGCTCTATGAGTGGCCATGGGGATGAGTGCTCACAGGAGTCAGAGAAGACTGCGCTGTGAAGCACAGTAAATGCTCTAGTCAGAGAAGCCCAGAAACATTCTCAGTTACAGAAATAGCAGGTATAGAAGTTAGGATTCATGGATTCTGCCGCAAGTGACAGGAAACCTGGCTCTATGTGAAAACAAAAAACAGAGTTCATTCACTGGTTGCCACAGCTCAGAATTCCAAGTTCATTTTGGCTTCTGGCCTGGCTTAAAGGAAAGACTCAAAGAATGTCCCTGGTGCCAGTCTCCCTGTCTCAGCTCTGCTCTCCTTCACGCGTTAGCCATGTTCTTAGTGCTGGGGCCATGTCTGTGCGATTCTGAGCCACTGGAAAGGAAGATGAGCCTTGGTCCCAGAACCTCCAGGAGATTCACCCTGATGGGACCACCTTAAATCACCTCTCCTGTCCCCTCCCCTCACCAGTCCCTGTCGGGAGAGGGTGAAGCACTTGATTAGCGTTGACCTGATTGTGTGCCCCATGCCAAGGGCTGCACTGGTGACTCAGAACCACGTGGACTGAAAGTGTGGGAGTGGGGCACATCTCCAGACAAAAGCTGCAATCTAGGGGGAGGAATGCAGGAAAAGCAGATGGTACACACTTGTCAGTGTCCACAGGGGCCACAGCACAGACTTCATCGGTACGGGGCAGTCGGGGAGAGGAGTCTGGGCAGGTAGACTGGCGGAAGCACGTGAGAGGCCTGGGATTCTATGATAAGGACCTTAGACTCTTTCTTGGAGGCACTGCTGAGATTTGTAATCAGGAGAGTGATAGAGACAGGTTTTCTTGGAAAAATAACCCTTAGCAGCATTCAGCACAGTTGTCTAACCCTTCCTTCCTGAAACATAATGCCTTTCATGTCTTGAATAGCACCATACTCTCCTGCTTTCCCTCTCGTCCCCTCGACTGACTACCGCAGCTCTTGGCCAGCAACAGCTGGAGTTGTGGGGACACAGGGCTCCTCCTAGGCCTTCTGCTCCTCCTGGAGCCGCCCCACCCACAGCTTCACTTAGCTCCTGTAACAGAGGCTTCCGAATGTGTATCTCCTCCTAGAACCCTCGGAGCTGCAAGTTTGCCTTCTTGACATCTCCCTTGGCTGTTTAATAGGTGGCTCATGTCCACTGTACCCCACTCCAAACTCAGGCTCCACCCCCTCCCTGCTTCTCCTCCAGGGCCCCTGTTCCAGTAAATGACCCCACTGTCCTCCTGGGAGGCATCCAGATTTCTTCCTCTTTCTTGTCCCATGTACCCCATCAAATCGATCACCAAATTCTACCTACTCCACCTTCTAAAAACCTCTCATTCCCATGTCCATGGTTGTTACACTAATTGAAGGTACCTTTGCCTCTTCCCTGGACTGTTGTGATAGCCTCTGACCGGGCTCTCTGTCTCCACTCCTGTGCCACAGTCCATCACCCCCTCTGCAGCCAGTGATGAGCACGTCACTGCCATGGTTTTCAGCCTTTGAGGACACCCATGCTTTTTGAGATTAAGTACAAATACTCACTGTGTTCTTCAAGGCTCAACATGTACCACCTCTGCATTCCTCTCCGTTTTCCTCACTTTGCTGTCCGCTACCACCTTGACTTCGTTCTGTTTGCTCACATGCCAGCCTCTTTCCTGCCCAGTGCTGTTGTTGCCTCACGCCTTCTCTCTGCTGGAAGCTCTACCTGCGCACCTAGCTAGCCCTGCTGCCTCGTCAAGTCTCAGCTTAAACTTCCTTCCCTGAGAAGCCTTCTCTAAGACCCTTCCCTACTGGAGGGTCCCTGTCATAGGCACCGGTAGCCCGTCTCCTCCATGACTCATCACATTTGAACTCTGGCTAAGGTTCAACTCCCCTGCTGGCTCTTAATCCCTGTGAGACTAGGAAGCACATCTGACCTGTGGCCTCTTTATCCCTGGGCCCAGCACAGTCCATAGCACAGAGTGAGTCCTCAAAGAATATTTTGTAATTAATCAACTTCTCTCCCTGCCCCTGGTGTTTGTAGTGAGAGGAGAGTCATTTCATGACTGGTTTAACATTCTTTTCTGTCAGCTTCCTGGCACCTGCCAAATGGAGGTTCAAGGCATAAATGTTACCTTGCATAGAAAAAAATGCCACTTGCTATCCAGACAGTCTCTGTCTGGACAGCCCGTCAGGAAAACATGAACCACTCATTGACTAAAGGTCGCTTTTATCAGATATACCAACACAAACCTTTCATTTCCAATCAGAATTCCTCTAACCCTCACAACTAATAAAAGAAACAAAAGCTTAAAAGAGGATTTTCTTTTTTATTAGACAGGATATGAGGAGACCTCGACACTGTAAATATTCCTGCCTATCACAGCACACATATATCATACCCAAGGGAGTGTGTGTGTGTGTGTGTACATGTGTGCAGTCATGTGTCTGTGCATTTGGGAGTTTATGTATATGTGTGAGATTTTGTAGGCAATTCTGACTCACACATTCAAAGCATTTCTCTTGTTTGAGCATAATTTTTGTTCCAAAAATTTTTCCATCTCATATCACACATAAAAACAAAGATGTGAAGTGGGCAAGTGTGTTTGGTAAGCACTCTGTAAGCCTGCCATTGTCTGAAACCCATTCATCTAGGTGAGTCCTTGTGCATGACAGGGTTCTAGGCTGACTCTGGTAGATGACAGTCCAGTTGCTCATGTGTAGTGAGGAAGCTGGGGTAACATCAGGGCTGGGCACGGCTGCTGGCCTGACCAGTGCTATAGGAATGTACCCTTTCTTTGGCCTGACTGCTCAGCTGGATAAGAACATGATGTTTCATGGCATCCATGTAGAAGGAGAGCAAAGGAACACCCACACTCAAACCAGGCTTTGCTCTGAAGAGACCAGAGAGAGCCAAGCAGATGCTGGCTCAGCTGGCATCCATGCCCAGACTAAGAGCTGCAGGCTGACGCGATGTTAGAACTTCGAGCATGTGGGCCACATGGTCCCCAAGGACAGCTTTGCCTTTTCATTTCCAAATCAGATTATAAATAAATCAAATACAAGAGCCTAAGGGAGCCCAGCCTGACAGCAAAAGAACATGTATTGTTCTCACACTGATTTTTCTGTGGTGAGCGTCGTTTATCCAATATTGTGATTGTAAGAGGAGAGTGGAATGGCTGGAAACACGATAGAGAGATGCTCATTGCCTGGAGGCTTCTGTCTGTTTCTTCATCACCCCTCACTCTGTCTTGCCTTGGAAGTGGAACTTTTTAAAGACACGGAGTCAATGGTAGCTGAGGTCCTGGGCTGTGGAATTGGACCTGGCTGGGTATGTCCTCCTAGGTCTGTCCTCCTAAATGTGTGACCCTGTGCCCTGGTTTACTTACCTGTGAAAGAGGGTGATGCAGAAACTGAAAAGAGTTGTTGTGAGCACTAAATGCTCATGAAGTGCATGTGTCTCCAAGATGACACTCGAAAGAAAAATCTGCAATTGGTGGCTGTTTTCAGGTCTCAGAAGGTTCCTTCGTCTCTGTTCCTTCCCACCAAGGGCTGCTAAGCGAAACCCTCCCCAGGACCCTAAGCGTTAGAACCACAGGATCTTTAGACACCAAGATAATGGACTCAGACCCCTTTTCCTTCTAAAGGGTAGAAACTCACTTCCCTGTACCAGGCCACATTCACCAAGGCTGAAGCCGAGCCTTCACAGGCCACAGGCCGAGTGTGGGCAGGATGGCCAGGCCCAGCATGCCTCCCTGTCCTCCCCACCACTCCTCTCCACAGCCAGGTAAGCCCAAACTCACAGTCAAGGACAGGCCCTTGCTTTGCCCAAGGGCCCAATCAAGAAAACAAAAATGTTTAGGGGGAAAATAAAACGAGGCTTTATTTTTCTTTCAGAACAAAAACAATTTTATTGAGTCCCCTGGGGCAGGCACTGGGTATCCTTGCACCCCAGCCTTCCAGGGCTGCTCACTATGCTGAGAGCCTGGACTCTGTGCAGCCTCCCACTCAGCCACCTGCCCCACCTGACTTGGTGGATGGCTGACAGTCCCTGAGCCTCAGCTTCCTCATCTGAAACGAGGGCGATTGTAATGGCAGCTCCCACATATGGACGTGGTGAGGCTTGACTCCACCCCTACTCAGAGCGTAGATCTTTGCCCATCACATAATAAATGATCAGGAAGTGTCAGGTGTTATTCCTTTATTGAGGGAATCAGTGGATTGGCACCCCAGTGCAAACACAGGACCTATTTGAGAAGCAGCGTCCCAGAGTTGGCTTGGAGATCCCTTCTCCTGAAATCAGTCAGAAGCTACAGAGCCTGAGGGCCACAGGTTATCGCTTGCTGGCCTGAGCATTTATCCCTTTCATAAGTAACCCTGTCTCTTCCCCCGAGGCCCTGAGCCTCTCAGAATCCTTTAAACTTCTGCAGTCATGGTTTCTTCTTTGCCACCTTCCAGGGAAGTTTGTAAAAGAAATTATGGAGCCTGAGGGCTAGAGGGCAAGCAGCTCTGTTGAGGGAGCAAGAAGGCCAGAAAAGGGAACAGAAGTGGCCACAGATGGCTTCAGGCAAAGTGCCAAGTCAAGCTCTTAAGCCCCTCCTATCCCCCCTTTTTGCCCTAATTCTCCCCCTGCTTGTACTTGAGCCAGAATGATTATTTTACAGCCCAAAGAATGAATTCAGGGCCAACAGGGACTAACCCTTCACCTGTATTAGTTTCCTTCTGCTGCTGTAACAAACCACCATAAGCTGATGCTGGCAGGAAGTAGACAGCACACCTGAAGGATTAGTCTAGATGAGGTTAAGAAAGAGCGTGGAGGCCTGAAGGGATAGGGGGTGAGACTCCTAACAGAACCTCCGTGACCTCCCTCACCAGTTGCAGGATGTCCTGTGACCTGTCCTGAGTCATGTATGGCTGAGGGTTGAGGGGCAGTTGACCTAAGAATATCCCCTGAGCAGTGGGGCAGAGTACTGGGGGTTAGAACTTCAACATAGTATTTCAAGGGGGACCTTGAATTTAGCTCATAACAGTTTTTAATTAAAAAAATTTAAATCAGCAAATGTATGAGTAAACATTCAAAGAGTAAAAAGGTGATGATATCACAAGCTCATGAGCCAGGGAAATGTTAACAATACGACTGGAAGGTTCTGTAGGGCCAGTCAGGTCATGCTAAGAAATTTGATTTTTTTTCAAAATGTAGTGAAAATCTATGGAAGGGTTTAAAGTAAGAGTGTGACATGGGCTACTGTGAACCAGAAACAGCAGTCCTTAGAATAACTGTAACTGCAAGAGGTCATTATCAGCAGGCCCATTAAAGGAGGGACAGACTCGTTAAAGACACTTTTATGGGTATACTTAGGAAAATTATCTGATATAATGTCTAAGATTCAAGAAAGATTTCTGAACTAAGAAAATGGTACATTATGGGCAAACTTTAACTCCATTAACTACATAAAATGATAATAGTAATGCAAAATCTGGGGGATAAATATCATATCAATATAGGACTGAAATACTGTTCACTATGAAAGAGGAGAAATCAAAGATTTTAGGTCTTTGAATTGTTCCAGAAGAGGGAAAAAGTAAAGGGGACAATTACAATCAATCCAAAGATAAATTTAAAAATTAGGAGAAGGGGTGACATGGAGAAGATACAGAGAAAATTTTTTTTAATTACAAAATAAAATGATAAATCCAAATGTATCAGTAATTGAAATCAATGTAAATTAAACTAGCTAAGAAAATGGCCATGCATCTGGATTTTACTCACAATTATTTTAAAAAGAGATATCTGAAAAATAAGGACATGGTAATGTAAAAGGATGGGAAAAGATAAAACAGGCATATCTTGAGGGGGAGTTCTGACAAACCTATGACACGTCGGTTAAAATATTCTTAATTTTGTATTATCATTTTTTAAATTTTCATTGGTGAATAGTTGGTTTACAATGTTGTTTCTGTTGCACAGCAAAGTGAATCAGTTATACACATACATATATCCACTCTTGAAAACTTTAGATTCTTTTTCCATATAGGTCATTACAGAGTATTGAGTAGAGTTCCCTGTGCTATAAAATAGGTCCTTATTAGTTATCTCTTTTCTAATGGCAACCCACTCCAGTGTTCTTGCCTGGAGAATCCCAGGGACGGGGGAGCCTGGTGGGCTGCCGTCTATGGGGTCACACAGAGTCGGACATGACTGAAGCGACTTAGCAGCAGCACCAGCAGTGTGTATATGTCGATCCCAATATCCCAGTGTATCCCTCCCCTCCTCCCTGCTTTCCCCCACTCCCGCCCTGGCAACTGTAAAAATAGACTTTAAAACAAAAAAAAAGCATTGCTAGAGATCAAGAAAGTTACTAGGTCATTTTTTAAAACTTCAATTCACCCGAAAGATATAATAAATCTAAACTCCCCATGTCTCAAAACATAACTTCAAAATACTTAAAGCAGATACTCAGAGGACCACAAGTAGAAGCAGACAAATCCACTGTCTTTAATAACATCCTCTCAAGCAGACAGAAAATCAGCAAGACTATATAGTTTGCATTGCCCCATGGAGTAGCCACCAAGGCTCATGTAGCTATTTAAATTAAAAAAATTTTAATTAAAAATGCAGCTCCTTAGTCACACTCGCCACATTTTAAGCGCTGATAACCACATGTGGTTTAGTGGTTATTGTATTTAATACCAAAGATAGACAACATTTCATCACTGCAGAAAGTTTTGTTAGACAACTCTGCTTACAGACAACTTGAACACAATTAACAGGCTCAATATAATTGATAAATGTTGAACATCCCACTAAGAAAAAACTCTTCCAGCCCTATGGAACATTTGTAAAAAATTACCATATTGAAGAAGGCAGAGCACCGAAGAATTGATGCTTTTGAACTGTGGTGTTGGAGAAGACTCTTGAGTCCCTTGGACTGCAAGGAGATCCAACCAGTCCTTTCTGAAGGAGATCAGCCCTGGGATTTCTTTGGAAGGAATGATGCTGAAGCTGAAACTCCAGTACTTTGGCCACCTCATGCAAAGAGTTGACTCATTGGAAAAGACTCTGATGCTGAGAGGGATTGGGGGCAGGAGGAGAAGGGGACGACCGAGGATGAGATGGCTGGATGGAATCACTGACTCGATGGACGTGAATCTGAGTGAACTCCGGGAGTTGGTGATGGACAGGGAAGCCTGGCGTGCTGCGATTCATGGGGTCACAAAGAGTCGGACACAACTGAGCGACAGAACTGAACTGAACTGAGGGCTTAAATCAATATGTTATAAATCGATAACAAATAGATATTTACAAGTACATAGGCTTAGACATTTCTGAATAATCTGGGGTGAAAAAAATCACAATGAAATTTACTAAATACTTAGATTGAATGACGGGCTTCCCTGGTGGCTCAGCGGTAAAGAATCCACCTGCAATGCAGAAGATGTACGTTTGATCCCTGGGTTGGGAAGAGCCTCTGGAGAAGGAAATCACAACCCACTCCAGTATTCTTGCCGGGAAAACCCCATGGTCAGAGGTGCCTAGTGGGCTCTAGTCCATGGGGTCACAAAGAGTCAGACACAATTTAGTAAATAAACAAGAACAAGAGATTGAATGAGATTGGAAAAAAAGAGTGGTAATAAAAGCTAAAGTGTAGTTAAAAATTTTTTATTGGATTATAGTTGATTTACAATGTTGTGTTAGTTTCAGATGATTCAGTTATGTGTATACATATATTCATTCTTTTTCATCCTCTCACAGAATTTGAGTAGAGTTTCTTATGGCTATACAGTAGGTCCTTGTTGGTTATCTATCTTTTATATAGTAGTGGTGGTTGGTGGTTTAGTCGCTAAGTCATGTCCAACTCTTGTGACGCCATGGACTATAGCCTGCCAGGCTCCTCTGTCCATGGGATTTTCCAGGCAAGAATACTGGAGTGGGTTGCCATTTCCTTCTCCATTATATAGTAGTATATGTATGTTAATCCCGAACTTCTGATTTGTCCCCTGACCTCCCCATGCTTCCCCTTTGGTTTTCAGTATCTGTAAGTCTTGTTTGTTTTATAAATAAGTTTATTAGTATCATTTTAAAAACTTAGATTCCACATATGAGTGATATCATATGGTATTTATCTTTTGCTGTCTTTAGTGTGATCATCTCTCGGTGCATCCATTTTGCTACGAATGGCATTTGTTCTTTTGTGACTGAGTGAATATTCCATTACATGTATGTAGCACATCGTCTTTGTCTGTTCCTCTGTTGATGGACATGTAGGTAACTTCCATGTCTCAGCTACTGTGAATAGTGCTGCAGTGAGCATTGGGGTGCATGTATCTTTTCGAAGTATGGTTTCATTCAGATACATATGCTTGGGAGTGAGACTGTTGAATCATATGATAGTTCTCCATACTATTCTCTATAGCGGTTGTACCAGGTTACATTCCCACAAGCAGTGTAGGAGGGTCGCTTTTTCTCCACACCCTCTTCAGCACTTACTGTTTGTAGATTTTTTTGATGATGGACATTTTGACTCGTGTAAGGTTATACCTCGTACTTTTGATTTGCATTTCTAGTGATAATTAGTGATGTTGAAAATTTTTTCATATGCTTTTTGGCCATCTGTATATCTTCTTTGGAGAAATGTCTATTTAGATCTCCTCCTCATTTTTGATTAGGTTGTTTGTTTTTTTGATGTAGAACTGCATGAGCTGTTTGTATATTTTGGCAATTAATCCCTTGTCAGTCAGTCACTTTGTTTGCAAATATTTTCACCCATTCTGTGGGGACAGGCCAGGCATGCTGCTCAGCATTTTTGAATACACAGGACAGCCCCCAGCAACAAAGAATTATCTATTCAAAATATTGATAGTGCTTCCATTGACAAACTCTACTTTAGATGCTTATGTTACAAAAGAAGGGAGGCTGGAAATTAAGTTGAACATTTACACCTTTAGAAGTTGGATCAACAGATAATAAATAAAGTCAGAGAGAATAGACAGAAGGAAACACTAAATGTATGACCAGAAACTAATGAAAGAGAAAATTAAATAAAATACAAAGAATCAACAAAGCCAGGAGTTGGCTATTTGAAGAGACTATCAATAAAATTGATAGATTCAAACAAGACTAACCAAAAAAAAAAAAAGAAAGACACAACGATTGCTGGGAATACACAAGTGACATAACTACAACTGTAGCAGATATTAAAAAGCTGAAATTTTCATGAGTAACTTTATGGAAAATTTTGAAAATTTGGATAAAATGGATAAATTCCTAGAAAAATAAAACTTTTGAAAACTAACTTTAAAAAAAGAAATCCACCATTTCACGCCAGTCAGAATGGCTGCGATCCAAAAGTCTACAAGCAATAAATGCTGGAGAGGGTGTGGAGAAAAGGGAACCCTCTTACCCTGTTGGTGGGAATGCAAACTAGTACAGCCACGATGGAGAACAGTATGGAGATTCCTTAAAAAACTGGAAATAGAACTGCCTTATGACCCAGCAATCCCACTGCTGGGCATACACACCGAGGAAACCAGAATTGAAAGAGACACGTGTACCCCAATGTTCATTGCAGCACTGTTTATAATAGCCAGGATGTGGAAGCAACCTAGATGTCCATCAGCAGATGAATGGATAAGAAAGCTGTGGTACATATACACAATGGAGTATTACTCAGTCATTAAAAAGAATACATTTGAATCAGTTCTAATGAGGTGGATAAAACTGGTGCCTATTATACAGTATATTAACGCATATATATGGAATTTAGAAAGATGGTAACAATAATCCTGTATGTGAGACAGCAAAAGAGACACAGATGTTTAGAACAATCTTTTGGACTCTGTGGGAGAGGGAGAGGGTGGGATGATTTGGGAGAATGGCATTGAAACATGTATAATATCATATATGAAACGAATCGCCAGTCCAGGTTCAATGCATGATACTGGATGCTTGGGGCTGGTGCACTGGGACGACTCAGAGGGATGGTATGGGGAGGGAGGTGGGAGGGGGGTTCAGGATGGGGAACACGTGTATACCTGTGGTGGATTCATGTTGATGTATGGCAAAACCAATATAATATTGTAAAGTAATTAACCTCCAATTAAAATAAATACATTTATATTAAAAAAAAAGAAATCCAAATGGTCTTTTAATCATTGAGGAAATTGAATAGTTTCAAGCTTTTCTATAATAAAACACTAGTCTTGATAGACAAAAGCAAGTTTTTCTAAGCATTCAAGGAACAAATAATTCCAAACTTACACAAATTATTTTCTATATTATTTTTTTATTGAAGTACAGTTGATGTATAATATTGTATAAATTACAGGTTTATAATATAGTGATTCACAGTTTTAAAGTTTATACTCCACTAATAGTTATTATAAAATATTAGCTATGTTTTCTATGTTAAACAGTATGTCCTTGTAGTTTATTTTATATGTTTTACTTCCCTGCCCCAATATTGTCCATCCCATCTTCCCTCTCCCCACTCATAACCACTATTTTGTTCTCTATATCTGTGACTCTGTTTCTTTTCTGTTATATTCATGTTTGTTGTATTTTGTAGATTCCTCAAATATGATATCATATAGTATTTGTCTTTCTCTGTGTGACTTATTTCAGTTAGAATAATGTTGTTATTCATCCATGTTGTTGGAAATGGCAAAATTTCCTTCTTTTATGGCTGAGAAGTATTCCATTATACACACACACACACACACACACACACACACACACACACACACACATATATACACACATACACATACACACACACACACACACATATACACACCACATCTTTATCCCTTCATTTGTTGATCGACACTTAGGTTGCTTCTGTATCTTGGCAATTGTAGATAATGATGCTATGAACACTGAGGTACATGTATCTTTTCAAATTCATGTTTTGGGGTTTTTTTCCAATATATACCTAGGAATGGAATTGGCAGGTCCTACTATAATTCTATTTTTAGTTTCTTGAGAAACCTCCATACTGTTTTTTACAGTGACTGCATCAACTTATGTTTCCATCAGCAGTATTTGAGGATTCCCTTTTCTTCACATCCTTTCCAGCATTTGTTATTTATGTCCCTTTTTATAACTCTTCTGATAGGTGTGCAGTGATAGCTCATTATAGTTTCAAAAATTTGCATTTGTCTGATAATTAATGATGTTGAACATCTCTTTGTGTGCCTATGGGACATCTGCATGTCCTCTTTGGAAAAATGTCTATTCAGGTAGTCTGCCCATTTTTAAATCAAATTGTTTGTTTTTCTGATGTTGAGTTGTATGAGCTGTTTATATATTTTGGGTATTAACCCCTTATTGGTGATATCATTTGCAAGTATTTTTTCTTCCATTTAGTACGTCTTTTCATTTTGTTGATGGCTTCCTTTGTTTACACAACTCACAAACTTACATAACTCTTGAGAAATAAAAGAGAAAATATTACTTGTCATTTTTTGAAACTAAAGTAGCCAAAACCAATTAAGCCAGATCAGAGACATAAATATTTCATGTCATTATCACTCATTAATTTAAAAATGTGAATGCAAAAATCCACCAAAATGTTAGCAAATTGAATCCAGCAGGATAAAAAGATGGACTATCATGACCAAGTTGGGCTTATTCCAGGAATGCAAGGTTGAGTCAAGATATGAAAAATCTAAACATTCATCACTTTACTATTTTAAAAAAATATGGTCCTTTCAATAGATTAAAGAGAAACCATTTAATAAAGCTAAACAACTGTTCATGGGAAAATTCCTCAACTCAATCAAGGAGAACTTGAAAAACAATAATATGTTAAAATTATTTCCTTTAATATCACAAACAAGACAAAGCTGCATTTCTATTCAGTAATTTACTAAAGAGCCTGGCCTGTGCAAGAAGATACAAAAATAAACAAAAGGGGCTAGATTTGGAAAGAAAGAAATGAAACTGCCATGTTATGATTACTTATATAAAAAACTCAAAATAATCCATAGCAGATTATTAGAGTTAGGAAAAGAATTTAGTGAGGATGATGGATGGGTATGAGTTATAAAAGCCAAATTCATTTCTGTGTACCAGCAGCAAATAAAAAAGAGAATGCAAATTTTTAAATGTAGGAATAAACTTAACAAAAATTGCAAATATCTCTATATATAAAATAACTTTATTAAAACTCATTTTCAAAGACATAAATACAAGGTGAGACATACTATGATCTTTGCTTTAACAGACTCAGTTTGTTAAAGATGTTATATTTCTCCCCAAAATTATAGTTTCAATGCACTTATAATCAAAATCCCAACAGGTTGATTCTAAAATATTAATATATATGCAAGAGCAAAGGGACAAGATTAGTCAAGTCCCTCCAAAGTGGGAGGTCTTTCTCTACTGGATAACACATTAGTATGAAAATATAGTGATTTTAATAGTGTGGTATTGGTGCACAGATAGGCAAATGGACTAAAGAACAGAATAGAGTCCAGAAACAAACCCATAAATGTATGGAAGCATAACTAAGTTTGCCGGGGTCCAGCCCCGGTGGATCCAGGGTAATTCGAAGGGGGGACAGCATAGCGAGGAAAAACTTACTTATTTAGAAATATAAAAGAGAGATTAGGAAAGAATAGTGTAGTAGGAAAATTAGTGGAGAAAAGAGGCTGAATAACTTGGTTTACGTAGAAAACTAATAAAACCTCAAGACAAGATGTTTGCACCGTCTACGTTAGGCCACCGGCACCTGTTTGAATAGCGGAGGGTGCCCCGTCTTAGGCTCCCTCTCTTGTGGGTCTTAGAAGCCAGGGCAAGTAAGTAGACATGGTGAGCCTCCCCGCTCCAGATGGGAATTCAGCCTGAAAAGGAGAGGGAGGGAGAGGGAGAAAGAGAGAGAGAGATTAGACATGGGGGGAGCCAGATTTCCAAGAAACCAGTTCGAGAAGCTGGTCTGAGAAACTGGTCCATCCTTTATTGTTCATAAAGGCTTTTTATACCTTTTCTTGTACATAGAGATCAATGGATAATATAAAATTATGCAGTGTCAACAGCCCTGACTCTTATCGAGACCAGGCTTTCTCTCTGCATACCTAGTTGTATACACAAGTCTTAGGTGACTTACATCATCTTCTGGCCAGAAGGCCAATTAGCATTTTACAGCCCTTTCCTGATAAGGGTAATAGTGTTGTTCTTCCCAAAGTCTGGTGCCACTCTCAGAAAGCACTAAATAAAGTTACATTCTTACATAGCAAGGACACAACAATTTATAACAAACAAAAAGGAGTACAGTGATTTATAACAAAGAGAAAATTAATTAACTCAAAAGTCTAGTGTTGCTAACATCAAAACTACTATATTCCTATTTCTGCATCCCGATTGCATTAATATCCTCCCAGGTGCCTAAAAGATAAAGGATATGGAGGCCTGGCGGCAAACATTAACTCAACAATGGAACCCTTCACCAAACTAATCCTTAGCTCTAAAACGCTGTATATCTTTAAGATGTTTTAAGCTTTGTGCCTCTCATGGTTGGGGGCTGTAAACAATCCAAAAGTTGTAAAAGTCCGGGCAGACCGGTCAGATAAGTTAGAAACCCATCAAAGGGGTTTAAACCGAGACATTCTTTCTATGTGCAGGAGACTGTTGGAGCTCTAAGTTAACTTTTTCCAGAGAAAGGTGGTAATGTCAGAAGATTATAGTATAGCAGACAGTAAGCAGACAGATTTTGGTTTCGGGGTATATGCTCAGACCGAGGACCCCTTGAGACCTGACTCGCCTTGCCCATTAGGCCTTTCTGCATGACCTTGTCCTGGGTAGGATCTCCCGTGCTGGCTCCCGGAATAAGTTGAAATCATAAAACAAAGGAGAAGGAATGGTATATTCAGTGAATAATCTAGGGACAATCCACGATCTATGGAGGAAAAAAAGTCTAAATGCATCCCTAAACTCACACTATTCAAAAAGCTAATTCCATATGGGTTAAAGACATAAAAGTCTGAACTTTAAATATGAAAAAAATGTGGGTGATGCCTTGATGATCTCTGAATAAAGGGGAATTTCTTAAACAAGATAACAAAAAGCACAGAACCGTAAAGAAACTTTTCATGGTTTCTGCCTTAAATTTGAGAACTTTTATTCCTTTTTACACGATAGAAGAGAATGAAAGACAAGTTACAAACTGAAAAAGGTTTCGGCATACACATTAGCTTTAGATTATTAGAGTACATAATACATAAAGCATGCCTTTGAAGGAAAAAACATGTAATTCAATTTTAAAAGAGAGGAAATGAACAGGTATTTCACAGAAGAGATCTGAATGGCCAGTAAGCATATCAAAAGATGTTCCATCTTATTAGTAATCTTGAAAATGGAAATTAAAACAACAGCTGGGCACCATTGCACACCCACCATATTAAATGCAGTATGACCGTACTGAATGTTGTTGAGGGTGTGGAGGTTAGAAGCACATGTGTTGATAATAGGCATGTAAACCAACACAATTACTTCGGAAGGCAACATGTCACTCACTGAGCATTGATCCTGAACATTCCCAAGGCTATGCCAATCTGGTTTTGTACCATCTTTCTTTGGTTCTGCTTCTGTCCTCAGCCCAGTTGGTCAGTACGTGCCATCAGTTTTTCCTCAAAAGTGTTTCCTGGATCGGTCCTTCCTTTTAGCTCCCAGCCACCCTCTTACTCAGGCATCCCTCCTTCCAGGTTCCCACCACACTGCTAGACAGCTTGCTTCCCTCTAGCCCACACCACATATTGCTTTTCTTCAGGCTACCGCTTTCATCATCTCATTTCCTTCTCCCGACATCTGTTGCTTTTCAAGGCCAGACTTTCCATCTGTGCTTCTCTCCATCAGTAATCTCTCTCTTACCAGAGAGAGAGAGATTTTTGGCCTCTAGCTTTCTGCCCTCAGCACAAGGGCTCCACAGCTTGAAAAGCCCTCCTCTTAATCCTCTTGTGTCAACCACCATCTCTGTATGAGGAGCCAGAGGAAAACAGTACACTAGTCACACCTTTCACTCCCGGGTTCGATTTAAGCTGGCTCTTGGCCCGTCGCTTAACTGAAACTGCCTCTCTAGGTCAGTAATGATTTCCAACCCAGTTGAAGCCCTTTCTCACTCCACAATGTTCCTTGGCATTCACTCTTGTTTTATTGTGAAATTACATCCGGTAGGCAAAAGCATGTATAACACATGCACATAGCTTAAGAATAATAATGAATTCAACACTTACATCTTACTACCTTCATCATAAATACAACACCATTGGTAAATCTGAAGCCCCTGATGAAAGAGAACAATGTGAGGCCAGCCCCCAGCCGTCCTGCTTATCCTCCATGCTGATGCCCCTGGAAGCCCCCCAGGCCTCCCATAGCCCATTTATCTAGAATCTCCTCTCCTGCTATGATGGGCCAGCTAAAAACAGGGGATCAAATTTGCCTCTGGGACTAATGGGAGGGTTTCACACCATGTTTCAAGTCTGAGCTTCCAGAAATAATTTCCTGCCTTTGTAGTCAACCTGCAAGTGACTCCAGTCCAAGAAAAGGGCGACTTTTCACTCTTCGTATTTAACTTAAAAGTGATCACCATGTGAGGAATCATGCAGTCTGCTTCTGTTTGCAGTTTAATTTAGTCCAATTTCCTGAGATACGTTACCCCATAGGGAAATGAATTCGGCTGCCTTTTCATTTCGAGTGTTATGAAACTTCTAGTACTGTTTTTATGTTATTATAGAAGAATTCTAGTTGCCTTATTTTAGATTCATTCTTTTTAAGGCATCTTCTCAGTGTCTCAAATTCAGTGGAGGGCGTCAGGCTTTTAGATATTCAGTGTGAACTAGCCTGGCTTCTAAAGGAATCAGTGGAAAGTTATAGGTGCACATCTGAACCTGGGTTAGGATGACATCTGCTTGCTTCATACAGTGACCTGATTTATCCACGTTTGTATTAATTAAGATTTCCCAACTCCCCCAAAGCTAGCTATATCTACTAAGAGCCAGACATTCAAATGCACAGACATTCAAATGTTTGGCTCTTAGTAGATATAGCTAGCTTTGGGGGAGTTGGGAAATCTTAATTAATACAAACGTGGATAAATCAGATCACAAGGAACTGTGTTCAATGTTATATGGCAACCTGGACAGAAGGAGAGTTTAGGGGAGAAGGGATACATGTATATGTATGGTCAAGTCATTTTGTTGTTCACCTAAAACTATCACAATGTTGTTAATTGGCTATACCCTAATACAAAATAAAAAACTTAAAATTTTTTAAAAGAAGAAATTGACTTTAAAAGCTGTCCTGTTTTGGAGACATTTCTGAAGCTGATTGTAAGGGAGATTTCACAGCCCACCTGTTCGGCAGCATGTAGCAGTGGAGACACCTTCTGGAGCTTTTATAGAAGTGGTCATTTATCACAGAAATCCCTCTGGAGAGCTTCAAGGTAGACTCTGGGCACACCCCTCTACTCTTACCTTCCAGCAAAACTGTAGGAAGTCACTTCAGGGGCAGGGTCAACTGTATCTTGCTTTCCGTATTTAGATACAGTCAGAATGGGTCCCTCCTCTTCCAGAGAAAGCTTTTAGACAATGCACGGTACGTTCCTTATGTGGTAGATTCCAATTACTTTTACAATGAAAAAAAAAAAAAGCCTACTTTATGAGTCACTGCCTTGGGCATGGCCTGGCATGTAAACCAAGGAGGAGCCTTCTCCTGTTGTCCAGTGAAGTGTGAAGAGCATCAGCTTTGGAGCCAGGCTGACTTTGCTCAGCCACTGACTTACTCTCGGAGTTTTGTCATCTGAAGACTAAAGACCATCATCATACCTACCTCATCAACCTTTTGTGAGAATTTAACTAGGTACCCCTTGAAAAGAAAGTGAAAGTATTAGTCATTCAGTCATGTCCGACTCATTGCCATCCCATGGACTGTAGCCCACCAAGCTTCTCTGTCCATGGACTTCTCTAGGCAAGAATTCTGGAGTGGATAGCCATTCCCTTCTCCAGGGGATCTTCCCAACCCAGGGATCAAACCCAAATCTCCTGCATTTCAGGAAGATTCTGTATCACCTGAGCCACCTGGGTCAGGAAGATCCCCTAGAGAAGGGAATGGCTACCCACTCCAGTATTCTTGACTGGAGAATTCCATGGACAGAGGAGTCTGGTGGGCTTAAGTTCATGGGGTTCCAAACAGTCAGACACAACTGAGCAAATAAAACATGGGCAGTCCTTAGAAAGTGCTTAATATAATAGTTGAGAGAGAGTAAGAGGTGCTAATTGTTGGCTACAGTTCCTTTTTAGGGCCTGTCTTAGTCCATTCAGGCTGCTAAAACAACTACCGCAGACTGGGTGGCTTAAAACAACAGACATGTATTTCTTACAGTTTTGGGCAGGCAAGTTGTTCTTAAAGAACCACGGGTGATTTGGTGGATAGCTGCAGGGAGATCCACTGTTCTGGAAGCAGCAGCTCCTCTCGAGAACCTTTAAAAGCACAGTATGAGTAACGTGAGGTCTCAGCTGTTCCGTTGTGTCTCCCCAACTTCCACCTTAGAACAGATAGGCCAGTTGGAAGCATTCTGGGACATAACAAAGGGCTCAGGCAGGCTGCTTTCCACGTGAGAAAGTGTGCAGGTGCCAGATGGAAGTAGATGATGGTGATGACAGTGATGGAGACTAGAGCAGCAATGAGCTGGGAGTCAGGGCTGCCACAGTGGAGGCACGCATGACAGGAGAGCGGGGATAGCAGCCGCAGCGGCGGGAGAGGTGCTCGTCCTCCTGCTGCCTGACTTGCCTCTTCACTTGCCTCTTCCTCTCGGTATTGGGCAGGGAAAGTTGCCAAATGTGAGGGGAACATAGGTGATTGTAGTCCGGCCCCTCTGGCCTCCTCCACTGTTCTCCTATTTCCACCCCCTCTATCTAGCCAGCCACTCAGCCTTGCTCGTGGACAGGCTGGGGAGGCGGCAGCAGTGGGGCTGGACCTTGGGCTGCGGTCTGCAGGATGAGCTCCTCACCCCAGGGCCATGATCCTGCCATCCCACCTCCTAATCTGCGTCCCGCTCCATCTCCATCTCCATCTTCACCTCCTTGACCAAGGCCGCCATTGTCTTTTGTCTAAATGTCTAACACTGTTTTCTGTGTGGGCTTCCTGATTCTTATTTTGTAAAAAAAAAAAAAAAAAAAAAGAAAATCATATAAATACAGAGAACATCCCATTGGGTTATATTTTCCATCACGGTTTACGGCATGGTTCACAGGTTTGGTCGTGCTAGGGCTGTTCCCTTCAAATCCCTGCCCCTTTCTACAGCCCAGATGAACTTACTGATCGTTTCACTTCCCCATTTAAAATGTTTTAGAAGACTCCCCATTTTCCTGAGGATAAAGTCAGCTTCTTAGTGAGACTTACAAGGCCCTTCAGGGTCAAGCCTTCTGCTCCCCACCCTCCCCTTATTTTGAAAACAAAATGAGAAAATGACCCACAGCAGTCACTGGTGTCCCATCAGTGCTCCTAGCACGGTTTGGAGGTCCAGTTGGAGTTCCAGCAACTCAAGATTGTGAATGCGTGCTGTTCAACAAGACTGATTTCATTGTCGAGGTGTTTTCTCCTACAATTATACCTTCTATTTCCATTGTTTTAATTTATAATCTGTGCTACATTAAGCAAACCATACATCTTTACTTGTTAGATCTTATCAGGTAGTTTTTTACATTCCCATTCTTCCTCTCAGCTATCTGACCTACGCTTCTCTCAATTTCTTAAACCACCCTCTCTCTTTCCTTCCTTCCTGCCCTTCCTCCAACACTGCACCTCACAAACTGCCCTAGATTAGATAGGCACCCCCCCCCCCATTCCTGCTTCTAAAGGGAGCAGATTATAATCATCACTTTATATCACATTAAAAGTAGGCAAATTTCGGAGCCTCTCTGAGCACAAACACAAAGCCTCAGCCACATTTCCATATTTATTGCCCGGCTTTGTGGTCTTACGCTTGCTGATCTTTCCACATTGGGAAGCAAACGACAGACGAAACAGATGGGGTTTGCTCAGCACCTTCCCCATCGGCACTCACGCTGCCACACGAGCAGGAGAGGCGGACTGCAGACATGCACACAGGGAAGACAGCTTGCCCTAGCCCTCCATTGTGGCCCAGAAGGCAGGTTCCCACTGGCCACCCGTGCTGAGGTGGGACACAACTGCATAGTTGAGACTGGAGGGGATGAAAAGCATCACCTCCTCGGCAGCTCAGGGCAGGTGAGGCAGCTCCCACTGAGCCAGGGCAGTGCTGCAGAGGAAGGTGTAACCAGCACCCACAGCCCCCAGGGGTGGGTGCGTCATCCTAGCGCACCTAGCCTGTGCACCACTAGCGTCTGCTGCTGTCAGTAACTTCAAAAAATATTAAACACAAGCCAAACAAAACATAGCTGCAGGACCTTTTTATCCAGCCAGTGGCCATTTTCACCCTCTTATATGGATGCTCCCAGAATCCAAGTTTCGATGAATCAGCAAATTAAAAGTCACTGTCTACTACAAGGGTACCCCTCTTTTTCAAGGCCTTGTCTACACTACAGAGACTTCAGTGGCTGTGCAACGTACACCATTCCATCTCCAAATGTGGTCTAAACCACAATACACAGCATTACCTGAAACACCAGCCTGTCCTTTGGGGTTTTGTTTGTATGGAACACTGCATCCGGTGAAGGGAGACCAGGAAAGAAGAGAGGTGGACTTCTTTTAATTTGTAACACAAAAGATTGCAATCGATCGTAACTTGCACATGAATTGAAAATAATATATGAGAAGGGAAATCGCTGAGCCCAGACCAGCGTGGCTGAGGGACAGTGTGTCTGACATTCACACAGCCCTGTCACAGCTGAGGGGAGGGTTTCTTTGCTGGCTCCTCCGGCAATCCTGATATGGGCAGCTCTGCAACTGGAGCAGTATTGATTTTCCTTGTTTGCCACGCATTCTCTTTTAAAAATAACTGAATCTAATCCTGTTTGGGTCAGCATAACAGGAACGTAATCATCTGTTCCTGAGAGCAAAATGAAATTTGATCCAAAAAACTCTCCCAACATTCTATTTCAATTCTTTGAAGCAGGTTTTCCACTTTAATGATAAGTTAAAGCCTTCATTATGATGAAGCTTTCTCTGTCTGCTGCCTGTTAGCAGTGGGGCAGCTTTACTAGTCTCCTTTGTTTGTTTCCAAAAGACCTCTTGCTTCCCCGATTTCCAGGTAGCATTGTCAGCTGAGGTGTTGTTTTCCCTCAGGTCTTCAGACACTCTATAGCTTTGTATTTTTACTTTTCAGATATTCCCATATGCTTTTTTCCCCCATCCAAACCACATCCCAGGGGGGTGCAAATTTTGGATGAGAATGCTGTTATGTGGGGCAGGGACCTGCAGAGTCTCCCCAGAGAGTCTGCTGCCCTGGGGTGATTTAATAAATGCTCCGAATCACCCTCTGCTGGTCTTCACTGTCCCGAGCTGGTTAGGCTGAGTGACAGCCCCACATTAATTATCAGCTCCAGCCCTTCACTGTCCTCTGGCCTTTCCTACCCACGATGGGTCCTAAATTTGGCTCTACATTAGAATCAAATTGGGAAGACATTAAACATCTAACTCCTGGGCCCTACTGAGACCGGAAGAATCAGAATTTATCCAAGGATGAGGTTCCGGAGTCTAATGAGCCTCCCAGCACCCAGTCCCTCTGTCCTTTGCCTAGAATGGTATGATTTCAGCCCAAGATAATGTCAGCCAGAGACACCTGACCTGAAGGGAGCCAAATGGAAACCTGTGGCAGATGAAAAGAGCTTTTCCACGCTCTTAGGAGGCCGTCCTGGATGGGGATGGGGGTGGAGGTGCAGGTGCAGAAGAGCCAAGTCACGCTGCACGCTGCCTACCTGTTCTTGTTCAACCATCCATCCGTCCAGCCATCCAATCAGACCTGTACTGAGCTCACGCCCTGTGTCTAAGACCCTGGGCTTTGTGAGTGGTGAAGAGGAAAGACCTTGAACCCTGCCCTCCAAGAGCTCACAGTGCTTGGGTGGTGCTGGCCCAGTTTCCCCAAGAGGAAACCGAACTGGTCTCTCTTCTTGAAAAGAGCAAGCGGGAGTCAGCTCAAGTCTTCACCAGGCAAGAAAGTAATGACATTAGTTTTTCCCATCATGCTGATTTTTCTCAATGTGGTAGATAAAACTAGTTTTTAATTTGCTGTAATGATACAAGGTTTTCCTTGAAAATAAGCCTACTGATTAATACCACAATGTGCCTTCACTTAATACTCATTTGAATAGTTACAATTTAAAATACTGAATACCAAGTATGGGTGAAGATGTGGGTTAACCAGAACTCTCATCACTGTGGGTGGTAATGTAAATTGATGTAAAATCACCTTGGAAAATGAGCACTTTCCTATAATTTTAAACATACATATTCCATACAACTCAGCAGTTCCCTTTCTTGGAATTTACCTGAGAGGAATGAAAACATAATGTCCACAGAAAGACATGTACTCATTTGTTCTTAGCAACTTTATTTATAGTATTAAAAGCTGGAAAAAGCCAAGGAATCTTATCAATAAGATGATGGATAAACACTCTGGTCATCACACATACTGTGGAATACTGCTCAGTGATGAAAAAGAAGAGACTACTGCCCCATGCTACAGTATAGATGATTCTCAAAACCACTATGCTGAGCAGAAGAAGTCAGACACAAAAGAGTACATATTTAGGATTTCACTTACATGAAACTGTAGGCACAGCTTAATTTACAGTGGTAGAAAGCTGAGGAGTGTTCATCTGGAGCCAGGGTTGGGGGTTGACTGGGCAGAGGCACAAGGGAACTTCTTAAGATGAAGAACGTTTTAAGTGCTGTGTACATTAATATGGTAATGATTATACTGGGAAGGTGTGTGTGTATATATATATATGCAAAAATTCATGAAACTGTATGTTTAAAGTGAGTGCATTGTGAATGTTAGCTATATCTCAATAAAATGGATTTATTAGGTGATACTCAACAAGGCAGAAATCATGAATTCGGAGGGCAGTGGAACATCTGAAGTTTAGGAAATGGCACTCAGGTGAAGTGGACAGTATCCTAAAAAGTGTGCATGTGAAATGCTGTGAAACTTCAGAGGAAGATGGGAAGTAGTAGGAGCTTCATAAAACAGATAACATTTCTCCTGAACCTCTTGAGAAAAAGTAGACAGCACATGGGGTCAGAATGAATATCTAAGTGAAATTAGGTTGAAATTAATATCAGGGGCCTGAGATGGGAGAGGGGAGGTATCCTTAAAAAAGCCCCTACACCCTGGGAAAACAGTAAGAATGGGGGTGACCCCACCACTTTGGCCTTTATGAGGTCCATTCTGTGAAAACTGAACATAAGACCTGGACATAAGGCCTTTAGTACCAGCTGGTACAGCCACCCGCTTTCCCCCTCGGCCCTTGGGGGCTCTGAGAACTTGAGTGGTGACAAAGCAAACTGGCCAGGCCAGGACCAGGGTGAGGCAGTCAAGCCACCCAGAGCAAGCATGATGGGAGGCAGGGTCCCACAAGGGCTAATCCCTCATTAACAGGACCTGAGAGTGTGTGCGTCGCAACCTTTCCCTGCTTTCTGCTAAGCTGGGAGCAGGAGCCCGAGTGACTCATTAATTCCTAGCTGTGCCTGCATGCCCCTGCAGGCCACGCACTGTGTTAGAGGTCGTATTAGATACAAGTCCCCAGCGAGCTCACAGTCTAGCAGGAAGGGGGAGAACAGTGTGTCAGGGGAAGCCCGGGGGCCACGGGTTCTCAAGGAAAGGACACTTGACCCATACCGGAAGGGGCTGATCAGCAAACTTTTGGAGAAAGTGAAACCTCAGTTATGAAGTGAGGAAGGTCAGTCCAAGAGAGGGGTGGGGCAGTTCAGTCTCAACCTACCTGGTCTAGGAGTTAGAGTTTGGCCTCCAAGAAAGAACCCACCAGGCATTGACCTGCAACAGCTGATGTGACTGTGTTCCCCCATCCACCCTATGTTTTTGTAGGTTTGCGCTGTCCCAGGGGGAGTCCACCCCAGTAACCCTGGCATCTGTCAGCTCGGCTGCGGTCCCAGCAGTAGAGTCCCCCGAGATCGACCTAAGTGATTTTGTTAAGTAAGTGCAAACTCAGAGCCACAGTGTGTTTCTTTAAATAGCGTTCTTTTCTCTACACTGAATTCTATTCTCAAACTCATTCTTCATATCCTTCATTTATTCTTCCAGCAGTTGAATGAGTGCCTCCTCTGTGTCAGTCCCTTTGCTGGGCATCTGGGATCCAGAGTTAAAAATCATCTCTGCTCTCAGAGAGTGTAGCCGCCTGATTCCCGAGGGACTGAGCCCTCCCTGTCACGTTGCCTTCTCCATCTGCCCAAGGTCTGCAGCCAGGATCAGGTCAAGTTTATTTAGAAGGCAGAGAAGGATGTGACAATTGGCCAAACCTGGTAGTCTCACAATAAAAATGTTCCAATAAATGATGAAGCTTAACACTGAGCACTCAGGGGCACATCCAAATTGTCTGAAGGGTTGCCTGAGCTTTTGAGAACTTCTGTAAGTCAGATAAGGGCTCCATAGGCCAGGAAAGAAGGGTTAGGGCCTCTGGGAAATTGGCCAGTTTGATGCCGTAGCCTGCGTGTCTGGGGACAGGGAGTAGCAGAGCACTGACCAGCTTGAGAAAAGTGTCTCTTGAGGGAGAACCTCACTTATTTGGGGTGCAGCAGACGAGAGAGGAAGACAGGGCCATCATGCAGCTGAAGACTGCGTTGTGATGGTGGCTGAACGAGTGATTCTCCACATTTCACTAAACTCCCTAGGACTGTTGTTGTGGATGAAGATGTTGGATCTGAAGAAAGAGAAAACAAAAAAGCACAAGTGCCCGCCCTGGCCATCTCAGACGTACGGTTTCCTTTCTCTGGGGCGAGTGGGCTATGAATCTTTTCCCGGGTCACTTCTCAACCAAACACCCACAGAACCATCACCTCAGTGACAACCCAGACACCTCAGCACATAGATTTTCTCTGTAACAGAAGAGCCAGTTACCCCTGACCTTGGCCATCATGCATTCTTCCCAGCCCCCAGATAGAGGCTACAAAAGGAGAACTGTCTTACATGGTAAAAAAAAAAGAAAAAGAAAAAAAGAGCCAGAGAGTTTATAAATTCATACTCTTAAATTCTCCTTCTAGAACGATGGCCTAAGGAAATAATCAGGAATGCTTATTATATTATACAGTACAATATGTGTATTGTATGTACATAGACGTATATTAAAACACTTTAGAAATAGCAAAAAAATTTGAGAAAATAAATTGCTTTGTGTCCATGATGATCTGCAATCTTTTAAAATAGGATTTGTCTCTATAGTGGCAGAGTGGGGGGAAGAAAGTATTTTCACACTTTGTAGGTAGGGGTGTAAATTAGTGGAGCCTTTATGACAGGCAGTGTTGCAGATGTATCAAAATTTAGTGGACAAGGAAATGGCAATCCACTCCAGTATTCTCACCTGGAAAATCCCATGGACGGAGAAGCCTGGCGGGATACACCATGGGGTTGCAAAGAGTCGGACATCACTTAGCGACTGAGCACATCAAAATTTAAAATACACAGTTCCTCCACTACAGTACTATTCTACACATACACTTTTAGGTTTACATAATGACACATAACTATCCTTGTACATAGCAGCTTTATTGGAAAAAGGAAGAAAAATTGGAAACAATTTAATTCTCCCAATGAGAGACTGTTTGAATATATTGAAGTCCTTTTTTTTTAGAAAATGAGAGCTTTTTTTTCTTTTTACTGATTTGGAGCAATCCCTGATAACATTAAGTAAAAATACTACATGTTCTGTTTTTCAAAGTATTTTAAATTACACTTGTAAAGAATATTTAGTCATATGGGAAGGTGTCAGTCATGCTATAATGTTAACTGAAAAATCAGAATATAAATGTATTTGTATATACTCACACTATGCACACACACATATATATATAAATCTACAGAATAACCTAATGATTGATTTGTATTTTGATCTTTTAACCTTTCTATGTGTTTTTAAGATGTCATAGAAAATTTAAGAATATAGGAAAATGAAAGCAAAAATTTTCAAAACCCCACCATTCATAGAAAAATTTTAGCATTTACCTTCCCAGATATCTCTATTTGCATGTGAAAATCTGAGTTAATTTATACACACTCACAGTTGCAGGTGTGATACATAGGCATCTGTAATATCACACATATGAGATGAAATGGTGTAATGGCATCACCAGCTCGATGGAATGAGCTTGAGTTAGCTCCGGGAGTTGGTGATGGACAGGGAAGCCTGGCATGCTGCAGTCCATGAGGTCTCAAAGAGTCGGACACGACTGAGTGACTGAGCTGAACTAAATATTACGTAAATGGAACTGCTTTTTAACTGATGATATCAGTAATGCACGTCATCCTTGGTCCACAAATGCACACTGCATCATCCTCCGCAGATAGAGGTACCACACACACTTCACTTAAAGCAAGCCCCCCTACCTGCCTAGTGATAGGCATTTAGTTTACTTCCAGAGTTTTGCTATTACAAATAACACTGAAGTAAACATCCTTGTACATACATCTTGGACACTTGCCCAGTTATCTCGGGATGGGGGGCAGGGGGCAGCGGGCGGGTGGGGGGCAGGGGGCGGGTGGGAAGGGAAAGGTGCTATTTTTAAAATATATGCAACCTACTTCATTTTTCTGTCAGTGAAGGGGAGGAGCACATTGATGACAAATTATGAATGCTTACAAGTTTTTCCTCACATCTCGAATCCCTAGGGATTGAAAATGAACTCTGCTGAAACAGAAAGAATAGACGTGAACCAGAGCCACAGGGAGTTTCAGGAATCCCCGTGGAGCTTTGAGCGGGATGAAATGTTTTCCATTGGCGTAGAAGAAGTAAGTTAACACCTCATGGGCCCTAAAGTCATCTGATATTAACTCTTCTTACTGAGCACCTGCCCCCAAGTTAGAAATTGAAAATTTCCCAAGCACCATTACTGCCTTATCATCATGTAATTTCAGAGTGCTGAGTTAGTCGCCTTTCATAGAATCAAGCAAGGTAAAGTGAGGAGTCAGTCTGTAAGTTGGCTGAACTTTAGCCTACCCTTTGCAGACCTTCCTGTGGATTGGCTTTCTCTGCAGGTGTTTGATATTTTGCCCCTCTATGGAGTGCTGCAGCCACACAGTAGCCACCAGATATCATTCACCTTCTATGGACACTGTGACATCATTGCACAGGCTAAGGCTCTGTGCGAAGTGGAAGGAGGCCCCACCTATGAGATCATACTGAGGGGAGAGGCCTCCCTGGTCAACTACTCCTTTGACACCAAGGATATTAACTATGGATTACAGGTATTGCCAGTCATTGGGAGGAGATTTTCTGGGTTTGCCTTCAATATTGGTCAAAGTCCTTGTGCTCTCATCTCTCCTGGAACCTGCAGTCTTCATAGTCTCACCATCACCCCTGTCCTTGATCCCTAATCTGCTTCCTAACCCTGATTATCCTTCTACTGCCAACCACGTGCCAGACATTTTCACTTGCTTTTCTTATTGTATCCTCAAATTCTGCATGTTAGACCCTAAAATTTGTATCTTTATTCTCAATCCAAAAGCCCATTCCAGGCTATTTCTTTCAGTAAGACTTCTCCTTTCTCAGCCCCTTGACTTTACGCCCTCTATGGAATTTTCCACTGCACTCTGTCCCTCACCTCCCCACATCCTTACACCCTCCAGGGTTTGTTCCTTCATCAAGCGTAATTCTTCTGAGCTGGTTTTCCTTTCCCATCACCAATGCAGTTATCACACTCCAGGATCTCATCAAGCTATGCCTAAATTACTACTCAGACTATGATGTGTATACGAATCACCTGGAGTCCTATTCAAGGGCAAATTCTGATTCAGTAGGTCCATGATGGAGCCTGAGACTCTGCATTTCTAACAAGCTCCCAGGTGATGTCGACGCTGCTGGTCCACGGACCCATGGAGACAAGGGATTACAGTGCATTCCTGGTTTCTACCTATAACCCATCTAAATATCACAGTCAGATAGATTTCCCCCAGATTACATTTTCATGCCATCAATCCCTGAACAGTTAACCCCAGTGGCATTTGGAAAAGCAGCATAGAGAAGAAAACATTGTTTTGTGGTCAGAAGAATTGGGAGATCATCTTACTTTTACTTCCTACTGACTGTGACTGTCACCTAACCTCTCAAAGTCTCAGCATCCCTCACCTATAAAATGGGAATGGGGTAGCAATTCCTGATTCACCACGTGGTTATGGTTTCTTTAGTGTCTGGTCAGTACTGTGCCTGGATCAGAGAATGCATTTAATCATGAGTCACTGTGGATCAGAGCCAGGTTCCTCCGCCTGGGTAAGGTTATCCTAAGTCCCTCTAGTAACTGATGCTCCCTACATATTGAACTTCATTTCTCATGATTTCCCATTATAGACCATTTCTTCATTTATAGTCAGACTGGTTTACCTGCTAGCCCTAAGGCACCCCAGCCCTTCCTGCCTCCATCTTTCCTGTTGTATTATCCCTTTCATCCTCCACTCTGCCAACTCCAAACTCACACCTACTGTAAGACCCAGCTCAGCTCCATCCCTCTGTTACCTTCCTCCTATACTACATTCTCTTGGCTATACTTAAGTATAGCCATAATATATTAATATAATGTACTTTCTAAATCTTACTTTGGAATAATTGTCAATTCTATGTCTGTACAGCTTCTCTTCCCAATTAGAATTAGTGTTATATACTCAGATACTGTATCTCCTACCAAATTTTAATGGGGATTAGACTCCCCATTATATAGCCACTGCATGTATTATTACTGAATTGCGTGTGTACATGTATATTAATAAGTTAAAGACTGTGCTAAAAATCAAATTCACCCAATACCTATTGAAACTTTGGGTATCATGTTGACTAAATAGAATTCTCTTTCACTCCTTATCTCCAAGGTCTTCTGGGCGATTGGTTCTGGCTCAGCTCAGAGTACTTCCTTTGAACCAGCTAGTTCTTGCCCTAGTTTATTCTAAGAGCCCCTTAAGTGGCTTAAGTTTGTGATTATTGGAACTTTTGGATTGTGTTAGCAAAATCTCAGGGGGAAAAAAAAAAAACATGTCTGGCCTATTATTCCCATGTCTCTCTGTAAAAATAGAAACATTCACTCTAGAAAATTCTGAACTCAAATCTTATCCAAATCTTCTTAATGTAAAAAAGCTTACTTTAAGATCCTCTAATATGAATTCCTTGTGGTGAAGAGACAGAGGTCTAAGGAGGTTACCCCACAGCTGTACTAAACTAAGTTAGTTGCTAGAAGACCCAGGACTAGAGCCGGACTCCAGGGTCCAGTGCGCCTCCCACCCAGGAGGCACCTGGCTGTGATACTAAAATGTGGATTGGCCCACATCTGCCCCATGGAGGAGGGCATGGCAACCTGCTCCAGTATTCTTGCCTGGAGAATCCCCTGGACAGAGCAGCCTGGCGGGCTACAGTCCATGTGATCTCAAAGAGTCAGACACAACTGAACCAACTTCGTACACAGCACACACCTCATGGAAAATGAAATACGTGTATGTGAGGCATGCGTGTCTATCCACCTTGGTCAGAATGATGGCAGAATCTCGGAGGGTGGGTGGCAGGGGAGTCACTTGTCTCCTTTTTCTCCTCTCGAGCTGTTCGACCTTGTCACAGAGAATGAAATCACTCTGAAGAACACTGGGAAAGTTGGCTTTGAGTTCAGGGTTCTGACTGACCCCCAGTCTTCACCAGACAACCTTCTACCAGGAGTACCACTCATCCAGCCTCTCTCAGTAAGTAGCCTACAAGCCACTGATCATGGGAGGAGGGGCCCAAACTCAAACCTGTAAGCCACACCCTAGAGTATATACAATGGTATATAACAATATATAAAGTTTCATTTTATACATTTTTATTTCTGTGTTATTTAAGACATAAGATTTAATGACTACTAAGTGTTCTTCCTGGACTGTATATTTTATCTATTTTAAATAACCACTTTCTTCCCTTTTAATGCTTTTTACTTTGAATTCTTCTTTATTAATATTAATTCACAATATTAATATTGCATCTTTTGAAGTAGCATAGTAGCTGTCTTTCACAAGGTTTGGTATGTTGTTCTTACTGTGATTTGCTTCTATACATTTTATGGTAATCATGAGTGTATCTTTTTCTTGGTTATATGTTCATTCCATCATTCTGGCTTGCAATGCAGGAGACCCTGGTTTGATTCCTAGGTTGGGAAGATCCCTTGGAGAAGGGATAGGCTACCCACTCCAGTGTTCTTGGGTTTCCATGGTGGCTCAGACAGTAAAGAATCTGCCTGTAGTGCGGGAGACCTGGCTTCGGTCCCTGGGTTGGGAAGATCCCCTGGAGGAGGGCTTGGCAACCCATTCCAATATTCTTGCCTGGAGAATCCCCATGGACAGAGGAGCTTGGCAGGCTCCAGTATTCTTACCTGGAGAATCCCTGTGGAGAGAGGAGCCTGGTGGGTTACAGTCCATGTGGTTGCAAAGAGGCAGGCATGACTGAGCGACTAAGCTCACAGCACACCTTCATTCTGAGGACCTGTATCTTTCATTTCTTATCTCTTCACGTGTTGCTTCTATCCTACTTTCTCTAGTCTTTCTCTAGTCTGCTAAAGCAAGTGTTAGACATATGCTGGACCTTCTCACTCTGTCCATGTTTCTTAACCTATATTTCACTTGTGTGTCTCTTTACTCTTTATCTCTCTATACTGTTTTCTGGATAACTACTTCAGCTCTTTCAGTTACCTAATTTTCTTTTCAATTGAGTATAATCTACTGTTTAACCCTACTTTCTTAATTTCAGAAATTCCATCTGATTCACCACTTTCACTTGGGATTTTAATTTCTTCACTTATCACTAATCATTTTGTACATTCTTTTAAATTTTTCTAACTGAGTTACTATTATTCCTATTTATGTGACTGTTGACTCTCTTTCACTATCAATGCTTTCCCTGTATGATTTGTAATGTTTGACTTGGGGTCATCTTTAGCTGCGCGTGTTCTCTCTGGGAGAGCCTCATTCACCCTGGATTGTAATGTGACGCTGCCAATAGTGTTGCCCTTGTTTTTGCCAGGTAGCTCAAAGTGGGTCAGATTTTGAGTTAATATTTTGACCTGGATTAACCACAGTGATCTGTCAGTGTACATTAAGACTCCATAAGTTTGCACGACTCAGGCTTTTTCTTATCTTCATTCTCTAATTTTTCCTCAAAGAATATACATCAGTTGTAACATCAAAAGACAACATCAGAAAAACACATTTTATGTGTTTAAAAATTATTAGAGGCCCCTTCACAGATGACTTTTAAAGCACTTCTAAATGACTTGATTCTATAATAGCATTTTCCCTGGTTTCTATTCTAGGCTGATTTGCCTTTTCTGATAGTTTTTTACCATAAAATTCTCCCACTTTTATTTTCTGATTACTGACATAGAGTTTTTATTTTGTGACCTTATTCACAATTTTTAAGATTTATTATATGAAATTTGATATATGTAGAAGATATCCATATCACATGTGTTTGACTTACAGAGCATAATAAAAAAATGAATACCCCACCTACCACCCATCTTCAAACTCAGAACATCACTAATACATTTGAAGTCACTTGTGTGTTGGTGCATGCGGTTCAACGTACTACAGTCTACCCAGGCTCTTTCTGTCTCTCATACTCCTTCCGGCTACCCCCGGGCCAGCAACCGCTAGTCTGAATTTCATGCTTGTCACTCTCTTTGTAAAATGCAGTTTTATTACTTATGTAGCATCTTTATATCAAGTACTTTTAGCTTATTAATTTATCAAAACTTCTAAGCACCTGCAATGACCAGGTATTTTTCTAGAACTTGTAGTCGAATAGTAAACAAAACGTACAGATATACCTGCCCTCACGGAGATTTCATTTTATGGGATTTTGCTTTATCTTGAGCTTTATAAAAATGTCATCAGTACCTGTAATTTGTGCAGTTTTTCCCCCTAATATTTTGTGTTTAAGGCTAGTCTACATTGTTGCATTGGAGAGGGCAATGGCACCCCACTCCAGTACTCTTGCCTGGAAAATCCCAAGGACAGAGGAGCCTGGTAGGCTGCAGTCCATGGGGTCGCTAAGAGTCGGACACGACTGAGCGACTTCACTTTCACTTTTCACTTTCATGCATTGGAGAAGGAAATGGCAACCCATTCCAGTGTTCTTGCCTGGAGACTCCCAGGGACGAGGGAGCCTGGTGGGCTGCCGTCTCTGGGGTCGCACAGAGTCGGACATGACTGAAGCGACTTAGCAGACATTGTTGCATGTAGCTATAGTTCATTTATTTTCACTAATGTGCAATACTCATTTTGTAACTACAAATGGAAAGTAGTTTTCCTTTTCCCTGTCAAAATACATTTGGGGATTTCCCCCCAAGTTTCGCTGTTAAATAATTCTGCTGCAGATACTCTTGTACCCGTGTCCCAGCCAACAGGTGGGAGAGTTTTCACAGAAAATTCTCCTAGGAGCGAAATTTTGAGGTCATAGGCTATGCATTTGTTCAACTTTATAAGGAGGTGCTAATACAGTTTTCATGGTGATTTTTCCTGTGAAAGATCTGGTGATTTCCCACCAGATGTAAATGAGTTTCTTTTGGTTCATAGTCTCACTGAAATTTGGCAAAGTTTGCCAATCTTATGGTTAAAATTTTTTTCATTATGATCTTAATTTTCATTTCTCTGATTACTTATGCGAATAAGCAGCTTTCACTGTGCTGACTTGCTGTTCCGCTTTCCTCTTTCATGAAGTGCCTGGCCGTATATGCTTCCTATTTTTCTACTGTCTGTCCTTCTCTCACGTCTGCATAGGAATGGATCTTGGGAGAGGAGTGTGAGTGGGCACTATGGCGTACACTAAGCCCTTGGGATTATTCAGTGCATCAAACTGCTGGAAGCAAGAGTCTATTGTAAATTTTACTTAAAGCTCTCTCTGATCTTTCTGCCGCATAGGGTTTTATCAGTTCCCATAAAGAGCGAGTATTGAAGGTTTATTACTTACCTGGAGTGCCTGAGATCTTTCAAAGAAGTTTCCAGATACAGATTGCCCACTTGGACCCAGAAAATATTACTCTGAGTGGAGAGGGAATCTTTCCCCGAATCTGCCTCGATCTCCCCAGGAACCTCAAAGGTACTTCTACCCCCTGTAATATTTCCCCACTGGATGACAAGATGCATTTTAGCTGCTTATTAAAAGAGTGCTGGCAGTCTGCATTATTTGTTTGGCAGTCCTCCCTTTTGTGTTATTCCTCAGTTGCAAAACACATCAAGAGTGGAAATTGACTGGATGACCTGAGATGAGTGCACCAAGATATGTCCATGATAGTCCCAAATTAAGACATTCGGCCAATTTCGCCATCATTAAATTACAGAGTGATCAGGACTTCGTGCTTCCAAATGCCTTTTCTTCCATGGCACGTTCCTTCCAGCTGCACTCTCTCCCTGAGTTGTCACTCATGGTTGGCCATTGAGAAGGCTATGGCTAATTTTACTGCAAGGAGTACAATTCTCAAAATATAAACTGTAAAGAGAAGCAACCAACGTTCCCACCCCTTATGCTGGCATTACTCAATTTGGGTTAATTTAGACTGTTGTTTATTTATTTATTTTTATACTGTTATCAATTGTCTGCCCACATCCCTAGCTAGCCAAGGCTTTTCTGGGCAACATCCAGCTCCTGGAGCCATCACTCTGTACCAGAGTATTTCTGTCTTAGCAGATTCTGAAGCTCAACTAAGCAGCTTTTTGAGCCATGGACTGACTCTGGCTCTTTCTTCCTGACATGGGCTGCAGGGTGAGGAGTCAAGAGAAACTTCTCAGTCTTCAAGCTCCTTGAAACCCACATTACCTAAGCAGCTTCAGACTAAGCTCTCTCCCACCTTAGCCTTTCCTCCTACCCCACTCCCCAAAGTCACTAACTCACATGTTGATTCATTATATTCCGATTGTCTGCTTCCTGAAAATATGAACACAAATATTAGTAAATCTAAGACCATGTTACTCTCTACCATCTAGAGTTCCAACCAGGCATAGGTTAGTCCAGCTCCACATACAATTTCAAGAAGGAAATCCTTTGCCTCATGGCTGAAAACTGGATGCCAATCTGTCCTCTTTATGGCAGTACACATGTTTAACCAATACAGAGCTTTAAAATAATTTCAATCTGAGTGTTAGTTGGGTTTTCTCTGCTCCAGTTCACCACAGCCTCAGCACTTCCTATGATTTCACAGAAGGTACTTTAATTACTTTGTCTACTTGGGCATTTGAATTTGTACTGGGTTACTGGTGAACTTGGGTGTCTGACATTTCTCCGGCCATTGCCCAACCTCCCTGATTCAAGGGGGGGACTGTAGCTTATTTAGTTGTAGTTAAAGCACCTTGAATCAAATATATTCTTTTAGTTAATAGATAATCAACAAACATGAAGACCAACCTAAGGGTGACCATCCATCTGGGTTTGTCCAACATGGAGAGGTTTCCCAAGTGGTACAGCCGTCTGTGCTTAAACTGGAAAAATATCAAGTAAGCTGGGATCCAGTTGGTCACCCCACAACTGACTCGGGATGTTACTGGCATAAAGTTCTTGAGAACTAGACGGTAGCTCACTAAAGCATAACGTTATAAACTTCAGTGAGGTCTCTGGTACAAAATATCCTCTGAAGCAGAGAAAACGTGGTAGGCGAGGTATCACAAAGTTCACTTCCCTTCTCATTTTATTGACCCCGAGCTTAGAATCTATGTTTTAGGCATAATTCATATATTTCTAGCCATCCAGATTTACTTCTAATTCCAATCCCCACAGGATGTGAAAAATATAAAATCTTCTTAAATCAGGCCAGAAAAAACCTAGAGAAAGAGTGCACTAAACGTGAAACGCTTTATCACTTGGAGACACCAGAGGAGAACGTGCCTGACGATGATTCTTCTGAGGTAAGACTGGCCTCACTCGGCGCAGGAACTAGATTCCCAGGAAGCTGCAAGGAAAAAAAAAAGTTTTTCCCAATGGTGACATCTTATGTAACTATAGAACCATACAGAAACTAGAAAACTGACATTGGTACAAGCCACAGAGCTTATTCAGGTCTCATCCATTTTATCTGTACTCGTGTGTCTGTCTGTCTGCATGTCTACATGTGTGTGCATATCTGTATGTGTGTGTGATTCTACCCACTTTTTCCATGTATAGCTTTGTGTAAACACCACCACAATTAAAACACAGAAGTGTTTCTCCTCCTAAGTATCCCTTGTGCTTGTTAAGGGAAAATAGAAATACAAACAAACTCTCTTTCCAACCCACAAAATCTCTCCACAAAGAAAGAATCCAACTTTATTATTGATAAAAGTAGAAAGTGCTCCATGTTTCTGCTAGTCTGCTAAGAGATTGCAAAGACAGAAAGAAATCTCAGTCTTTCATGGAGCCAAGCAGATACAATCCCACTATATATAACCCATTATATGCATGTTCTCAAAGTAAACAGTAACTAGTCCTTAAGAACTATAACTAATCCTCGGGTAAGAGGACTAGGCAGTACCATTTGTCACACTTAGTTCATGCTGAACACGTGGTAATTGGAATGACCATCTGTGTTAGCTAATTGGCTTTACCCAAAGGAAAAACAAACCTCTTGTGTTTTCATGATAGAGTCCTCTGAAGTTGGACTCTGTCCCCCCATGGAAACTGGGAGATGAGGCTCTGTATTCCTTGATGGTGACACAGAGATGTCAAACCATGTCAAAGAGATAGTTCCCAGGTCCTTGAGAAACACATTCCTGGGTTATGAAGCTGACAAAAAGCTTCAGTTCAGATCAGTCGCTCAGTCGTGTCCGACTCTTTGCAACCCCATGAATCGCAGCACGCCAGGCCTCCCTGTTCATCACCATTTCCCGGAGTTCACTCAGACTCACGTCCATCGAGTCTGTGATGCCATCCAGCCATCTCATCCTTGGTCGTCCCCTTCTCCTCCTGCTCCCAATCCCTCCCAGCATCAGAGTCTTTTACAATGAGTCAACTCTTCGCATGAGGTGGCCAAAGTACTGGAGTTTCCGCTTTAGCATTATTCCTTCCAAAGGAATCCCAGGGTTGATCTCCTTCAGAATGGACTGGTTGGATCTCCTTGCAGTCCAAGGGACTCTCAAGAGTCTTCTCCAACACCACAGTTCAAAAGCATCAATTCTTTGGCGCTCAGCCTTCTTCACAGTCCAACTCTCACATCCATACATGACCACTGGAAAAACCACAGCCTTGACTAGACAGACCTTAGTCGGCAAAGTAATGTCTCTGCTTTTGAATATACTATCTAGGTTGGTCATGACTTTTCTTCCAAGGAGTAAGTGTCTTTTAATTTCATGGCTGCAGTCACCATCTGCAGTGATTTTGGAGCCCAAAAAAATACAGTCTGACACTTTTCCACTGTTTCCCCATCTATTTCCCATGAAGTGATGGGACCGGATGCCATGATCTTTGTTTTGTGAATGTTGAGCTTTAAGCCAACTTTTTCACTCTCCTCTTTCACTTTCATCAAGAGGCTTTTTAGCTCCTCTTCACTTTCTGCCATAAGGGTGGTGTCATCTGCATACCTGAGGTCATTGATATTTCTCCTGGCAATCTTGATTCCAGCTTGTGTTTCTTCCAGTCCAGCGTTTCTCATGATGTACTCTGCATATGAGTTAAATAAGCAGGGTGACAATATACAGCCTTGACGTACTCCTTTTCCTACTTGGAACCAGTCTGTTGTTCCATGTCCAGTTCTAACTGTTGCTTCCTGACCTGCATACAGATTTCTCAAGAGGCAGGTTAGGTGGTCTGGTATTCCCATCTCTTTCAGAATTTTCCACAGTTTATTGTGATCCACACAGTCAAAGGCTTTGGCATAGTCAATAAAGCAGAAATAGATATTTTCCTGGAACTCTCTTGCTTTTTCCATGATCCAGTGGATGTTGGCAATTTGATCTCTGGTTCCTCTGCCTTTTCTAAGACCAGCTTGAACATCAGGGAATTCACGGTTCATGTACTGCTGAAGCCTGGCTTGGAGAATTTTGAGCATTACTTTACTAGCATGTGAGATGAGTGCAATTGTGCAGTAGTTTGAGCATTCTTTGGCACTTCCTTTCTTTGGAATTGGAATGAAAACTGACCTTTTTCCAGTCCTGTGGCCACTGCTGAGTTTTCCAAATTTGCTGGCATATTGAGTGCAGCACTTTCATAGCATCATCTTTCAGGATTTGAAACAGCTCAACTGGAATTCCATCACCTCCACTAGCTTTGTTCGTAGTGATGCTTTTTAAGGCCCACTTGATTTCAATTTCCAAGATGTCTGGCCCTAGATTAGTGATCACATCATCATGATTTTCTGGGTCGTGAAGATCTTTTTTGTACAGTTCTTCTGTGTATTCTTGCCACCTCTTCTTAATATCTTCTGCTTCTGTTAGGTCCAGACCATTTCTGTCCTTTATCGAGCCCATCTTTGCATGAAATGTTCCCTTGGTATCTCTAATTTTCTTGGAGAGATCTCTAGTCTTTCCCATTCTGTTGTTTTCCTCTATTTCTTTGCATTGACCACTGAAGAAGGCTTTCTTATCTCTTCTTGCTATTCTTTGGAACTCTGCATTCAGATGCTTATATCTTTCTTTTTCTCCTTTGCTTTTCGCCTCTCTTCTTTTCACAGCTATTTGTAAGTTCTCCCCAGACAGCCATTTTGCTTTTTTGCATTTCTTTTCCATGGAGATGGTCTTGATCCCTGTCTCCTGTACAATGTCACGAACTTCATTCCATAGTTCATCAGGCACTCTATCTATCAGATCTAGGCCCTTAAATCTATTTCTCACTTCCACTGTATAATCATAAGGGGTTTGATTTAGGTCATACCTGAATGGTCTAGTGGTTTTCCCTACTTTCTTCAATTTAAGTCTGAATTTGGCAATAAGGACTTCATGATCTGAGCCACAGTCAGCTCCTGGTCTTGTTTTTGTTGACTGTATAGAGCTTCTCCATCTTTGGCTGCAGAGAATATAATCAATCTGATTTCAGTGTTGACCATCTGGTGATGTCCATGTGTAGAGTCTTCTCTTGTGTTGTTGGAAGAGGGTGTTTGCTATGACCAGTGCATTTTCTTGGCAAAACTCTATTAGTCTTTGCCCTGCTTCATTCCGCATTCCAAAGCCAAATTTGCCTGTTACTCCAGGTGTTTCTTGACTTCCTACTTTTGCATTCCAGTCCCCTATAATGAAAAGGACATCTTTTTTGGGTGTTAGTTCTAAAAGGTCTTGTAGGTATTCATAAAACCGTTCAACTTCAGCTTCTTCAGTGTTACTGGTTGGGGCATAGACTTGGATAACTGTGATATTGAATGGTTTGCCTTGGAGATGAACAGAGATCATTCTGTCATTTTTGAGATTGCATTCAAGTACTGCATTTCGGACTCTTTTATTGACCATGATGGCTACTCCATTTCTTCTGAGGGATTCCTGCCTGCAGTAGTAGATATAATGGTCATCTGAGTTAAATTCAACCATTCCAGTCCATTTTAGTTCACTGATTCCTAGAATGTCAACATTCACCCTTGCCATCTCTTGTTTGACCACTTCCAATTTGCCTTGATTCATGGACCTGACATTCCAGGTTCCTATGCAATATTGCTCTTTATAGCATTGGATCTTGCTTCTATCACCAGTCACATCCACAACTGGGTATTGTTTTTGCTTTGGCGCCATCCCTTCATTCTTTCTGGAGTTATTTCTCCACTGATTCCAGTAGCATATTGGGCACCTAATGACCTGGGGAGTTCCTCTTTTGGTATCCTATCATTTTGCCTTTCCATACTCTTCATGGGGTTCTCAAGGCAAGAATACTGAAGTGGTTTGCCATTCCCTTCTCCAATGGACCACACTCTGTCAGACCTCTCCACCATGACCTGCCGGTCTTGGGTTGCCCCGCAGGCATGGCTTGGTTTCATTGAGTTAGACAAGGCTGTGGTCCTAGTGTGATTAGATTGACTAGTTTTCTGTGAGTATGGTTTCAGTGTGTCTGCCCTCTGATGCCCTCTTGCAACACCTACCATCTTACTTGGGTTTCTCTTACCTTGGGCGTGGGGTATCTCTTCACAGCTGCTCCAGCAAAGCACAGCTGCTGCTCCTTACCTTGGACGAGGGGTATCTCTTTACTGCCACCCTTCGTGACCTTCAACGTGGGATAGCTCCTTTAGGTCCTCCTGCGCCTGCGCAACCACTGCTCCTTGGGATGCTCCTCGCGGCCGCTGGCCCTGGCCTGGGGGTGGGTGGCTCTTCCCAGCTGCCGCCCCTGGCCTTGGGCTTGAGGTGGCTCCTCAGGGTCACCGCCCCTGGCCTCGGGCGTGAGGTGTCTCCTTCCAGCCCCCGCCCTTGGCCTCGGGCTCGGACGCGGGGTGTCTCCTCCCGGCCTCCCCTGACCTCGGATGCAGAATAGCTCCTCCCGGCTGCCCCCCGCCGACCTCGGACGCGGGGTAGCTCCTCTCGGCTTCCACCCTGACCTCGGACGCGGGGTGTCTCCTCCCAGCCGCCACTGACTTTGGACGCGGGGTAGCTCCTCTCGGCCGTTCCTGCGCCGTCGCAGCCTGGCACTCTAGGCTGCTGCCCCTGACCTCAGACGTGGGGTAGCTCCTCTCGGCCGCGCTTAGTGCTCCGGCTCTCGCAGCCGCCTGCGCAAAGCTTACCCACTAGAACTACTTATATATATATTTCTAAGAGACAAAGAAAGAACTTGCAAGTTTTCTTAAGTAAATGCTCAAGAAAATTGAAGCTGGAATAAGTCTCCACCCTTATTTTTATCAGGGAGAATTGAACCTCTGTATTTTTTTGGCTGTGCTGCACAACTTGTGGAATCTCAGTTCCCAGATTAAACCTGGACCGCAACAGTGGAAGTCCAGAATACTAACCACTAAGCAACCGTGAACTCCCTTGCGCCTCTTATTTTTAATTTGTTTTTGCCCTTACATGCTTACATTGATGTAGCCATCCCCAGGCTCCCCACCCCTTTCACTTGGCAACCACTGTATTTCTCCATCTCTGTACTCTTGATATGAGCATAGAAGTTATATAAATGGAATCATACAATATGCAACCTTTGGAGATTTTTTTTCATTCAGCATAATGCCCTTGAGAACCATTCACATAAATAGCTCATTCCTTACTTCATTGCTGAGTAATAGTCCATGGCATAGATGCACAGTTTGTTTAGCCCACTCTATCCTACAATAAAAAATTTAACCCCATAGTTATACTGTATATCTATTTATGTACTCTAACCCCTTGGAGGGCCACAAGCCATTGTAATATCTAAGATTTTCTGACTTTCCCTCCACACAGAAGTTTTTGCCCCCTTGGGGTGATATTGCCCCCACTGAGAATGCATATTCTAAGAGTTTATTCACTTGCTCTTCTCTCTTGCTCCAGTTAAATGCTCACCTCCAGATGGAAGTAGAGCGACTTATAGTCCAAGACTATGCCATAGAACATCAGAAATCAATTGTCCCTGCTTCCGTGGATGACTTCTACCATCGGAGTCGCCGTAAACCAATCAAGTAAGCGACCTTCCCTGTCATGTTTGTTTCAGAATGTAGCAGAGCTGATGATGTCCTCCACCAGAGTGCTCCTTGAATTAATGGTTGATCATGTTGGGATGAAATCCACTCACTTCACATATCTGCTGTTCTCCAGCAGCCAGCCAGCCAGGCAGGTCTCTGCCTCTTAGAAACCTCCCACTTTATGTAATAGACAGGCTGGGCTTCAGGTTCTTAAGGACCAGCACTGACTGCATTTCAAGATGAGGGCTAAAGCAGAAGTGTGGTCTCCTGGGGGAGGTGTCTCATCCCTGGCCTCCATTCTGGAGAGTGGTGGTTCTCCCAGAAGTCCCCACAGCAGGGACTTCTGCAGAGGAAACAGACGAGAGCCTCACACTGTCTCACATATGGAAACACGAGTGGTAAGGAGAGCTTGTTCACTGTTTCAGAGTCCAGCTACCAGAATACATCCTGGACTTTGGCTACATCATCCTCGGTGACGTCCAAACCCACATCATCAAGATCACCAACACCAGTCACTTTCCAGTGTCCTTCCATGCAGAGAAGCGTGTCCTTCATGACACAGGTGACCAGGCTGGAGACCCTTCCTATTGTACGCTGTCATTTCTGACAAGTTGCCCATCTGTACTGTCCTGGAGAGGTGGTTATGTTTCTTCCGGGGTCAACTGAAAGAAGTGTTGGGCTATTAGTCAATACTTTGAAGGATTGTCCTGCCTCAAATGGGCTCTCTCTAGAGCAGCTCTTGATTGCTACTTTTCCTTCCCACCAAGAAGTTTTGTTTGTCTTGGTCCAGGCTTTAGTATTGAGCTAGATCGTGTGAAGAATCTGCCTTACTGTGAAACAGAAACATTTGAAGTGCGATTCGACACACAAGGGGGCAACGTTTCTGTTGGCAACAAAGAGGTCATTCTGCCCATCAAGGTAAGACGCGCCACTGGGTCCAGCTGATCCTCCCCAGCTTCCAACCCTGCTTGCTGACCACCCTGTGATGATCCACAGCTATTTCAAAGCCATGAGTCTTCCTCCGAGCCTGTGCTATGTGGTAACAGTGATTTTATGCCCACTCTAGGTGGTTGGAGGGCCACCAGTTCACATCTGTCTCCAAGCCAAGGTGACCGTTCCCAGTATGACACTGTCTTGTGGAAAAGTGGAGTTTGCCACAATTCAGTGTGGACAGTGCCTTGTGCAAACTATTCAGCTTTCCAATCATCTCCAAGTCCCTTGTGAATGGTTTGTCCAGAGCCATAAGCAAGTTGTTAGCAAGGTAAGTGAGTTTTGGCCCATTGTCGCATTTTTTCCATCTCCATTTATGCCAGTTTTATAATTCTAGACTTTCACTCTCTTCGTTTCACCCTCCTGCTCAAAAACTTTCAGTGACAACCACTGCCTCCTGAATAAAATGTCGGCCCTCAGCCCAACACTCAAGGGCCTATCAGGTCATGCTATCTGGTGAATATCTTATTTATCTTGGTGTCCCTGGTTCCACACATCCCCTGACACCTGGGAGGTAATCAGTAAACACAGGTTGAGTGAATGGAAATGGAATCATTTTCCAAAGAAAATGATCTAATTGTCTGACATTACTTCACCAGCTGGAGAAACACATGCCAAAATACTTAAGACGCAAACTATGTGCTGAATTAAAGCCAAAGACACGGATCTTTGAGATTCAGCCCACTTCTGGGGTCTTGGATCCTGGTGAGAGGTCCAACGTGCAAGTGAAATTCATGCCCAAAGAGGAGGTAAGCTTTAAAGAAATGTAATCAGACTCCCCAGATCTCTTTGAGATTTACTCAAAGTCCATACTTAATTGATCTCCAGGGAAGCTTTGAGTGATCTGTCCCTCATTGTTCTGAGTATGACATCCAGTACTCTGGTTCATATAGGAGCTGTTGTCCTGGTGGTTAGGAGCACCGCTGCTGCCGATTCCTATCTAACACCCTGACATCTATCAGTAGACATGGCTTAGTAGCCTTCTTCCTTTGTGCTTGGAGGGAGCATGATTTTGGACAAATTACTCAGCCTCACTAGACCTCAGTTTGCTCACAGATAAAATGAAAAATAATAATATCATATGTCCCCAAATCCCTTATTGCAGTTTCAAAATCCAATAAGATCTAAAAACGGGGGCGGGGCAGGGAGGAATTTCATAAGTTTCAGACCCAAATTCATTTGGCAGAAAAACCTAATCTGAACTGACATGAAACTACTTAACCTTTATTTACCCGCCTTGGTTTGCAGACTCAAACACTATAGCCACAGAAATAATAATGTGCTTGATGCCAGGGGACCCTGCAGAGGATACTTTATAACATAGGGCATGTGGTATGTTTACCTTTTTAAAAACCTGAATTTTTAAAGCATCTGGCCCCTAGGGTTTCAGGTAAGACATTATTGACCTGCAATAGCTACCTCCAAGGGTCATTTTGAAGAGGAAATGAATGAATGTAAATAAAAGGCACAGCATTTTGCTCTACATGTACTGGCTCAATATCTACTTACTATTATCATCAGTAGTTGTGACAATAATAAGTACTTCCTGATAAACATACTCCCTGGGCCTCACAAATGTCTCTTTTGCAAACACCATCAACACAAAGCTACTCCTGACAAAGAACACAGTGAAAAATAATAAAACCCTAGAACCAGAGAGGATCTCAAGAGGTTACACTGTAAAGACTTTTGCTTGAAGCCTAAGGCATTTGGAAGGTGTTTTTCCTCTATTCTTATAAAAGAAGAAATGGATGTGAGTTTTATAAAACACCTATAGTTAACTCCTGTTTTCCAGGTAACAGCTCTGATGAGATGCTTAAGAATCTAGTGAGAAGAAAGAAAAGTGAATGGTTTCATATCTGATTCTAAAATAGAGTCCCTGTTTCTATCATTGTCAAAATCTCTCTGATCCTTTAAAAGAAAAGAAAACTAACGTGTTTGTCATTCTTAGGAAGTCCTAAGACCATCAGCGAGGTTACTCAAGATTTTGGATGTCTTACTGAATGAGAGAATTATCAGTAAATATAGTAAAAAACATAATTTGTTTGCACAATTCCACAGATGCTGAATTAGAATTGATCAAAATTAATAAAGTATTTCCACCAAATGGGAGAGGAAGTTTTTAAGCATCATTTTTATTAAAGTATAGCTAACTTACAGTATACAATGTTGTGATAGTTTCAAGTGCACAGCAAGGTGATTCAGTTATATATAAATATATATATATATATTCTTTTTCAGACTCTTGTCTATTATAGGTTATTAAAAGGTATTGAGTAGAGTTTACTGTTCTATACAATAGGTCCTTGTTATTTACCTGTTCTGCTAATAGTAGATTGTATATGTTAACCCGAAAGGTTTTATCTTTGCCCCACTATCCCTTTTGGTAATCATGAATTTGTTTGCTGTGGCTGGGTTTATTTCTGCTTTGTAAATGAGTTCATTTGTACCACTTTTTTAGATTCCACATATGTGATAACATATGATATTTGCCTTTGGCTTACTTCACTTAGTATCTCTAGGTTCATCCATGTTGCTTGCTAATAGTGGTATTTAATTTTTTAAATTCCATTGTACATAGATACCCCATCGTCTTTATCCATTCATCTTTTGATGGATGTTTAGGTTGCTTCCATGTCTTGACTATTGTGAACAGTGCTGTTATGAACATTGGAATGCATCTTTTCAAATTAGAGTTGGGAGAGGAATTTATTGGCTGTGTACAAGGGCTTTCCCAGGTGGAGCTAGTGGTAAAGAACCCACCTGTCAATACAGGAGACATAAGAGAGGCAGATTCAATCCCTGGGTCAGAAGATCCCCTGGAGAAGGAAATGGTAACCCACTCCAGTATTTTTGCCTGGAAAGTCCCATGGACAGAAGAGCCTGGCAGGCTACAGTCTATATGATCACAAAGAATCAGACACGACTGAAGTGACTAAGCTTCAGGAACTTGTTAGCCTTGGAATCCATACGATCCACACCTTTATCTGTACCAGCACTGGGAGCACAGAGAAATTATTGATATCCTCACTAACAACTCCTAGACATTATAACGTGTTCTGAATACAAGGAGATGAATGAAATGTTTTAGAAATATTTCCCTAAAAAGCAGTTAAAATATAGAAGTTTGGATCACATAAGATGCTAAACCCATAATTAAATAGAAAAGCTTCATAGCCAATAATTCGTTTTCTTACTCTCTCCAACAATAGATATTTTTTGAACTTGTATCTACGTCCTTACACATTCCATCCATCTGATTTTCCCCTTTAAACTAAGGTATTCAAAAGCTCCCCAAAGTGCTCAGTCAATCATGCCTTTCAAGCCCAAGCCATGGGCCCAAGTTTCACAATAACCTGGGCATCTGGTTAAAAGTGCAGAATTCCCATCCTTTCTCTGCCAAGTCAAGGTCTGTAGGAATGGGCCTGCGAATATGCATTTTAATAGATTTCTCAGTGAAACCAGATTAGGGTAACTGGTGTCACTGTCACCTGGTATTTGGATTGTAATTGTATGAGATGAATTGATTGCCCTAGCTGATCATCTCTGTACAGTTGCTTAACTGTGTCTTCAAATAATAGAAGTATGATCGTTCAGATTCCCTAAGAAACAGACTTGGAGTCAAGAATTTGAGTGTAAGCTGTAGGAAGTGTTCAGTTAAGTCCAGTTCAGTCACTCAGTCATGTCCGACTCTTTGTGACCCCATGAATCGCAGCACGCCAGGCCTCCCTGTCCATCACCAGCTCCCAGAGTTCACTCAGACTCACGTCCATCGAGTTGGTGATGCCATCCAGCCATCTCATCCTCTGTCGTCCCCTTTTCCTCCTGCCCCCAATCCCTCCCAGCATCAGAGTCTTTCCTAATGAGTCAACTCTTCGCATGAGGTGGCCAAAGTACTGGAGTTTCAGCTTTAGCATCATTCCTTCCAAAGAAATCCCAGGGCTGATCTCCTTCAGGATGGACTGGTTGAATCTCCTTGCAGTCCAAGGGACTCTCAAGAGTCTTCTCCAACACCACAGTTCAAAAGCATCAATTCTTCAGCGCTCAGCTTTCTTCACAGTCCAACTCTCACATCCATACATGACCACTGGAAAAACCATAGCCTTGACTAGTAGGAAGTGTAAGGGATACTAATAGAGAAGTAGAAAGTGATCAGGAAAAGGAAGGCAGCTAATAGGGTGTGAGAGTGAGCCAAACAAAACAAGCATCTGAATCTGTTTCTGTTGTGTGTCGTGTAAAACTGATAACCACTGGAGAACAAAATGGATTCTGTTTAGATTAAGAAAGAAAACTTTTCTTATAAAACATCATGAGAGCAATTTAGATTAGAGTGTTAATGCTGGGAATCTAGCACTACCTTGGACACTGGATCTTAATCCCACTGGAAACTCAGAGAATATATACAAAATGCACATTTCAGAATTTTCCTTCCCCAGGAGTGAGGGAGCTCAGGTCTTCATACAGTAACTCCCGGGAATCGTTGATTGAGGATTGTTCCCAGAAGGTGTTATTTCTCCGGCATTTCTGCCCTGCCCTGCCCTATACTTATGGGATGCAGGGCCCATGAAAGGAGAGCCCAGAGGTGCAGATAATGTCAGTGGGACATCTGAGCACATTGGAGGTTCTGAAGGGTATGAGAACAACATTCTGAGGACTGTGATAAAGCACTGGTACGGTGCTAGATTCCCAGCATTAACACTCTAACCTAAATTGCTATCATGATGTTTTATAAGAAAAGTTTTCTTTCTTAATCTATAAACAAAATCCATTTTGTTCTCCAGTGGTTATCAGTTTTTACATGACATACAACAGAAACAGATTCAGAGGCTTGTTTTGTTTTTTTGTTTCCCAGAAATTCTACAGCCAAACCTTGGTGTTCCAGATTTCCCAGAGCACTCAAAAGCTTACTCTGCTGGCGGAGGGGCAAGGTCTAGAACCTCGCTTGGAATTTAGTCCCTCAGTTCTGGAGCTGGGGCCCCTGCTGCCCTACGCAGCTGGAGATGAGGCCGAGGTGGTGGTGAAAAATCCCTGCAGCTTTCCCATTGAGTTTTACTCCTTAGAATTTGACCAGCAATATCTTGTAGAAGAGAAGGTGAGCACAGACTGAAACCAAACTCCATTTTCCTACACATGCTGTGCCCTGCCAGGTACTCTTCTATCTGCTTGGACAACTCCTGACCCTTGCTGTTTCTTCCTATGAACCCTTCCCTGTCAATTTAAAGACCACTTCACAGTCTTTCCTGACCTACTTCCCTTGCCTTGAGAGAATTCATTGCTTCTTTGTGATCTCATTATACATTTTAAACAACTAATTGAAAGACTAATTCATGCTTATAGTTAAAACAGTAAAGAACATATGCCACAGTCATTGTATCTGAAGTGAGGTTCTTGTGGACAGCATATATTTAGGTCATCTTTTTAATATACTCTGGCAGTGTCTAAATTGGGGTATTTATATATTACATTATATTTAATGTAATCACGTTAGGACTTAAGTCTGCCTTTTTCCCCCCAGTTGGTTCTGGGCTGCATATTTTACAATTTTTCTGCTTTGTCCATTTTTTTAAACTTAATTTTTTTAGAGCAGTTTTAGATTCTCAGCAAAATTGAGGGGAAGGTGCAGAGATGTCTCATATCTACCCTCCCCCGACACAGGCATAGCCTCCCTTATTATCAACCTCTCTCACTAGAATGGTACATTTGTTACTATTGATGAACTTGTGTGACATCCTAACCACCCAGAGTCCATAGTTTACAGTCCACTTTTGGTACAGTTTAGGGATATAGACAAATGTGCAAGTATCCATCATTACAGTGTCATATGAAGTATTTTTATTGTCCTAAATATCCTCTGTGCTCCACCTGCTCATCCCCCCTCTTCCCAACCCCTGGTAACCATTGACCTTTTTCCTGTCTGTGTAGTTCTGCCTTTTCCAGGATGCCATATAGGTGGAATCGTATCATATGTAGACATATGTTCACTTAGTAGTATGCATTTAAGATCTGCCTCCTCTGGACTCTGCACCAACTTGGGCTTTGAACATTGTCTTTACATCCAGTGTTTATGCTCTGCCCAAGTTGGATTCTGTATCCAGAAATTTTCCTCCAAGTGGGACTCTGTCCCTCTGGAAACAAGCTTCTCCATTAGGTAATATTAAGTGTTCAATGGCTTGTGTTGGCATGGCAGCCTTCAGTGTGGGCCAGGGTCTGGGGGAAGCAGAATCTGAGGCTCTGAGATTTGCATGCAGAAGGTTTATCAGGGAGCGGTCTCAGGGATGATGCTGTGAAGAACAAGGACCGTAGGCCTGGGTAGATGAGAAGATAAACTGTGACGACGTGGCGCAGGGAGTTCAGCTGATCCCACAGGACACTGTGCACCTGGGCTGGCTCTGTAACGCTGGCCTGGTTGAAGCAAGTTGCCCGGGCCTTTGTGTCTCTATGTCGGCCAGTCTTTGGACCATCCTTCCTTTCCCCACTGATCTGCTGTGCCATCTCTGTCTTGTGTCAAAGCTCTGCATAGACATGGGTCTATTCTGAGCTCTCTCCTCTATCTCAGTTTGTCTGTCCCGACATCTATACCTCCCAGTCTGTTGCTCCAGCTTCATAAGTCCTGATATCTGGTAGGACAGTCCTCTCTGTTTTTCTTCATTAGCGTTTTAACTATCCTTAGCCCTCTGTTCTTCCATGTAAATTTTAGAATAAGCTCATTTAATATTGATTTTCAAGCAACTAAATTTGGTGATCTTGGAGAATGGTTACCTAACTGATTTTTCACACCAGTAACTTAGGAAGTAATTGCTTTCTAGGAGTTGACTTTACTGTCTTCTATACGAAATATACATATACCCTAGAGTAGCTGGATTTAGTAGAAAGAAAAACAGGTTGCCGCAATTAAACTTGACTTCCAGATAAACAATGTGGGACAGATTCATACTTTAAAAATTATCAGTTTTTTATCTGTAATTCAAATTTAACTAGGCATCTTATGCTTCATCTGACAACCCTAATATACATCTGTCTCTGTGTTTCTCTCTCAAACATACATGCACACACATACACACACACACACGTATACACATACATACCTAATGCCATTGTACCTGTTTTTCTCTATATCCTCTATTTATGAGACAACCATTTTTTTTAATAACATGTCACTCAAAGTGGATAATTGAGTTCCTTACTTTTGTCAATGGGGAGGGGGGGGAAGAAAAACAGTAAATGTTTTTAAAACAAGGAGAAAATTCTTTTCCACAGGGGAAATACCCAGACACAAAACCCCCTATATCCCCTATCTATATCCCCCATATCCAGGACTCAACCTTACAATTTAGACCTCTGCAGAGGACTCTGCCCTTTGAAGTCCAGAAAGTATTTGTACACACCCCAACCTTGGGTAGAAGTAGGGCTTTCATGAGATGGATGGCAGGCCCACCTGGGGCTGTGGGGAGGAAGCTTCCAGTCAGACCAACAGCAACTCCCATTCTCCTTGCGCAGATCTTGCGAACACTGAAGGGCTATGATTCCTACAACTCTCTGCTGCTGCCTCCTCGCCTTCCGGGGGAGAAGCTGCCCCCAGAGGTGTATGAGTACTTCAGGGAGATAAAGCGGTCCAAAGAGGAGCAGATGAAGGTGAAATATCTGGAGAGTCTGGCGCAGGAGAACGGTGAGAACTCAACGGCTCTGGAGCCCCTGGCTTCTTTAAGATATCTCTATTGGGAGATGAACCATTTACTGAGCACCCTCCAGGTGCCAGGCAGGCTTCAGGTGTCCTGGGGATTTCCTTTCTAACCCTTACAGAATGGCCCTGTTGTCCCCATTGTATGGATGCGCACGCTGGGACACTTTCTGCTCTCACTGGAGTCTGGTGGGGAGTCAAGGCTTAAAAACAGCTAATGCAGACATAGAAGGATGCTTGCTAGATGCTTGCAAGCTCTGTGCCGAGGGCTTCACACATACAAATGAGAGAGGAAGCACTGAAACGCCAGGCCCACAGTTTTAAGTGGCAGAACCAGCACTCAAGCCCAGATGTCTGTGACTCTGGAGTCCACGACAGTAACCACTCTACTCCACAGCCTCCAAGTGTGTGCCTAGGTGATGCAAGGTGATCCGTCACACAGGGCACACATTAGTGCCCTACGAGAGGTAGGGGTGGGAGTTCACATGAGGAAGGACCCTCCATGATCATAACCTCTATCACAAAGCTAGACTGTACTCTTATAAACTTGCCCTTTCTTGCCCAGCATCCCCAAGCTATCCGTCATCTGCCCAGGGGCCCCCTTGTGTACACTTGAACATCAAGGTTCCAGGGTGACCTGCAGGGTGACCTGTAGGATCATGTAGCTTGTTGGGGTGCTTGCTTGTCTTCCCTTCTTCCCTGTGCCCTCATCCTGGAAATTCACCTTCTCCATTCTTTCTTTTGCATAATCGTCATCATGTGTATTTTCTTCACACCCATCTCCCCCTCTAGACAAGAAGCCCCCTAAAGGCAGTGACCATGTATTCCCCAGTGTAAACCCAGTGCATGAACCAGCACCTGATACATCGCAGTGCCCGATAAATGTGTGCTGTTAAAGCGAATGAATGAAGCCCATTTCTCCTGCCCTTAAAGCTGGCTTACTGTCTCTCAGGGAGACAGAAGCTAGTTGGAGAACATTAGTTTGCTCTAAAAGGAGAGGAGAGAAGAAGGCTGCCTGTCCACCTAGTCTCCTGGTTGTATTCACTGAGCATATTGTTCTCCAGAACTGCCAGTGCAGATACCACAAACTGGGGGGCTTAAGCAAATGAAACTTATTTTCTCATGATTCTGGAGGCTAGAGATCCAAGCTTAAGGTGCTGGTGGAGTTGTTTTCTATGACCCTCCCCTCTTCGCTTGTAGATGGCTGTCTTCCCACTCTGTGTTCACAAGGACTTCCCCCTGTGTGTCTGTGTCCCAATCTCTTCCTGTAAGAACACCAGTCGTGTTGGGCTGTGGATGGATTGGGACACTCACATGACCTCATTTTAACTTAATTACCTGTTAAAGGCTGTGTCTTCAAGTAGTCACATTCTGACATACCGGGGTGGGGGTGGGGGGCTTAGGACTTCAGCAAATGAATTTTATGGAAACTAGTTAAGTCCATAACAAACACCCATTGTGTTCTGAGCACTGAGCTGACGTGCTGGAAGGGAGATCAATGAATCCAGTCCCTGCCTTCCAGAGCTCACAGTCAGGAAGGGTTGGGGGATGGACCCAGAATTGCCTGGTGGCCCGAGGCAGAGAGCCCTGAGCTTTTAGGACAGAGAGGATTTAGTGAGGGTCAGGAAGGGCCTTGTTGCTCTCATCCCCATCCTCCACACCTTTCCATTTGGCCCATGGAAAGTTGGTCTGGAGCTGCGACCTGAGGGCCAGCAAGAGTCCAGGGAAGCGCTCGCCCTGCTCCTCCCCAGCACTTCTCTGAGCTCCTGCTCACTCTGCTGTCACAGAGAGGGTCCGTCCTCTTCTGCTTCCAGACCATGTCCAGGGAAGGCTAGCAGCTCCAAACTGCACTGCTGCCATTCCCAGGAGAGCTACAACCTCTCTGACTCAAATCCAAAATTAAACAGAGGATGTCTTAGCTCCAGGGCAGAGCAGACCTTGAACAATGACAACCATCTCCCCGGTCCTCTTCCTGACTCTTCCTGTGTGCTTCCTCTCTTTTCCCTCAGCAGAAGAGGACGACGGTCCCTTGTCAGAGCAGGGCACTTCGGCAAGCACAAAGAGGACCTCGCTCAGCCGAGGGATCTCTGTGACATCCAACCTGGAAGAGCGGCACATCCCAATGGTCGAGTCCAAGACCTACCCGGAGGAAGAGGAGGATGAGGATAGCCTGGAAAAACTCATGTTGCAAAGTAATCATGCATTTTAATGTTCGGGTACCAGTTCCTTCTAAGCGCCTTTCACCTTTCTCCATAAAACACATTTAACTAGCACAGTCATGCGTTAATTCTACAGTTTGAGTAGGCCATCATTTATTTAGCCGTGTCCCTTACGATTGCAAACACTAGTTTCCAGTGTTATTTTTAAGCAGGAGAGATTCCCCCAAATGGGATTAAGAATCAGAGAGTAATCTGTGTTTTCAATTCTAGTAGCTAAGGACAAATTATTAGCCAAAAAGGGTGCTTTCGTCCGCTGAGGTGAGTGACGCTGGCAGCAACATCTGCAGCAGATTGTGCTGGTCATTTTAAAATAACATATAGGTTAAGAAAAGCCACCCCATTTTCATCAGAACCCGTGTGAATTGTGGGTGTATCCACATGCACGCATATGCGCACGTGTATTTTTAATTTGTAGCTGACAAGATTCAGAGTATTGACAGCCACTCTGCGGAGGAGGTTGGAGAAGTAGAGAACAACCCAGTGAGCAAGGCCATTGCTCGCTACCTGGGCATTGACATCTCTGCAGAAGGCCGCATGGCCAAGAACCGGAAAGGCATCGCCATCATCATCCATGGGACGCCCTTGTCAGGTATGCACAGGCCTAAAGAGTTTCCCCTTTGGGATAAATTTACAGTGAAATTTGCATGTGCAGTTTTTGAAGCAATAAAATACTCTTCTGTTTGAGATTTAGGTAACAAAGGATTATCCCTAAATTGTTACATTGCCAACTTTAAAGATACAAAGTTAGAGAAAAGGCAGGGACATCTCATTTTTAATTAATATATCTCTGAATTGTTAGAGCTTGTATTCTTTCAATAATTTAATAGCATTAAAATATTAAAGAAAAATCCAAGACATTAAATCATTTAAGAAGAGTGGTGGGGGAAATATGTGCAAACTCTTTGCTGCTGCTGCTGCTGCTAAGTCGCTTCAGTCGTGTCCGACTCTGTGAGACCCCATAGACGGCAGCCCACCAGGCTCCCCCGTCCCTGGGATTCTCCAGGCAAGAACACTGGAGTGGGTTGCCATTTCCTTTTCCAGTGCATGAAAGTGAAAAGTTAAAGGGAAGTCGCTCAGTTGTGTCCGACTCTTAATGACCCCATGGACTGCAGCCCACCAGGCTCCTCCGTCCATGGGATTTTCCAGGCAAGAGTACTGGAGTGGGGTGCCGTTGCCTTCCCCACAAACTCTTTGACCTTGCAGTATTATTTCTAAAAATTTATCTTAGGGAAGTAATCATATGGACAAAGACTAACTACGTTCGGTGTTCTCTGCAACATTGTCGGCCATACTAAAAATTTGGGAGCAGTTGAAGTACACAGTATGAAGTATACGGTATACTAGTATGGGGGACTAGTTAATTAAACCATAGTATGTTCTCTAGGAGATGACTGAAGTGGCTTCATACGCGTGCATGCATGCATTCATGTAGTGAATTATATCACCTTTAAAAACAGTGTCCTGTACACCCATTTTCATGGCAGCATTACTCACAATAGCCACAAGGTAGACACAGCCCAGCTGTCCATTGATGGATGAGTGGATAAACTAAAGGTGGTACAGTGGGATATCATTCACCCATCAAAGGAGGGAAATTCTCACACACGCTAAAACATAGATGAACCTTGAAGACACTATGCTAAGTGAAATAAGCAAGATGTGAAATAGCAATTACTGTTTGATTCCATTTATATAAGGACCCTAGAGTCATTGTATTTATAGAGACATAAAATAGGATGGTGATTTCCAGAGGCTGAGCAAAGGGAGGAATGAGAGCTTATTATTTATTGGTACAGAATTTCAGTTTGTAAAGATGAAAAATGTGGGAGATGGATGGTGGTGATGGTTGCACAACATTGGGAATATACTTAGCTTTTTAAGCTGTGCACTTAAAAACAGTTAAAATGGTAAATTTTGTATGTATATTATGACAATTTTTAAAAGTACCATTGAAGTGCATTAAATGAATAGAAAAAGGTTCATGATATATCGTTTTAAGTGGAAAAAAAGTCATGCTTACAATTTGTAATCTCTGTTCATTTCCTCTTGCTACTGTAACAAATAACCACAAATTTAGTGACTTAAAACTTTCTTAAGAGTTCTGGAGATCAGAAGTCTAAAATGGGTCAACACGGGTGCATCCTTTCTCGAAGCTATAGGGGGAAGAATCCATTTCCTTGCCTTTTCTTGTTTCTAGAAAAGTTATCTGCATTCCTTGGCTCATGGCCTCTTCCTCCATCTTCAAAACCAGCCTCAGAGCATCTTCTAGTCTGTCTGTTTCTGTCTCTCTGTTTTCATCATCACATCACCTGTTCTCACTCTGACCACCCTGCTTCTCTTGTGAGGACCCTTATTACACTGGGCCCACCCAGATAACCCAGAGCCCTCCCCCACATCAAGACCCTTAATTTAATCACACCTGCAAAGTCCCTTTACCATGTAAGGCACCATGTTACAGGCTCTGGGCTTCCCTGGTGGCTCAGACAGTAAAGAATCTGCCTGCAGTGTGGAATACCTGGGTTCGATCCCTGTGTTGGGAAGATCCCCCGGAGGAGGGAAAGGCTACCCAGTCCTGTATTCCTGCCTGGAAAATCTCCATGGACAGAGGAGCCTGGTGGGCTGCAGTCCATGGGGTCACCAAGAGTCAGACACGACTGAGCGACGGAGCACAGCACATCACAGGCTTCAGGGATCAGGATGTGGACATCTTAGCGGGGGGGATTATTCAGTCTACCACCTAGCCCACTACTTTTTTTTTTAATAAGAAATGTAAATGAAATAGTTACAGATGCATAAATAGCAGCCATATGTTAACTATAATCTCTCTGGATGAGTAAATTATGGATCTTTTTTTCTTCTGTTATTTCTGAATTTTATGCTTTCTTTTTTTTTAATGAGCAGGTATTTTTAATGAGAAAAACAGACATCAACACAAATTATTCTTTAAACCAAAAAAGTCTCTTCCCAGTAGAACGAGGGAAGTAAGAGCTACAAGATTTTTAAAGTTCATCTTCTAGAATCACTTTTTAAGCGGAGGAGACAATCCAGAGGGAGTGTGGATTGCCGTAACACACGGCTATTCAGGGGCAGGATTAGGGCCAGAACCCCCAGTTATGACTCCTTGCTCAAGTCTTCCCTCTTTTCTTGGCTGCCGCATGAGAGACTTAGAGGCCGGGACCTTGGAGAGGCCACTTTATAGGAGCCTCTGACCTAGAAACTTCTGTTGAGAACAATGAGCAAATGAGAGCTGTGAAATTCAATCCTCTGCCCTTGTTTTGTAGGAAAGTCAGCCACCGCAGTCAACATGGCCAGGTACTACAGCGCTGCCTGCCTGAACCTTGACTCTGTTGTGCTGGAAGCCATCTCTGACAGCAGCAATGTCGCAGGCATCCGCGCCCGGGAGCTCTGCATTCGGGCTGCTATAGAGCAGTCCATGAAGGAGGAGGAGTCTGGTGAGAGCCATTTCCTCTGACTCTTTGTGGCCAACTGGCCCTAATCCCACTGGCGATGCTCAGTTTACCCCCCCTCCCTGGGCTTTTCTCCCACAGCTCCATCAAAGGCTGACTTACAACGTGTCGCCCATCAGCAGCCCAGAGAATTCTCTCCCACAGACATCCACTGTCCTGGCTGCCCAGTGCGCTTGGCACTACAGCGAGCAGGGCGCATATGGCCCACATCTTTGTGGGCGACCCCTGGAGCGGGGACTGACATGCAGAGCAGAGGACAGTATGTAACAGAAGTGCCAGCTTCTGCAACAGACCAAGTTTGAGATAATTGAGTCCCAACAAGCATTTGGGGAAGTTTTCAGGGAAATGGGCCTTGAAGGAGGAGAATGTTGACAGGCAAAGATGAAGATAAGGACATTCTAGACCAAGAGAGCAGGGACGGTAAGTTAGAGGTGGGAAGACAGGTTGCAGGCAGTCACAGTTGACCTTAGTGCTGAGATGAGGCATTTGGATTGTATTTTGAAGGAAAAGAGGAATTGGGCACTTTTCACCCTGTGGGAGAAATAGCCAGAAAGTCACAGGAGGAAAGGCACTCTCGTGGTGTCTTGTAAATAAAGCAGTAGTGAAGCTGAATGTGAGTGGGGCTGAGAGTGACGTGCATGGCAGGGACTTGAAAGAGGGGGAGGCGTTTAAGGTGGCCACACTTGATGATCACTCACAGAAACCAGAAAGAGAGTTATGCCATTTACCAAGTCAGGGAACATGGGGGAGGAGAAAGTTTGCTGGAGAGGAAAATTAGGTTTTTAAACCCCATAGTGGTAGTACTTACTGCTAAGTACTAAGTAGTATGGCCTTACCCATCAGAGGTTAAGAATCCTGACTCCCTCAGATCCTCTAAAGACGTGCGGGGCAGGAGAGCAGCTGCTCAGTGTGCAAAAATCTATGGACCATAAAGCTGAGTGCCTGCTGAGAGTAGGCTCATTCTTGTAATAGGAATGCTTAGGACAGCATGATGTCATTCCTAATGGTGTCCCACGCTTACTAGTTGGTAGACCTGTCTGGGGCTTTTAGGAGAAATGGGAAATTCTTTGCTGGGAAGATGAGAGAAACAGCTTTTTAGTGGTATAGGGAAGAAAAAAAATAATTTTCTCTCTACTTTTCTGATTTCTTGACTGAGTGCCCCTGTAATAAAAAGCAAATTAACAAGAGAAGAACAAGTTTATTAACATGGATGCTTCATGTGTCCATGGGCAATACTCAGGGGGGAAATGAGTGGCTTTTAGAATTCAGGAGTAAATGCCACCTAACAGGGAAAGGAAAGGGGGTTGTGGTCCTGTTAGGGGAGGGTCAGTGGTTTTTAGGAAAGATGAAGGGGCCTTAGAAGGATGGGTGGGAGGTATGATGACTTCTGATGGTCTGGGTGTAGTGTGGACTTGAGTCTTTCTTCTGCGATGAGAGTCCATCTCCCTGGTTGATGAAACTTCCCTGGACAGGATCTGTGACAGTGGAGCTTCCTAGGGAGACTGTCTTCCAGTGGCTGGGGGGAGGTCAGAGAAAGCCACTCCTTGCATTTACTGCTTTTTTCGAGTGTCTACAGCTTAGAATAGCCAGGATATCACAGCAGCATGTTTCGAGGTGGCATATCCTGAGCTCCGATTGTCTTTCTTTGGGGGTGGCATATTCTGGCACCCTTTAGTGGGAACCCCAAGCTGCATCATAATTCCAGTTCTGTTAGATTTTTTTTGATTTCCTTTTCTGTCAAAGTGCATTTCTCAGAGGTCTTCGGAGCTGTGTTGATGTCCCTTGACAAATCGTAAATTTGAACTCCCTGAGAAAGTAATGTCAAGCTAAAGGCTTAATGATTGGGAGAGACTTCCTCAACAAAGTGAGAGATGTGGCTGCTGAAGTATAGGAAATCAGTTCAGAAAGTTCCAGAAAGAGAAGAGAGAGATGGACACAGGGCAGGATGGGACCTTGGAGAACACTTATCTTTCAGGAGGAGGCAGAGGCAGCGAAGCCAGGGAGGTGGAGAAGGCAGAGTGAGGGTCAGAGGCAGGGGCAGTCAGGGGGCTGCTGGAGGGGGGCCAGAAGGACTTCCATGCCTCTCCAGAGCCCTAGTTAGGAGTCTGGGGGACCCTTCCCGCTTTATTTTTCTCATAGCCCTTATCCCTAGTTAACATACTATTTATCCTACTTACTCCACTGTCTGTCTTCCCCCCACCCCCACAGGAATGTGAGCTTCCGAGGCAGAGATTGGTGTTAGTTTTTGTCACTAATGTATTCCTGGCATCTAGAGCAGTGCCTGGTGCATAGTAGACACAGTAAATATTTACAAACATGTATTAAATCAGTAAGTGAATATGATCAGAGATGGCTGAAAGTTCACATTGAATAAAGAGGACAGCTATAGTTCATAGTTCAGAAGTCACTGGTGACTTCATAGAAAGCCCTTTCAATGGTGAGGGTTAAACCCAAAGCTACATTTGCTATTTGCTGTGAAGTCAGCTGGCTGTACTGAGGTGGAAGTGACCAATCTAAACCCATGGGTCCCACACAGGACCCGCTGGCTGCTTGAAATGTGCCAAGTCCAAACTGAGATGTGCTGTAAGTGTATGATATGTGCTGGATTTTGAAGATTTAGTGAGAATAAAAGGCTGTAAAATAGCACAGTAATAATCATGTCAGATTTCCTGGGCAGGCAGTTTCGCAAATGATTACCTTCTGGGCTGGAAGAGAAGGTGGGGCAGAGTCTCGTGGAATCCCCTGAGTAGATGAACAGTGTAGGCCGGGGCTCCAGCCCAGATTGGGCACACACCCACCATCATCACCACCCACCCCCAGTGGCGGAGCCCCTTCTCCCAGCCCTGCTGGGCCAGCCACAGGTGGAGGTGGCTGCACCATCCCCAGAAGAATCACACTAGGTTTCAACTTGCCATCCTCCCTATTATTTCCTTATTATCCTGAGGTGATTTTCAATATAAACCCACTCTCTCCATGTAGCCCAGGAAGCTGCTGCTGTGAGTCAAAATGCCGTGGGACAATTGCGACTGAGCAGTGAGACCCTGGGCAAGTTAACTTCGGAATCCACTCTGCTAACTCCCGAAGTGAAACCTACCAAGCCTGTGCGTGGGAGTGTGCTGCTCACCAAGGGCAAGGCAGAGAGCCACGGCTCTGGGTCTCAGAAGCAGCATCACCAGCACGCGTCCGAAACGCCCCAGGTACAAATCAGGGCTCCCCAGAAGGAGGGTTGGGATCCCCCCTCCTGCTTCCCCCTAATCCCCCTCCTTCTCCTACCCCTCCTCCTCCTAGCATCTCACATCGGGTCAGCACAACCTCATTCCTACAGGTGCCCTGGCCAGGCAGGCCTGGGTACTGCCCTGTACCACTCCTGGTGTGAAGCAGGTCAGGTCCTGGCAAAGTGAAGATAAATAAAGCAAAACCCTGCACTCAGGCTGAACTAAGAGCCTGATAAGGGTGATCACCACACATTTTATTTGCAATAAAATGAGATTAGGACAAAAGAAGTATGTAAAAAGAATTAGGTTAAACCATCCAAAATTGATATGAAATTGATAGTATTCAACCACTTGAGACCTCTGTTGCAACAACTTCATATGGTTCAACCTACTTCTAAAGGAATGTTAATATAAATTGTGGGAGGGCTAATATAAATTGTGGGAGGGCTGCAGGGGAGTCTTGAAAAGTCATAAAGAAGTCAGAGAGTTTGAGTCATGTGCCGAGGGACTTCAAGAACAATCTCGGCTGAATAGCAGGGGCTGAAGCCAGAGAGAGTGGGTGGCACAGTGGATTGTTGGTAGGAACCAGAGTCAGATGAGTGCACGCTTCTGAGATATTTGGAGAAAAGATCAAATAGTCATTAGAGGAGCAAACCCAGGGTCAAGAGAGTGCTTTCTGTGAACGGAGGTAGAGGAACAAGCAGGTTCTCTGAAGATAGGAACTCCTGGAGAAGTATAAGGTGATGATCTTCCCAAGAGCGAAAGAGATCCCAAGGAAATGTGGCGGGGGAGACCAGGATTAAGCACAGCTGAAGGAAATTGGTGCCATCTTCCTCTAGAGCCAGTAAAGGTGTGCAAATAGATACAGCTACTTGTGGGGGAAGCAGGGTGGAGAGTGAAAGTGAACAAATGTTTGAATGAATGAACAAATGTTTGCTGTTCAATACACATACAAGGCATCTTCCACAGTGTTCCTACTTGAAACTTACAGCAGTTATTCAAGTGAGATAGGAATCTTCCAGTTTACAGTACAACCTGTATTTTATAGATGAGGAAATGAGACCCAGAGAGTAGATGATTTTCCCAAGGTCACCTGGCCTGTTAAGTGGAGAAGCTGTTGAAACACCAGACTTCTGGATTCTGATTCCTGATCCTTCTCTCTCGAAACAGGTTTCCTCCAGCCCTCTCCCCTCGGGGCCCACGCAGCGTCGACTCAGTGTCAGTGCCAGTGTTGGAGGTGATACTGGGCTCGTGAGCTGCGTGCTCCCTGAGGAGCTATTCACTCAGATCCTGGCCGACCGAATTCAGGTACGTCCACACCTACCTACATGGAGATGCAGGGCTTACACGCCTGTCCCCCTGCTGCAATGCTGAGGTTCTGAGCCATTGCCCACACACAGCAGCTCAGAACCCAGGGGCCTTGGAGAGGAAAGATGGGTTTCTTCACCCTCTTTCGTCCTTTTGATAGCCGTCGTCAGTCTCTGACCCTGGCTGTCTGCTGGCTGAAACCACACTCACCTTAAGGACCAGTGAGCAGAAGGTAGCACATTCAAAACACACACATATACAGAGTCATGGTACAGCACTCAGAAGTACGTTAAAAATCATAGCATGGAGCCATGATAAGTTAGAATTTGGAGTGATGTTAATTGTGGTAAAAATAAGTGTTTACATAGCTCAATTGGTAAAGAATTACCTGCAGTGCTGGAGACCCAGGTTGAGTTCCTGGGCCGGGAAGATCCCCTGGAGGAGGAAATGGCAATCCACTCCAGTATTCTTGCCTGGAGAACCCCATGAAGAGAGGAGACTGGCAGGCTACAGTCCAGGGGTCACAAAGGGTCAGATGTGACTAAGCTACCACCACCATGTTATTAACTGAGAAAATCAGATTATTAAATAGTATGTAAACCATAGTTATATTTCTCTAAAAGTATTTATAAATGTGTATCATACACATAATAAAAATCCTTAAAACACATGTTAATTGTGGTTATCTTTGGCTAGCAAGATTATAGGTTTTTAATCTTCATACATTTCTGAATTATTTTATAATGATATATGGCTCTTAAAGTCAGAAACACAGTAACTATTTCTTTTTGTTTTGATTTTTCATTAGTGTTGTTCAGTTCAGTCATTCAGTTGTGTCTAACTCTGCAACCCCATGAACCACAGCACACCAGGCCTCCCTGTCCATCACCACCTGCCAGAGTCTACCCAGACCCATGTCCATTGAGTCATTGATGCCATCCAACCATCTCATCCTCTTTCATCGCCTTCTCCTCCTGCCCTCAATCTTTCCCAGCATTAGGGTCTTTTCCAATGAGTCAGATCTTCGCATCAGGTGACCAAAGTATTGGAGTTTCAGCTTCAACATCAGTCCCTCCAATGAACACCCAGAACTGATCTCCTTAAGGACAGACTGGTTGGATCTCCTTGCAGTCCAAGGGATTCTCAAGAGTCTTCTCCAACACCATAGTTCAAAAGCATCAATTCTTTGATGCTTAGCTTTCTTTATACTCCAACTCTTACATCCATTCATGACCACTGGAAAAACCATAACCTTGACTAGACAGACCTTTGTTGGCAAAGTAATGTCTCTGCTTTTTAAAATGCTGTCTAGGTTGGTCATAACTTTCCTTCCAAGGAGTATATCTCTTAATTTCATGGCTGCAATCACCATCTGCAGTGATTTTGGAGCCCAGAAGAATAAAGTCAGCCACTGTTTCCCCATCTATTTGCCATGAAGTGATGGGACCGGATGCCATGATCTTAAATTTCTGAATGTTGAGCTTTAAGCCAACTTTTTCACTCTCCTCTTTCACATTCATCAAGAGGCTTTTTAGTTCCTCTTCACTTTCTGCCATAAGGGTGGTGTCATCTGCATACCTGAGGTTATTGATATTTCTCCTGGCAATCTTGATTCCAGCTTGTGCTTCATCCAGCCCAGCATTTCTCATGATGTACTCTGCATAGAAGTTAAATAAGCAGGGTGACAATATACAGCCTTGGTGTACCCTTTTCCTATTTGGAACCAGTCTGTTGTTCCACGTCCAGTTCTAACTGTTGCTTCCTGACCTGCATACAGGTTTCTCAAGAGGCAGGTCAGGTGGTCTGGTATTCCCATCTCTTTCAGAATTTTCCACAATTTATTGTGATCCACACAGCCAAAGGCTTTAGCATAGTCAATAAAGCAGAAATAGCTGTTTTTCTGGAATTCTCTTGCTTTTTCCATGATCCAGTGGATGTTGGCAATTTGATCTCTAGTTCCTCTGCCTTTTCTAAAACCAGCTTGAACATCTGGAAGTTCACGGTTCACATATTGCTGAAGCCTGGCTTAGAGAATTTGAAGCATTACTTTACTAACGTGTGAGATGAGTGCAATTGTGCAGTAGTTTGAGCATTCTTTGGCGTTACCTTTCTGTGGGATTGGGATGAAAGCTGACCTTTTCCAGTCCTGTGGCCACTGCTGAGTTTTCCAAATAGGTATTATACTTATAAAGAAAAGAAAACTAGATCATCAGAATTTGGGAGGGTTTGCTCCTTATGGATTACAGAAAACTAAATTGCTTACCAGGTCCTAGAGACCTGTATTTGCTTTGGTTTGCCAGAATGGGCCACAGTATTAATTGCACATTTAAGTAAACAAAGATCAGACTTGAGTTTCCCAGAAGAGGAGGAATGTAATCACCAGAAATGATTCATGTTAAGGTTTGAACTCACTACTGCATTAAAGGTACCATTGCTCTCAGCTCATTTGAACACAGTGGTCTAGTACGTGTGCAGGTGTTTCATACAGCCACAGTAAAGGCTGAGACCACTGGTAAAACCCAAAGTAAGCAAGGAGAGCTGCGCTGCTCATAGTACTGGCCTGTGATGAGATACAGAGTTTGCGCTACTTCCTTTATTGACAAAGTCTTCCCTATGAGGAAAAAAAAAATGGCAACTAAACTAAACAGTGTATGTACTGATTGCAGTAGTTGATTTTCTGACCCAGATTCTCGTCTCATCAGAAAGTGGTAGTAATCATTCTCTAGCCCATGGTGGCCAGTCTCTGCACTACACTTTAAGTAACACTGCAGCGCAGCCGAGGCCTGTTCTACATTAGTTATTGTTACCAAAATCATTACGCTCCAAGGCAGGAAAACCACTAGGATAAAAATGGCCCAGCTGCTACTGCTGCCTTTGTTGCAGAGGGACACCTTTTATACACATCTTCCTTCTCTGTATTTCATGGGTCTTCCCAGATTCTCACCTTAACATTATTTGTTTTCTTGATTTCTACAGAGACAGAATAAATCCTTTACTCTGCAGATATGTATGGCAAAGATCTTTCATGACTGCTGAAACATTTTTATTTTTCTCTCTTGTTTAATTATAGCCCCATTGAATCTGGCAGGTGGCAAGGCAGTGGAACTTTCATCTGGGCCCAGAACCAATGGTTCTGGGTCTGCAGAACCAATGGCAGCACCTGTAAAACCAGCAGCAAAAGAAAAAATAGCTTCCTTCTTGGAGAACAGATGGTCTTGTGGCCACAGTTTTTGTTTGTGCTCTGGTTTCAGCTGAGTGACTGCTACCGAGGAGTGGTGTTTGACAGCCTGGAGACACTCTTTGCTCGGAACGCGGCTACCGCTCTCCTCTGCCTGCTGAAGGCCATTGGCAATCGGGAGCACATCTATGTCATCAACATGGCCCAGGATTACACAGCCATGAAGGCCCGGGAGAAAGCCAAAAATGAGCAAGAAGGTAAGGCCATACCCTCCTGGGCTGTCCTCCAAGCCCTATAGGTCTTTCCTTTAAACAGAGCTCTAGGCTTTTAGGGTCCTTCCCTGCTGTGAGCACCCATTAGACTTATGTGCAGCTACATCTGCCATCTCACTGGCACCCCAGCTCTGCCCTGGAGGGTGGCTGGGAGTTCTTATTTCTACTTTGCATGTGAGGAAATTGAGACACAAGTGACCTGCTGAGAGATTGTAGAAGGAAGGATGGAACCCAGCTCTTCTCACCATAGGCACCTTCCTCTTTCCCCTGACATCACATTACATCCCTTCATCTTCTGTATTTACAGCCCACCGGAGGGTATCACAGGGCTTCCAGGTGGTTCAGTGGTAAAGAATCCACCTGCTCATGCAGAAGATACAGGAGACGGAGGTTCAGTCACTGGGTTGGGACAGTCTCCTGGATGGCAACCCACTCCAGTATTCTTGCCGGAAAAATCCTATGGACAGAGGAGCCTAGCTGGCTACAGTCCATGTGGCTGCAAAAAGTCAGACATGGCTGAGCAACTGAGCACTGACTGAGAGGACCACATCACAGGCCCCATCCTTACTCAGGTGACCCATTCATTAGCTTGTCAGTTTTAAGCCCACTGAGAATTTCCTGTAAGACCAGAGTAAAGCTTGTAACTTTAGGAAACAGTTTCTACATTTTAGCCTATTGTGTACCAGGCACTGCAGCAGATTGTGTACACTGAAAATGTCTTTAAAGGACACTTTGGGTCATTTAGGCCTCACAAAGATTATTGCCCCCATTCTACAGATGTGGAAAACGAGGCTCACAGATATCAAAAGTTTTGTGTAAGATCACAGAGCATATTAGTAAGAGCTGTGTAACTCTGAGTTCTTTGCTTTTTTGTCATTCCAGGGGCCTGTGAAAATTTTTCAATGATTGAATAGTACATACACACATACACAAAGAAAGTAATGTTAGCTTAAATTCCAAGTTTAGACAAAAGCAGACCCAGCAGATCTCGGCCCCCAAGGGAGAGGACGGTGCTACCCCTCAGAGGCAGAATCCTGCTTCAGCCTCAGCTCCGGCCATATCACTGCCCTTCCTCACTCAGCCTTGCCTCTGTCTTCCAGAACAGTCTGCACCAGTCATAATGCTTTTCCTTTTAAGGAAATATTTACAAACACTGAGCTCTCTTAGTTCATAGTGAAGTGAAAGTTGCTCAGTTGTATCTGACTCTTTGCGACCCCATGGACTATGCAGTCCATGGAATTCTCTAGGCCAGAATACTGGAGTGGGTAGCCTTTCCCTTTTCCAGGGGATCTTCCCAACCCAGGGATCAAAGCAGAACTCAAAGACTGCTTCCTTTTATTCTCGTCCAGAGATTGACCAGACATCTCACAGCAATATTTCAACCTCCAGATTCCTAGTTTCCAGAAAACTCATTTCCCCACAACAATCAACTTTTGAAAGAAAGTATCTCTTTTCATTTTCTCAATTACCTGTAGTTTTCATAGTTGCAATATAGGTTCCTATTCCCTTAATCATTTTTAAAAGTCCTGAGGCAGCATACAATATTATTATATTAGAATCTAGTTGTTATTGAACATTTATGAATGTGCCAGGCACTGGGCTAGGTGCCTTACATGATTGCTTATTTGATCCCCACAACAGCCCTGTGAAGGAAGAATTATTATTCTGATCTGTTACTATCCTCTGGTAAGTGTTAGAGACTAAGAACTCAAGATGAAGGTCTCTGAGCCCAAAGCTCAAACTTAGGGAAGCATCAGGCAAGACTGTGGTGCCTGTGACGTGTGCAGAAGCAGCCCAGAGCCTTCGTGCCAAGTGTGAACCACACTTCAGGACCTGGAATCTGCAGGGTGTGGAAGCTGACAGTCCTGTCACCTGAGCACTTTGGTGGCTTGTGTTAGTAACGGGTAAAGTCAGCGGGTGGTATATTACTTTTCTATTTCTCCAGTAATACACTGCTTTAAACTTGATGACTCACCACAGATATGTTCTCTGACAGTTCTGGGAGTCAGAAGTCCTAAAATTGAGGTGTCAGCAGAGCCATGCTCCTCTGGAGGCTCTAGGGGAGAATCCTCCTCGCCTTTTCTGGCTCCTAGAGGCCCCTGCGTTCCTCGGCTCGTGGGTCCTACCTCGCAACTCTCTGACCTCTGCCTCGTTGTCCCCTCTTCTTCTCTGACCCTGACCCTCCTGCCTGCCTCTGGTGGACCTCTGTGATTATATTGCGCCCGCTCAGATAATCCAGGGTAATCGCCCAACTCAAGACCTTTAATTTAATTACATTTGCAAAAAGTTCTTTCTGCCAGGTAGTGTGACATATCACAGGTTCTGGACATTAGCACGTGGACCTCTCTCGGGCCTCTGTTCAGCCTACCACAGATGGAAACCATTGTGGGAACTGTGTGAGTGCGGGAAAGCCCACCAGAGATTAGGAGGCCGCCTGTGGTACCCGCTGCCTCTCCCTGTCACACACGCACCACAGCATGCTTAGGCAAGAGCTGAACCACTGGGGTCCCCGCAGCCAAAGCTGGTGAGTGAGTTTTTCCCACCCTCCTGTTTGTTCCCCACAGAGCACAAACGCAGGGAAGCGCAGAAGAGAGAGAAGGAGCGTCTCCAAAGCATGGGTGAGGAAGAATATGATGCCTTGACAGAGGAGGAGAAGATAACCTTCAACCGAGAGGTTCAGCAAGCCCTGCGGGAGAGGAAGAGGAGGTCAGTGTCCAGGGCTGGTCGGAAGGGAAGCACTGCCCCAGGAGCAGTTTCCGTCAGGCGCACGGCCCATCCTGGAGACCAGGGTCATCGGGGCCGGCGGGGAGGCAGCAATGGTCACGGGAGACCTGGGAGGATGACTTGCTGAGAGCAGAAACAGGTGTCTTGCGCAGCCAGGGTGCTGGTTGCCGCAGCCTTCCCAGGTCTCCATTCTCCGGTCCTTCCTTCTTTCTGGGGGACCTGCGGGACCCAGGGCTAGAGGCTGTAGCGTAAAAAGAGGAGGGGCTTCTGGCCCCTGCACTCCTGCTGGCTCCCCTGAGAGCTATGGCTCATCAGCCTCTGTGCTCAGGTGTCCACAGATGACCCGGGGGGCCACTCTTGTGACGTGGGCATGGTGGTTGCCCTCCATAACTTAGCCGTTTCTCCTCCTTTCCTGGCCAGCGTCTTGGCCTTTGGTGGGGCCGACCATCCCGAGGTCTGACTGCCACTCCCACTTGCTCCTGGCCTGGGCAGTTCAGCAGAGACCCTGGGCAGGCTCCCAGGCCAGTGCTGTCAGCCCCCTTCTGTGCCCATCCCTGGGGACCACACGGGACTGACTGAATCCCCTCCATACCACCCACGAGACATGGCCCACGATTTCATGCTGTCTCCGATACAGGTGGGCAGTGTCCTGTCCTCAGATCTTCAGACATGCCAAGGGAGGGAGGGGGGTCTACTGCTTACCCCTCCCTAGGATTCCAAACACTGGTGGGGGAGGGGGCAAGATGCTACCTATAATTTAATCCCCTTTTCTCCTCTCCCCCTACCTCCAGACTCCTCCCACTGGCCCCCAAAGAGCTTTTATGTCCTCTACAGCATCAGTATATATATACATACCCACATCTCCTGCCTGGTCTACTGCAAAATGCCTGGGCCTCAGGAATCCCAGCTTTGGGATTCCAAACGAATCGCTTTTTTTTTTTCCCCTCTCATTCAGGTCATTTACTTTCAGGCATTCATCTCGCAGTGGACTTAGAAAATGCAAATCTGATTCTCAGAGCTCAGCAGTGACTTGTTTGTAATGCACACACACACAAAGTGATGAAGTAATGAGGAGTCAACTTCAATGAGCAGAGAGCCACAGCAGCCAGGAACAACCAGGGATTCCCAGAGAGGAAAACAAATGGATTCCGTATCTTCAGAAATGCCATCCCCTCCACTCTTTGTTTATACATGGTGCCCAGGCTTGGTGCCCTCTCTGCTGTTAGCAGCAGGGAGACACGGCTGAATCCATAGCTGGAAAGGAGAGAAAGAGAAAGAAGGAGAGGAACGTGGCCTTCAGCTGTAGCACCACAGCTCCAAGTGGGCCACAGTGGGGACCGCTGTGAAAAACGTCATTTCTTCTTGTCTAAACCTCAGACATGAGTGTAGAAAGCTGGGCCTCATCTGTACTGATATCAGAACAATCTTTGAAAGTTGTTTTTTAAGAGTGATAACATCCAGCTTATTTACAGCCCTTGCCTCACTCTCCTGTGAAAGGAGACTGGAATAGAGTTAGAGATCAGTTGAGAATTCCTCTTAGTTGAGGTTCAGTTATCAGTTTTACTAAATGACGATTCAAAGGTAGATGTGAGCCATCCTTTCCTCCTTTCTTCCCTTCTTTTCTTCTCTCCCTTCCATCTTCCTTCCTTCCTATAATATCTAGCTTTCTTTTGTTCTTTCCTGGTTTTTGTGCTGCAGAAAGCTCTGCACCATGTTCCCCCACCAGGTGATTGCAGCAGGGGAGGGGCTCGGGCAGGGCCCTCTGAACTCTTTTCTTCTCCGCCTGACTTAATGAAGGGAGCTGGAGAGACTGGCAAAGGAGATGCAGGAAAAGAAGCTACAGCAGGAACTTGAGCGACAGAAGGAAGAAGATGAGCTAAAACGGAAGAATAAAAAGCCAAAGCAGGGACCCGTGAAGGAGGAGCCATCCATGAAGAAATCTCAGATACCAAGCCGGCAGGTAGCAACCCGCCCTGGCCCCTCAGCGGCAGGCAGGTGCAGACTGGCCCACCACCACAGCTAGCATATCAGCCCAGCACATCTCCCCTCCAGAGAGCTGGCCTAGGACTGCGCAGACTCTGTGGTGGAGCAAAAGGCAGGAGGAGAGGGATCAGCATTTTCTGAGCACTGACTGTGTGTCCCGCACTTTCTTGTGCTTCCCATAATCCTGTCCTGTTACATCCTGTCCTTCCTCAGAGGTTCAGAGACGTGAGCCCCATCCGGAATTTAACAGGATGAGCTGTGACAGCTGTATGTGTGCACAGATCTGCCTCCTTCTGCTGTCTCCTGCAGCCCCCTGGATGGTGTTAAATCAACTGGTGGTGAAGAGCTGTTTGCAGTGAGCCACCAAGTCAGTGTGTTCAACCAGGAGCTGATCCTTGACCGCAGTCAAGGGAGGTGCTCCAGCATAAGCTGTCCTTATGGTTATCAGTCTGCCTGTCACGTCCCTGCCCACTGTGACACACGGTACCCAGGCTTCGTGCAGACTGGCCAGAGCAACGTGCAGGGTGGCGCCAGTGGCTGAGGGGTGGCTAGCTGGGGTGCACAGTGGCCACTCCAGCCCCGAGAGTTCTGAGGGTAGAACTAAAGCCAGACTCCCAGACGAGGTGCACTGGTCCCAGGAGGCAGATGGAAGAGCAGAGGAATCAGTGTCCAGGAGTCCCCATCAGGTAGAGCTCAGGAAGGAGCAGATCTGAGCACTTAAAACTTAGGCACCAAAACAAGGATAAGAAACAGGCTCCTGCAACCTTCCAAATGCAAGCCCTCCCCTCAGTAGGTGTTTCTTCCACACTCAGTCCACTTCCACTTGGAACAGGATATCTAGGCAGAACTCTGTAGACGGGAACATAACAGCAGGCACCCAGCCCTCCCTCCCCCACACAAATAAGGTGATCCACCCACTCCAGGAGACAGTGTTGTCAGTACTATCATGTCAGCCCTCTCCAGGCTGTAGAGACGGACATTTAAGGGGGGAGCCGATGCAGTGCAGAGAGGGGATAACCAGCCTGGGCCTCTCATGCCTCCACACCTGAGCTTAGGCAAGAGAAGAATGTCACTGGGCTGAACTGGACTGTATGTCATCAAAGAACAACCCCCAGACCTGTGAAGCCTCCTGGAGGGTTTCATCAGGAGGGGAGAAAATCAGAACCCACAAAGCAGTAAGAAAAAGAATAAGGTTGGTTTCTCTCTGCAAGGTTCATTAGATAAAATACAGGTTTGTTTAAGAGGCTGGAGTGTAGCCAGATTCTGAAGCCCTGTCTGTCCCCAGCAGCACTGATTAATCTGTATACATAATCTGTATAATTTTAATAACTTGGCACTACGAGAGCTTTTACTCTGTGACAGACACTGTGTTATAAGCTTTTTACATGTTCTCACACATTTAACTTTCAGTGGGCCTCTAGGGTAGTTATTAATATCGCTGTCAACACGATACAGATGGGCCAAAGATGTGGATTGCTCACCCATGGTCACACAGCTAACAATTGTGAGACCAGGTTTGGACCTCTAAATTCAGTGGCCTCTCCGGAGGAAAGGCTCGTCTTGAGACTCTTTTCCTGTTGATCCTTCAGAGCAGCAGCTGTCAACCAGGAGTGAACATTACAGCTGCTAGGCATAATGCCCGGCCCCAGCCAGCTCCATGACAAGGAAGGGCCACAGAGTGAATCTCCTGAGAAAGGGCCCCACACAACCCATAGGCACAGCCCTGGTGTGTATGTGAGGGGCTGGAATCCTATGAAGCCATCTTACAAAGCAGAATGCCCTCTTTCTCCTTCTTTTGCGATTTGTTCTCCCTGAAAGAACTGTTTTAAGAATGTTTTATGTGTTTTTGCCTTCTAGATTCTTACTTTTTCCAAACTAGAGGTGAAGATTGACGCAATAGAAAGAAAAGCGTCCGTCAGAGACCAGGTAGCAGTGGAGAAGGAAGAATGGATGAGAGGAGGGGGAACCTCTTGTCAGATATCAACATGCTTTGGTTTCCTCTTGTCCAGGAGCAAGAAGACAACGAGGGGGACCTCCCGAAGGACACTGACAAGAACATGGCGCAGAAGTTTAAGACCTTCGAGCTGACCCTGAAGGACATCCAGAACATCCTCACGTACTGGGACCGGAAGCAGGGGATTCTGCTGCACCACATCGGCGCTGAGGACATGAGCCATGAGGACGGGGCCGACCAGCGCCAGGTTCCCTCCGGCGGACGCCGAGGCCGCAAGGACCGGGAGCGGGAGCGCGCGGAGAAGGAGCGAGCCGAGAGGGAGCGCCTGGAGCGGGAGAGGGCCGAGAGGGAGCGGCTGGAGAAGCTCCGTGCACAGGAGGAGCGCAGCGACGGAGGCGAGGGCGAGGAGGAGGACCACGAAGGGAAGAAGGATCTGGGTGTGCCGTTCATAAACATCCAGACGCCTGACTCGGAAGGCTCGAGCTGGAAGCAGGCCCTGGAAAATGAGAGGCTTCCTAAAGGGGAACAGGTACAGACTTTCCTCCAAGACAGAGATGTAACGGTCAGGTAGCCAGGCAGCCGTACCGAGCTAGTCCTTGTAGATGTGTTTTTAACACAAATCCCAGATCCCCTTAATTCCATTCATCTCTGATATCCCTTTGTATATAAAACAAAAATGGCTAAAAGGACCTTTTTCTATGTGATGAAGTATCCATAGGAAGTTCCACAGATCTAAACTATTCCATCTAACCTTATAAAAAGCCATGCATAAAGTTAACTTTAGTATTGACAATACTGTGTTATAGGTTGGCAAGGCAGGTATACTTCGGGGGTGATGCAAATGGCTCAATTATTCTAATATTTCTTTCCCATAAGCTTCCCACCATGACAGAAATTATACGACCAGACAGCTTCTTATTCCTAGAAACAAAAGCATCATATTCAGAAACCCCTTTGGCAGTGATTTGGAGGGATGGTTATTATAACCTTTCATCCCGGGACAGACTTTTTCAGTGAAACACCAAAAACAAATATTTGAGGCTACAGGTCATTTAGTCTCCATCCCGAACACCGACCCCCAACAATGGATAGGACTGGAGATGACTCTGTTCAGATACAGCTTGATTTACAAAAGCAGGTAGCAAGCCAAATTTGAACAGGGGGGCCGCAGTCTACCCACTGGTTTAGTTTCGTATTTATCAGAAACTAGATGCAAACTTAAAAGCAGAGAGCAGAGCCTGAGAGGAACCGCGAGTTAGACTTGTTTAAAGAACTTCCTGCCTCTATTAATTTAATTAGGGGATGCAAATTATTCATCCCTTTCCTCACAGATATTCTGAATCCCGGGCGTTAACTCTAGCTACATGTTAGTCAGGAAGTATCTTCAACTTTCTGACGGAGAGAATTAGCAACACAGGATTACGTGAAGATAGCTACTTGCTTGAGCTAATAGCCTGTTTGGCCCACTCAGGTGGCCTCATGGTTGTGACGGCAACAATTAATCAAGGGATAGCATCCTTTTTCTGAAGGTTTTACAAGCTGAGGAGAAAATTGCTACCAGATTTTCAAGTCATCTGCTCTGGATGGCTCTCATTCATTATGTATCGGAGTAGAATGGGAAATGCTACAGGAATAAGTTGACTCTCTCCTTTCTTTTTCAACGTCTCTCTTCATTCCCATCTCCCACCGCATCCCCAGAACTTTGATGCACTCTTTTCTCTTTGCTGTATATGACCTGCTCTAGCCCTAACTCTCTCTTACCTTTGAAAAGGAAGAACACTTAAAGGTGGAAGAGCTGTTAACAGGGGATCTGAAAATAAGTGAAACAGCTCTACACTATAGACATCAGAATCTTAAGAGATGGTCTCTTTAAACAGAGGTTTGAGCCCCAGCTGTGCGCGAGGCCATGTGCTGTATCAGCCTAGTTCCAGTCCTAATGAGCGTTACAGTCCAGTTGCAGAGGTAGACCATCAAGCAATCATAATAAAGTGACCAAGGTTATGATAAGAGAGGGAGCCTGAAGCCCATAGCAAGAGCCCCAGCTGGGTCTGGAGGTGTGGGGTCTGGAAAGACCTGCAGAGCCGTGTCAGAGGCCCATTACACACCATCCCTGACACATGCCTATGTCAGGGCGTCGCCTGAGAAAGGTGAGAGAAAGGAGGAAGGGGCTCACTGTCCTGTGCTCTTTCAAGGAGGCTGTGAGGGGTAGCGTGCCCTCTGCACCAGAAATTCATCTTGATCTTTTCCTTTAGATCCTAGACATCTTGGGCCTGGGCTCCTCTGGACCACCTATCCCACCACCTGCTTTATACTCAATCATCTCCTACCCTGCGAAGCGACAGCCTTTGGCCATGACAGAAATCCTGAAGCATTTCGTGTTTGTAACTCCACCCTCTGAAGACTTCTCCCTGATTGAGGAGAAAAGAGAAGTGGAAGCAGAAACAGAGCTTTCAACCACCCCAGGCTCCTCGAAGGTAAATGGAGAAACTTATCCTCCTGACCTTGGTGAGACTTCACATGGACCCTCCATGTGGCCAAAAATTGAGCCCGGGGTTGATGTCAAGCTCACTGGGGTGTTTGCCTCCACTCGCTTGGGATTCCACCCGAGCCTCCCTAAGCTGCACCTTCCCTGGGTCTGACTCTTCCTGTGCCCCCAAGAAGAGACTGAAAATGGCACTTGTTGATTCACTCTGAAGCCCATTTGCAAAAAAAAAAAAAAAGTGAAACTAGCTCTTTTAAAAAGGTAGCAGAATGTATTGTGAAGCTAAGGTAATTCACACGGTGCAGAAGAATACAAGAGTTAACAGACACAGGAAACACACACCATTAGAGAAAGAAAAGACTATTAAGAAATTATATGGGGAAGATTGGATATTTTGGATAAAGTTGCTTTTTATCTCCTTGCCTGACACAGTGCAGTAACAGTAATTCCACCTAGATTAAAAGGATAAGTGAATCAAAATGAAATCATGTAAAAGTAGAAAATTTATTTTTACATATACAGTTAATGGAATAAATAAAAAAAGAAAACTAGATTTGACTAGTAATATGAAGAATGCATGGATATTAAAAATTACAGAGGGCCTTTCTGTTCCCAGAGGAGTAGTTCAGTTCAGTCGCTCAGTCATGTCCAACTCTTTGTGACCCCATGGACTGCAGCACACCAGGCTTCCCTGTCCATTACCAACTCCCAGAGCCTACTTAAACTCATGTCCGTAGCATTGGTGATGCCATCCGACCATCTCACCCTCTGTCGTCCCCTTCTCTTCCCGCCTTCAATCTTTCTCAGCATCAGGATCTTTCTCAGCGTCAGGATCTTTTCCAGTGAGTTGGTTCTTCACATCAGGTGGCCAAAGAGGAGTATGGGGGCCAAAATTTGAATCACCTCCTAGCTTTCTTCCTATAAACCATGCATGTTAGCAAAAAACAAAATCAGCAGCAAATAGTTTTCTATAGGCCCTGCTGACACCTCAATTAGGTAACAGAGAGCCCCAAGCTTCAGTTTGGTAAGTAAATAGACAGTCAACATCAGGTCTCAGCACTGGTGGGCAGGCCTTACTTGGGCAGAGTCCAATAAAAAGGTAAAAAAGAAAATATTGCCATCATCAGAGGTGACTATTACACCAACCTCTTTTCTGAAAATTGAACCTTAAGGGGAAAGAGTTTAGCTTTCTTTAACTTACAGTTTTAGAAGGAACTCAGGCTCCTCTCCAGTACATGAAGGAAAGCTCTTCTTTCTAGGAGAACGACAGCTGAAATCATAGAAAGAATGGTAGAGTTAGAAAGGCACCATTCTGATATCCCCAATGACGCACTTGATTAAGGAGTGCCAGGGGATTCCTGGAGTGCTGGTTTGCTGGAGAACAAGACACTCTGAGCCGGAGCGTCATCCCATGGGTGGCTGGCTGGCTGCAGAGAGGGAAGTCCGCTTTGCCATGGCCAAGATCTGCGAGCATCACTGCAGCCACACAGACACCCTTTGGATCTGTAATCATGAGTCAACCTGACATCATTTGTCTCCCACTGTAACAGAGTATGATGTGCACAGCATCCTCTCTGAATCTAATCAAGTTTTTAAATCTTTTTTTCAGCTTACATGAAATACAGGAAATAAGTAAGTTTTAAGGGACACTCTGAGAACAGTCAAAAGATTTGCAGACTATGGAATATTCTGTCATGATGCAGATTTGGTCTATGAAAAAAAATCAGTGTGATTGGGAGAAAATGAGAAATCTAGATTTAAAAAAAATACTAAAGAAGCACAACAACAAAATGCAGTATGGGAACACATTCCAGACCAGCTTCCAGCTTTCTCTGGAGCTTTGGCCTCCTTTCAGGGAATCGGGTACCAGGGAAAGCCCTAGACTCCTCTCCACACTTCTCTCCTACAGTAGTGTCGTAGTCTGGGCCCTGCCATTCTCAGCAGTTGACAGCATCTTGAACCTGAGGAGGTCACCCCAGAATGCAGGCGGCGAGTTCACCCCAAACTGCAGGCAGTGTCATGGGCATTCCTGTCTCCTGCTTCTGTGGTCGTAGGATAAATGTTTAAGACCCTGTGCTCATTTTCAATTTAAGACCCAGGAGGAGCAAATCACCTCATCTAAAGGGAGCAAACAGAAAACGAAAGAAAAAGAGAAAGAAAAAACGGATCAGCCACGTGAGACTCAGAAGGAGAAACGTCGAATGGCCTTCAACAGGAAGGGCCTTTCTGCAGGAACTTCCGGAACCATTGCTCCACTGTCGGACGTAGAGCAAAACAACTTATCTGGGCAGCATTCGCAGGAGAAATTCACCAGGTGGGCCTCGGAACCACCCAGGGAGGGGAAGGCCGAAGCTCCAAATGAGGGTGTGGCTGTCACAGCCTCAGATGGGAACCAGGTTGTCCTGACTGATAAGGACCTCCGTGGTGGTCAAGGACTGCCATGCCTAACCGCAGCAGGACCAGGACCGGACTTCTCCCAGGCAACAGTCCTGTCTTCTCTTGGCCCAAAGGAAGCATCCTCACAGTAAAAGCATGTGTGGTCATTTTCAGGCTGAATCATTTCCGGTGGATCGTGCCTGCCAACGGTGAGGTGACATTGCGCCTACACTTCTCTTCCAACGATCTTGGGATCTTTGACCAAACATTTAACTTTGAGATCCTTGGAACTCACCGCCAGTACCAGCTTTACTGCCGAGGTGTCTGCACTTACCCATACATTTGCCAAGACCCAAAGTAAGTGTATTTTGCTCTTAAAGAAAAGATTGGCAGATACATTTTTGTTTTCCCCCATGGGACTTTGACCAAGGTGTGTCTTAATAGAAATGTGGAACCCGGGCAGCATCCCAGGCCCTCTTGTACTGGGCTCCAGAGCCATGGACATTGATTGAGTCACAGAAATGACATGGTACCATGTGGCTATAATAGAACGCTAGCAGATGTGAAGGGCAAGGGGATGTCTTCCTGTGGCAAGTTAGTTTATTTAACTTTTAAGCAAATATAAACAGATTTTATATTTGCTATAGGACTTTTATCCTGTAACCTCAGTATATGTATATATCTCCACAGACAGATTTTTTTCCTGAGTACCAAACACTGAGCCCCTTATGCACCACATAAAGGTCCCTGGCTTGAGGAAGCCAGGGGAATTTTTATAGCTTGTACACCTAGAGGAGTTTTTCTGCCATTCTCACCAAGGGGCCATGTCGGACAGGGAACTCAGAAGCTGGTTAAGATCCACCAGAACTAGATTTCCTTAGGGTTTCTCAGGACTTTTTCTAGCTAGGCACAGTAGAACAGGAAGTCCAGCTCAGTTTCATCATCAGCCCCATTATGAAAGGCATTACTGGGAATATTTTTTTTCTCAGGTTCAAACTGTACTGTCTTCCCTCAGGGTTGGTTACATAAATGTCCTCAAATTAAGAGTCATTCCAGAAATGTCCTCAAATTAAGAGCTGTTCTGTCTCCAGACTCCTGGACCCTTAGCTGAACAGGGAATGTTGGGTTCATGTATACATCATGTGGAGGCATTCAGACACTTCTCCTCTCCTCTTCCTCCTCTGTGTTCAGGGTGGTATTCCCTCAGCGGAAGATGGACATGAAGGCAAATGAGATCATCTTTAAGAAGTATATTGTGAGCATGGAGAGGTTTCACTTCGGACCACTGCTTTGTGGGAAATCAAGAGATAAGTAAGTGTTCCATTATTTCAAAGCAGATTTCAGACTTCTGGGTTGGACCCATGAAGAGTACAAGCCAGGGTGCCTGTGTGTTAATAGTAGATCTTACTGACATTGCCTCAGGCAGCCCTGCTCCACAGATCAGGAGAAGTGGCTTCTTGTGCCCCAAGTTTCTGCTAAGCTCTCAAGTGACTGAGGATGCTATTTTCCCAGATGGGGTGGCCTGGAGGAAGACCTAGTTTGGGTAGGGGAATGGTAGAATGTAGAGTTTACTTGGGGGTGTGTTCAGTTTGAGATGCTCGAGAGATATAGCTAGAAGCCGCAGAAAGCAAGGCGTAGTCTATATGGTTTTGGTTCTCAGAGGAGAGTCTGTTTCAAGACAAAAAAAGTGCCATGGGTCTGATGAGATCACCTAAATGAGAGTACACAGGAAGGCGAGGACCGTGGATGAAGCCCTAAAGAATTCTACCACTCACAAGAGATAAGAGGGCAGGGGCCACTGGCGGAAACCGGGGGAGCATGGTGTCCTGGAGCCATGAGAAGGGGGCGTGGCCACCCATGTTGACTGTGGCAGGGAGGGTGGAAAGGTGATGACATCAGTGTCCCTGGGGCTTAACAACACGGAAGTCATAGGACCCTCTCAGGGGCTTTCTGAGGATGAAACCCAAGTAGAGTGAGTTGAGGAGTGAGTGGGAGGTGAGAGAATAGGGACAGAGTGTGGAGGTGGTTCTTTGGAAAAGCTTGACTGTAAAGGGAGATGGAGGCCGCTGAGGACAGGAGGGAGACCTGGAGTGTGGGGAAGGCTGTTCGTTTACTGTTGCTCTTGATGTTTAGATGTCAAGGGGGGAAGTAGGGAGGAAGAAGCTAGAGTTTCCAGAGAAAGTCAGGGCGGTGAGTGGTGCAGCTCCCTGAAACAACACGAGAGGTGGAGATGCTGGCTTTGCCAGGAAGAGGGACCGGCATCACATCAGAGGAAGGTGAGATGGCTTCAGGTGCAGGTAGGGTCACAGATTTGGCTGGAATGGTGAGGAGGTTCCCATGCAACCATTTTCTCCATAGTGAATGATGTGAGGTCATCCCTAACAGTGAGGCAAGTGGAAGGAAGTTTAAAATGTTGGGAAAATGGAGAAGGTATAAAACAGGTTTTGTGCAAAGTAGGAGAGGGAGAATATTAGAGAAATAGATTAAGAATATCTGGCAGAACTGGGGGCCCAGCTAAGGTCAATGGTCATAAATATTTAGTGACACAAGTTTTTTTTAGTCATATATAAGAAGAGTTGACTCATTGGAAAAGACTCTGATGCTGGGAGGGATTGGGGGCAGGAGGAGAAGGGGACGACTGAGGATGAGATGGCTGGATGGCATCACGGACTCGATGGACGTGAGTCTGAGTGAAGTCCGGGAGATGGTGATGAACAGGGAGGCCTGGCGTGCTGCGATTCATGGGGTTGCAAAGAGTCGGACACGACTGAGCGACTGAACTGAACTGAACTGATAAGTCATATATATAGGCAGGAAGGTGAGACCAAAAACAGAACTAGGATCTCAACCATGTCTTAATTCTATCTAGCATTTATTGTGATAAGTGGTGAATGATTATTTCTATGCTTACTTGGTGAAATTAATGAGCCAATTTAGTTCTCCATTCCTTTCATAATCTCCTATTTATTTCCTAAGATATTGGACTAGAAAATGAAGTTGAAGAGAGTTGCCTGTTGATGGAGAGGATCCTTAAGACCCAGTAGAAAGGCTTAGACAAGAGAAGGGGTGGGAGTCAGGTTGATGGATGTGATGTACACCCATCAGCAGCTGGAGGTGGGATTCAGGGAAATGATGGCCAGTTCAGAGAGGTTTGTGTTCAGAGCAGCATTGGAATTAACTAGGGTATGAGGCCAGACAGCCGTGATCCAGGAGGGCAATTACAGTGGTCCCTAAATGAGTATCATTTATCTTTTAAGACTTGCTGAGCCTCAACATCCTCATCTGCAGAACGGGAAAATAATAGCACCCACTGCACAGTTTTGGAAAGACCAAACCAGAGTACACATGTAACTTTTAGCAAAGTGCTTGGTGATCATTAACAGTGAGATGTGAAGGCCACCACCTCTCTGGCAGTTACACAGAGAGAGCTCTGTCTCTTGGATTAATCTCTGCCATGCCTTCTCCTTCCTTCCTCCGCTGCAGACTGTCCAGAGCTCCTCAGACTGTTTGTGGGCACAGTGGCTCCGTGCTCTCCTGACCTGTGCTACCACCTCCAGCGATGTGTGTGTCCGTTGATGTTCCCTGTGCCTTCTCTGGCTGCTTTTCTGTTCGGCACCATTAACTGGGCAGTTTGCAGTGCTTACAGTGCTCCATTCAGCGGGTCTCTCCCTAAAGTACTAGGGAACAGAAACAGCCCTGAACAGTGAGCAGTGTCAAATGCATCTATGTCGGAACGGTAGCCTCCTGTGCGACTGTAGGAGAAGGTGGTAAATGAGGTCTTCTCTAAGATATGAAATAACAGGTCACTCAAACGATTATCTCTCTTGAAAGCATAAGCACTGGGAAGGATAGAGCTGCAGATGTCTTAGTTAGAAATCTTTGCCGTAGTAACAACTGCCATTTATTGGGCATTTGTTATCTGCAGCTGCCCTCAGAGCACTAGGTGTTCTATCTTGATATCCAGAGTATCAAATACACTCTTGATATTTCATTTGCTACTTGAAATCCTGAGAGTTTTTATCACCCCGTCTTAAAGATGAGACCAAGGTTTGGGGTGGGTTTGTGGGGGAGTAGTCAGGTCACAGCTGCAGGTCTTCGCCATAAGGTTTCTGTTCGTAGCCTTCATGCCACTGCCTCTGTGTAGCCACTTTATCCTTTGAAATCGCCTTGCGCCTCACAGTCTGCTTTTCCACCTGAATTCTCAACCAGTCCTCACATCCACATCCCTAATTTTCGTTCACTTCCAGGTACAAGTCCTCCTTGTTCCCAGGCAACATGGAGACACTGACAATCCTGAACAGCTCCCCAATGGTCGTGGAGGTGTTCTTCTGTTTTCAGAATGACATCAAAGCAAACACCTACTTCCTGGAGCCCATCAACATGACTCTGAAACCCAATGAGAAGCAGGTACAGTCACGTGGAAACAAGTCTACCAGGGCAAGGCTCTCCTTTGAAGCCTGAGGCCTTGGCATCCTGGATATAAGTGTTCTTTGTTTTGACTCTCCCATTAGACGCTGAATGTATGGGCCTACCCTACTGCAGTCGGGGTCTTTGAAGACAGCATTGTGTGCTGCATCAAGGAGAACCCCGAGCCAGCTGTCTTCAAGTTAAGCTGCCAGGGTGTCCGCCCAGAACTGGAGCTGGATCCCAGACAATTGCATTTTGACCGGCTCTTGCTGCACAGGTCAGAGTTCTAGATAATTCCAGGACTGGAATGCAATTTAAAGAACATTTAGTTCTAAAGTGACCAACTCATCCTGATCTGCTTGGGACCTGCCTGGTTTTAGTGTTGAAAGTCCTCCATCTGGGAGACTTCTGGTCCTGTGCAAATCAGGATGGGTGATAACCCTCTGAGTTCACAGGTTGTCGGCTTGGGTTCAGTGAATGGACTGCAGGCTGTTTAAGGACTTGTCTAAGATCAACCGCCAAAGTATGTGCATGTTTGTGTTTTTCAGAAGGGCTAGCTTTTTTCAGATTTTCAGTCCATTACCCTAAAAGGTTAAGAATCTTGGCTCTAGAAATTTAGAGGACAAGCAGAAAACACTAGACCAGACCTAGAACTTACACATCATTCATGGAAATTGTATTATTCTAAATAGAGAATGTTTATTTCTGAGGCAGCTAGGTGAGTATATTGATTCGTGTATCCTGCGTTCCCTAATCATCACAGGTAGGCCCCGATCCCTGCAATAAATAGTAACAAACTAGTATGAATTGAAATAACCAGAACTTTTTTTCTGACTTGCCATAATAAATCAAAATTGTTTGAAACTGACAGGATTTCCTTTGGTCTCTGCAGAAAAGACTCCAAGGCAGTTCTTCTCCGCAACATCACACTCCTGCCCCTGGCCTGGAGGATCACCAGCCTGGAGCACCTGGGCGAAGACTTCACCGTGTCCACCATGCAGGGGATCATAGCTGCCAAGTCTGAGTATAGCCTTCAGGTGCAGTTCCAGCCCTCCAAACCTGTCAATGTCAAGAAGGCAATCCGGTTGGAGGTGAGGCTTCATATGTCTTCAGACCTGGTCACCCAGATGTGTGCACATTGGGTTCACTGACACCCACACTACCAACTCACTGACACACCAAGGCAACTCTCCATGTTACACGTTCCCTTCTAACCTATGTTTGACAACCCACAACGCCCTGCTCTGCTTCTCTTCCCAGGTTATATTCCTTCAACATCCACACGAGGAAATGCCTTGGTTTTTGGTCACTCTGAAAAGCACTCTGGTGAACTTTATTTGATTTCTGTATCTCTTAAATTGTCCTTATTTTCCCCAATTACAAAATTTAATCCCCCCTCATTTCCCTGCCATCCAGTAGAGTAGCAAAGGAAAGAGGATGCTCTGGGCACTTAGTCTCTATCAATAGAGAAGAACTATATAAATTCTGGATCTGACAACCCAAGTTCTTTGTTTTACCTTCCCCTCCTGCTGCCAGCCCTTCTTGTCATCTCTATCAGAGGCTGAGCATCACAAGAAAGAAGGTAAACTCAAGCAATCCAATTTGTTTCATGAAACATTGTCAGAATGCTTGATGAAAGGAAAGATGGAAACTCTGAATTAAAGCTTGAGTTTGGTGACAGCTACAGATGTCCCCCCAGCCCCTTAATAAGACACCAGCCGTGGGGAGTTGGCCACTTAGCTTTCCAGCTTGGGGCTTCAGCAGAGAGGCAAGTGGTCTCCAGGCAGATATAAAGAGCCATACCCACTGCCCAGTGGCTCTTCCCCTTGAAACACAGACCCTTTACTGCCCCATCGTCAGTCTCAGGAGTCAACAATCAGATCCAGCTAAAGACTGACAGCAGTTCGGATGATCCTCAGGACAGTGAGGGAGGTGCCACCATCAGAGATGACCACAGAGGGGACAGCAATCAGGAGAGGTACCGCCATCAGGGACAACAGAGGGGACAGAAGTCAGCTGGAGGCTAGGAGTCTTGCTTTTACTTATTTTTTCAACTTTTCCAGCTTTAATAGTAGTGATTTTTTTATCTGAAATTTCCAAAAGAGAGACATTAAGCACTCATTTAATATGAACAATCTGACACTTTTATCATAAGTTGAATCAGAAATAAAGAACAAAGCAGTTCAGATTTATAAAATGAATTAAAGCAATTTAGAATATAAAAGATTTTCATTTCAACTGTCAGAAAAATGCTCTTCAGGTTTATTTGACTTAAAAGTTCAAAGAAGACTTTCCTACTGTGTGTACTCACAACCCAAACTTCAGTAAGGTGATGCCAGTGATACAGATTATTGAAACCCAGTGAAAAGACAAGATGGAAAATGTAGTCCCTCTTCCTCAACCTTTTACTGATTGCCCACACCAGCTTACTCCCTGGAAGGAAAGTTATGACCAACCTAGATGGCATATTGAAAAGCAGAGGCATTACTTTGCCAACAAAGGTCCATCTAGTCAAGGCTATGGTTTTTCCAGTGGTCATGTATGGATGTGAGAGTTGGACTGTGAAGAAAGCTGAGCGCTGAAGAATTGATGCTTTTGAACTGTGGTGTTGGAGAAGACTCTTGAGAGTCCCTTGGACTGCAAGGAGATCCAACCAGTCCATCCTGAAGGAGATCAGCTCTGGGTATTCTTTGGAAGGAATGATGCTAAAGCTGAAACTCCGGTACTCTGGCCACCTCATGCAAAGAGCTGACTCATTGGAAAAGACCGTGATGCTGGGAGGGATTGGGGGCAGGAGGAAAAGGGGACGACAGAGGATGAGATGGCTGGATGGCATCACCGACTCGATGGACGTGAGTTTGTGTGAACTCCGGGAGTCGGTGATGGACAGGGAGGCCTGGCGTGCTGCGATTCATGGGGTCTCAAAGACTCAGACACAACTGAGGGACTGAACTGAACTGAATACCAGCCCTCCCCCAAAGAATGTTACAAAGAACACTCAGCCTACACAAATGCTCAGTAAACAAAAACTAAATACATTGCAAAAATGTTTCTTACCGTAGCCCCTTCTAAATGATCCCCTCCTACAGGTTCTTTAGTTTCAGACTCCCAAGAACCCTGTGGGTCTTGCCCTCACTAAAGAATATCTCTTACCCTGACAGGTTTTGGACGCAGACAACCTCATTGGTGTCGTTCAGATTGAAAACATCCTGCTCTTTGCCGAGTCCTATGACGTTGCCTTAGACATCACCTTCCCCAAAGGTCTGTTGACCCCGCCAAAGAAAGAGTGTTTAGAGGTCACATCTTTTAGGGCAGTGTGTTTCCTGTGTAGAGAAAGACCAGTGATTATTGGAGAGAAAGGCGGAATTGAGGTAAATAGTGAGCAGGCAAATTCAAGTGATGTTAGCAGTGTTACTACAAATATTAATCTCTCCAACTGGAGACAATAATGGGTGGTCAAAATTTTAAATTTGAAGAGTTCTTTTCTGAGCAGTCATCTGAAAGTGAGTTCTTATCTGCCTGCTTATGTTGCTTTTCTGTCACCACCGTAACAAATTACCATGAACTTTGTGGCTTAAAACAATACAGATCCATTATCTTACAGTTCTGTAGGTCAGCAGTCCAAAATGGGTCTCCCTTGGCTAAAACCAGAGTGTTGCAGGGCTACTGTCCCTTCTGGAGCCTTTGGGAGAGAACCCATTTCCTTGCTTTTTCTACCTGTGGGAGGCACAGACATTCCTCAGCTCACAGTCCCCTTCCTCACTCTTCAAAGCCAGCAATGTGGGGTCCAGTCCTTTTCACTCTGCTCTCTCTCTGGTTCTCCCACTTCCATCTCTCCCTTCTGCCTGTATGAACCATTGTGATTACTTGGGGTCCCCCCAGAGACTCCAGGAAATTCTCCCTTTTTTTAAAGACAGATGATTGCCAATCTTGACTCCATCTAATGCCTTAATCCCCCTTTGCCACATAAACTGGAATATTTACAGGTTCTGGGTGCTAGGACATGGGCATCTTTGATGGGGGAGGTGCCAGGCCTTATTCCGCCTACCTCACTGCCCCAACTCCCAGGTTAGGGCCCTCCTTTCTCTGATAGGTCTCCTACTCAGCACGACTCATAGAATGCTAGAGCTACATGTTTGCCTTGATGTCATTGGTCTTACGTACAGCATTATTCATAATAATGGAAGATTAGGAATACCCTAAGTGTCTATCTGTAATGGAATATTATTACTGTAGGAATAATATTGTAAATTATGAAATAGCCATATCATAGTATATTGTGCAGCCGTTAATACCACATGGGGAGATTTTAGTTACATGGGAAAATGATTATGATGTAATACAAAGTATAACAACATGAATTTATGCATTATGTCCCAGCTCTGTACATTATACACGTGATTCGAAAGATTTTTTTTAAACCCTGGGAGTTTTAGCTAATGAGAGACATGAAAGGAAGACCAGCTGTCCTAGGGTGGAAACTAGAGGGAGCCACCCAGCTGAACCGAGTACAGGAGAAGTGTCTGTTGTTTGTTTGCTAAGACTCAATTCCAAGAAGTTTTTCTAAGCCACAGTGTTTTTAAAAAAGAGATCCTCTGAAATTGTCGCCATGGGTTTTCCACGTGAACGTCAATAGGAAGTTCCCTTGCTTCTCGCTCCCATGTTCACTCATCCCTTCCCACCCTGGCCCCTGTCTTCTTCAGGAGCTGAAGGAGGCCTTGATTTTGGGATTGTGAAGGTCATGGATGAGGTGAAGCAGCCCCTGCAGCTGAAGAACCGTGGGAAATATGAGGTCATGTTCAGGTGACCTAAAAATGATCGAGCGTACGGGCGTCCACGTCCTCTCATGGCGAGAGGAGTGTTGCCTGAGAGAGTTTGTTTAAAAAGTCGATCAAGGAAATTCTAAGAACCATCTCTGCTGTTAGCCTCTCTTAGCTTCAGATGAATAGAGTCCCAGCTGCTCTGCAGGTTGAGCCACAGGGGCCTGGGGGTGGGGAAAAGCCTGGCAGGGAGCTGGGAGGAGGAGATACTGGGGTAAGGGGAGGTCTTAGGGGTTGAGAGAGAGACTGGAGATGGGGCCCCTGCCCTCAAGCCATCTCCTACCCGCCTTCTAGCTCCTCTCTGTTTCATAAGCTGATGGTCTATGTAAGATTTCACGTTAAGAAGGGATTGTCTATTTTTCTTTCTTAATGTTAAGAACTATTATATTATAGATTCCAAATGACAGCCTGGTGGAAGATAGCTCCAGCTTGTGCTCATCTTTAGATTAAAAATAAAACCCCTAAATAAGGAAGGCTCCTCAAGGAGGAAGAAGTGGCTCTGGGGCAGGGAGGGACAAGGTCCCCAGGCAGCGCCAGCACCCGCAGCTGGTCGATGTTATGGAAGGTCGTCCTTCTCCCAGAAGAATTTGAAGTTGATAAAGGGATTTCCCCCGCCACACAGACTAAATAGGAACTCCGTATATTCCTGAGTGTTTCATTTCAGTTCAAAGAATGCTGAAACTAGAGAGGTCCCACTGTTTCTTAGAACTAGAAAATGAAATAAGTTAATATAAATAAATGCTAAACAAACCTAGAAGAAAGCCACAGTCACTTTGGAATTAGCGCTCAATGGAATCTTGCCCATTGTGAGTTTTATTTTATAGATTGTGATAGGTGTTACCCCTGCTCTTTTAGGCTGCGTGGAACAGCCTCCCTCAAGTTGGAGCAGGTGATCAGGGTTCACTGAAAGGATGTGCAGGGAGGTGAGGCAGCTCAGGCAGCATGCACGCTGCAGTGGAGGGCCAGATCTCCTGGAGTGAGTGTGGGGATGACACGCGGGTCCCTGTGGCAACTCCACGCGTGTCGCCTCAGCTTAGGTTTCTTGCTCCAGCTCTAGTCCCCAAGCTTTTCTCTGCGGCCTCTCATCTCACCTGCATTGGGCCAGGCCTGCGCTTCTGAATACCTCGGTTGCATGATTTCTGCCCCTGCCTTTCTGTCCTTCCTTAGATCCCCCAGGTTCTGCATCACTGTTCCCTCTATGTCTACTGCATCCAGTCTCCGAGCAAGGAGGGAGACAGAGAGAGAGGGGGAGACAGAGAGGCAGGGAGAGGGAGAAATGAATTGATTTGGTCCTTATCCAATATCACATGTTCCTCTCCTTCAAGGACATCTCTTAACCACGGGCTGGAGATGGCTATCTTTGCCTCAAGCCTCAGTGCCTGGCCTGGTCAATCCTGGCTAAGGAGTGGTCATGGAATAGAGCACAGTGAACACTGCTAGGCATAGTGGTTAAACAGGGCTGGGGACGTGGCAGGCACTTAACCAGTCTAGAGTCTCATCTCTGGTGTCTTGAGCTCCCTAGATAATGACTAAAACTGACTTTTTCTTCTTGTCACTCAGCTTTTCTGTGGACTCCTTAGGGATTTCTGCAGCCAATATAAGTTCCATGATCACAGTCCAACCCAAGAAGGGCTCACTGACCATGACAGAAAAGCCCACAAATGTCCAGGTGCTCTTCCATGCAAAAAAGGAAGTGAAAATCGAGAACCAGCCAGTTCTGCGCTGTCAGGTAAGAGAGCTTGAAAGGATGACTCACACGGTGGCAGGTGCCAAAATGAAGCTTATGTAGTCTAACCCATGCCCTGAGGGGGAAAGGGAGAGCTGACTTGGTGGCCACCGGAAAGGATTCACCAGGGCTTGGGGATTCACAGGCACAGATAGGTCAGGTGGGAGGTGTTCAGAGTCATCAGAAATTGAAGCTCCAGAGAAGAAAGGTGGCCCCCGGTCTTTGGAAGAGACCGGACCAGAGACAGGGAGGCTGAGTTCAGTCATCAAGTGCAAAAGAGAAGGCGGAAGGGAGAATGGGAGGCAGGGTTGGTGCATGCTGACCCATAGCTGGTGCACAGTAAGTTTCACCTTAGCATTTGCTCGTATTATTGATGCAATTATATAAAGAGAATAAACAATGTGGCTTCGTGTCAATGAAGAAAATAAGGAATGGAGCAGATAGCCATAGAAACTATGCTGGCAACTGTTATTCTGGTAGCTGGCGTCTTCCCAATCTGTCTTCCCTTTCTAGATTATTGAGCCTAATATCTCAGAAGGAGGTGAAATGATTGCCAGCATCCCGATTAAGTTTTCTGTGACTGCGGTGTTCTCCAAATACAGCATCAGCCCCTCCTCCATCATCAACTTCGGGGCTTTGATCTACGGCACTCGTAAAAGTGCCTTCTTCACCATAGAAAATCAAGGCATGATCGACTTCAAGTATGCCCTGTATAGGCTGACAGGGGAGAGCCCCATTCATCAGAAGAAAGTGTAAGACAAGTATTTACTTAACTCAAAACATCCCCTGGTTAATTGGTGCTTTTTATTCTCCCATGAGCTTTCATATATTTTATCTAAACTCATCCACCCAATCCCCCTTCATGGATGAGGTTACTAAGGTTTAGAACTGGCACATCCAAGATTATCAAAAAAATCACCAATGATTCTCAGTTCTGAACCCACATCTCTGACTCCAAATTTCACATGCTTTTCAACTGCTGTCCAATATGCGATACATTTTAATTGAATAAATGTAAAGTCTTTTGTGTGGGATTGTGTCTGTTGCCTCGGTGCTCCGAGTATGCTACGTTGCTTACCAGTAAGTCACTTCCTGTTTGTCATTCTGTAGAAATCAAGGGATGATTATAACAGCAAGCTAAATCAAAAGAAATCACGATGTTTCATGATGAGGGGGTGGCAAAGAGTACCCTAGAAATTTGGGCTAGAGAAAGCCTGGTGAGGCCTCCACCTTCCTGGGGCTATCTTTACCTTGTCCCCATGAAGACACTTAATCACTATAACTAACTTAATAATTGTTCCAACAAAGAACTGTAATTTTCACAAAGTGATTGTCAGTCAACTAACCGAAACAGTTCATGTTTTTGAGTGCTTTTGGCTTTGATCTGATTGTCATATTTTTTTTTTTTTGACAAATTAGGGACTATTTTTACCAATTCCCAGGCACTTTTTCTTGACTTTCTAATGAACTGACTTTCTCAACAGTCAATTAAGACTGACTTTCTAATTAATTGTTTTAAGTCAGACACACAGCTTTACATTGTTTGTAATCATTTCATATTTTGGTGGGTCTCCTCTTCCATTTTGGCAAACATTTACAATTATTATTTACTTACAGTAGTTTTAATGTCCTAATGAATCATATTTAATATGCATAATTTCTGCATACTTTTCTCACACTTGTTAAATGAGTTTGGCTGTTAATAAATAAGCTGACCATGCTCCCTAATGCCCTCTGGGCAAGGAAAGGCCCTTTCCTCCATTCCAAGAAGAAGGGACCTTGCAAGCAAGCAGGTAGGTGGTATTTCATGATCACCCCACCCTGAGGGTGTATTCCCACTTCTTTAATCAGAGCCACCCATGTTAGACATGCAAGATCCCGGGAAAGCGAGAGCTTCTACAAGACTGGACCTTCCAAAACAACCAAGTTCTCTGACTCTGTTCAGAAGGACATGAACGTCACAAGCCAGGTGAGCACCCTTTTCTTTGTTGAACAGAAACCCTGTAAGGCTTCCTGCAAACTAGTTCTTCCAACAGTAACTCCCTAGGATACCAGGATTGGAATTTTGAATGTTCCTACTGTGGCAGGAACATTAACTAGTCATAATGAAACTATCACTTTTATATCAAAGAATTATGGCTTAATTTGGATATCCTCTTTTGTTTTAAAACCTTCATTGGTTCCTCATTGCTTTACAATTAGTGTCTACTCTTCATAAGTATTTTAATCAAGAACCTTCTGTTGGACTTCCCTGGTGGTACAGTGGGTAAGAATCCCCCTGCCAATGCAGGGGACAAGGGTCTGAAGATTCCACAGGAAGATTCCACATGCCGCAGAGCACTTAGGCCTGTGCGCCACAACCACTGAGCTTGTGCGCTACAACTGCCAAAGACCACGCACCCAGAGCCTGCACTCTGTAACTGAAGCCACTGCAACGAGAAAGCCGCACGCTGCAACCAAGAGCAGCCCCTGCTCACTGCACCTTGCGAAAGCTCACACAAAGCAACGAAGACACAGCACAGCCAGAGATGATCATTTGTTGATACAAAACAAAAGCCCGTTCAGATGGGCTTAAATAAAAGGAGATTTGAAGACTTTTCCTTCTGGTAATATGAAGATGATTTTTCCCCTATTCTTACAAATAAGTACAACTGAAAGCCATGAACATTATGTATAAAACAAATACAGAAGACTGAGAGACAGAGAGAAAAAAACATCACACCAGCTAAGGTTCCTGGGACCCAACAGACATCACAGTGATGAGTTCCCTGAGATTTCTTTTTACTTCATACTTCTCAGATTTGGTACTGAGGGAGCCAGCAATCCAGAAACATCAACAAGCACAGGCCAAAAGCCTATTCTCACTAGCCAAAGAACCAGGAAAAGGGTAGTCCAGCAAGACAGGAATGTTCAAATAAGAGCTGTAATGTCATACTCAAACATGACAGAGAAATCTGGTCCTATACCACATATTTCAAGAAAAGACCCACAGGGAACCTAGACTTCCCACTCAATTCAGGCTGTAATGAGGTCAAAGTGATGTCCAAGAACACTCAGCAGAGAGCCAGACATTCATTACCCACCGCCACCTCTGCCATTGTCAACAGCGACACCAATTGGGAAGCCTTGGCTCCCATTCCAACCGTGTGGAAATGAGCTGCCCTTCCCCTCCCCCCAGTGGACCTCCTACTTTGTGGAATCAGCAGAACATTAATGAGACAATATTACCCTTCCCCACTCCCTGCCCTGAGGGTGATACTGGTCTAAGACTAGTGGGGAACTGGAACTCCCACCCTTGCCTGGCAGCAGTAAGAAGTCCAGTGTGGAATCTGGACTCCTGTCCCCACCCAAGAGGTGTCAGAGAAAGCCAGCTCAAAGAGAAGTTTAGTAGAATCCAGAGTCTCATAATATAATATCCTAAGTGTCCAGGTTTCCACTGAAAATCACTCAGCATATCAAGAACCTGGAAGATCTCAAACTAAGTGAAAATAGATAAGCAATAGATGCCAACACTGAGATGAGCAAAATGTTAGTCATATGACAAAGATGGTAAAGCAACCAACAGAAAAATGCTTCAAAACACGATTACAATAGGGCAAAAAAGGAAGAACGGTCCTAAGACCCGGAGGAGCACGTGATAACATCCCATTCTTTGAGCAGATTCTGTGCCCATTGCTTTGTTAACTGCTTCTTGCATATTCTTTCATTGAAGCCTCCGGTGGTCTCAGGGTAAAGGCTTTAGCTCCATTTTCTGGATAAAGCTAAGACTCAGAGAAGTCACTTGACCAAGGTCCAACAGTTAATACACAGGAGGGTTTGAAGGCTGTGATTCAAACCCAGGGCTATCTGACTCAAAGGTCAATACTCTTAAGCCCTGCCCCTCTGCTGGGAGCTTCCCATCTGGGTAAGTGTTGTACTATGTGAAATGTGTCTATTTCCTTAAACCCCCCCACCCCCACCACCACCCATGATTGTTCAGAAGGAATATGTATAAAAAGAAGTGCTGAGAGAGCCTGTTCCTGAAGGACTGCCCCCTCCAGGCCCTCCCTGCCTCCAGAAGCACAGCTGGAGCCCAGAGAGAGCTTGTGGGGAGGGCCTCCCACGCCTGCCACCCAGTCCTTCTTGACACCATCTCATGACTCTGGTGGAAGGGCTCAGACCTTTCTGCTTACTCTGCCTCCGCCCTTCCTGCAGGCTCGCTTCACCCACGGGATGTTCACCGTGTACCCTGGGTTTGGTACCATCCCTTCCGGAGGGATGCAGGTCATCACTGTTGACTGTGTGGCTGACCCCGTGGGAAGATGTGAAGAGTTCATAGCAATTGATATCTCTGACCGAGATCCAAGAGACCAGCCTGCTGGCATCCCATACAGCCTGTTGGCTGAAGCCTGTCAGCCAGGTACTGAGCGCTCAGATGGGGCAGCATCCCTTAAAAGACCTTCCTCTATAACAGACCCCCCCCCCCCCCACAGGCACCTAATAGACATTGCTAGGCTCCTTCCTTTGGGACCTTAGAACTTCCTGTGGTGTCTTCAGCCATATTTTTCCTTAAGAATTATAGGGCATGTGCACACCTAGAAGAGGATGTGCAGCTTTAAACCCCAGGTCTTCCTGAGTTTGGTCCGGGATTCTCAGATGGACAGTGTTATCTGGGAATCGTGGTGTGATGGGGTGTGGCACAGGGTGACCCAGGAATACTGAATTCTGCTCATCTGAGACCTTTCTGGGTTCGAGTGGCCAGGCCACTCCCTGTGCAAATGTGCACAGAGAACAATGGTCAGTGACAGAGCAAGTCTGGAGCACAGAGACTGCTCCTCTTGCTCTGGTTCCAGGTCCCCAGCAAACTCGCAGCAAAGTGAGCTGAATGCCTCCTTTCCTCAGCTCACCCCAGATCTCCTCCTCCTTTCTATTGGAAGGAGAAGGTGGTTGGAGTCTGGAGACCAGCAAAAGCAGTCCAAAAAGGAAGAGAAGATAGAATTTGTCCCACCCCTCACACTGCCTTGTGTGAATCCCCCTGTCTCTCCCCTGTGACTGTTCTCTGTCAGAGTCTAAATCTCCAAGTTAGGGATTACAGAGAGTAGAAACCAGGTACTTGGGCTCCATCTCACAGTCTTCCCTCCACTCCCCAGCCTTTGTGACTGACAACAACAGCTTGATATTTGAGGAGCACCAGCTCTGTAGCAGCGCCAGCCTGAACAGCATCCTGCAGACCATAGAGAGCGGGGGGTTGTATGTGGAGGATGAGAACAAGTTCATCTTCTGCAACGTCCTGGTGGGCCATCAGGCCAAGGCTCGGTTCAAGATCTGCAATGTGGGAAAGATCGCCTGTGACGTGAACCTCGTGGTTAAGCCCATCTCCAGCAAGGCAGGTAGCCCCCATCCACTTGACTGGACTGATCCGCTGTGGCCCTGGTCCACCGTGGTTGGCGTAAAGCCAGGGCGGGCACTCTTGGAAACCCCTGCTGTGGAGCCTGCATCTCTAGTGGGAATTTTCTGGCTCCCAGCCTCCCTGGAAGTTATGTGAGGGGGCATACGTTTGTCCCAGTGGATGTTTCTCTGGGTACCTTGCGATAAACGGGGTCACATGACAAAGCGGCACACTCCTGCATCAGACACTCGCCGTGCCTACGGGACAGAGCGCGTGGGGAGAGCCAGATGTAGTGCCAGCTCTGGCAGGCTGCTCAGGGGGCACACTGCGCGGTAAAGGAGGTCTGGGAGATGCCACTCTATAAAGCGTAGGATTCATTGAGCTCCTGCTGTATTCTGAGCACTGCGATGCTGTTCATTTATCTCATTTCACCCTCAGAAGCTTGTATTATCAGATTTTCTCCCCATTTTATAGTTAGGAAAATTGAGACTCAGAAATGCTGCATTCTTCCCCTAGGTCCCAGAGCCTAGGGATATATAGCTTGGTTTAACACCAAGCTTCGTCCACTTAGTAGCGGAAGTGAGAATCGCTCGGTCATGTCTGACCCTTTGTGACCCCCTGGACTGTAGCCCACCGAGCTCCTCTGTCCATGGGTTTCTCCAGGCAAGAATACTGGAGTGGGTTGCCATGCCCTTCTCCAGGGGATCTTCCCGACCCAGGCATCGAACCCAGGTCTGCTGCATTGCAGGCAAATTCTTTACCATCTGAGTCAATACCAGGTAGAAAATAAGTGCCTATCTTGGGCTCTGCCAGACCAAAACTGCCTTCCCTCTCTGGGTTGGACCACACTGAGACACTGTTTCCTTGCCGTGGAACAGAAAATTCAGGAGACCAAGAGAAAGGACTGAGTCAGTGGGTTTCACTCCCTGTTAATTTCCAATCAGTGTGCCGCAAACGCTGCCTAGTGTCTCTCAGCCACATCAGTTCTCTAGCCAAAGGTAGAGTCTTGACCCAGGTGGTCTTTGTGCCCCAGAGTCACATGAGAGTAAGTTCTTACAGCTAACAGTGGTGGGGAGGTGACCTAGAGGATGGGCCTAGCCTAGAGCTGACAGTATGCGTTCTTGGGCAACCGTCACTGCAGAGGGCCAGGGGTTGAGAGACTGTCATCGCTTTCTGGCCTTCTTGGGACAGGAAAGGGCAGCTTTCTCCATGTTCCATTACTAAAAACGTAAGAAACGAGTGAGCCTGACTTCTAAACAAAGATAGGTTTTTACCAGGGATTGGTGGACATTATATTGTTGTCCTCCTCTGTTTTTTTCTTTTTTTACATGAAGCAAAATTTTAATTTCTGGCTCTTACAAGACCTTTTAGAGTAACTCAAAAATAAAGGGATGGAACCAGTCTTATCATTCCAGTCTACCCAATATAACTAATTAGTTACCCAGGCACCAGTTCCTCTGTATTTCTTTCACCCCTTTGGGAAAATGGACTACAGAGAAGCCTAGCTCCTCTTGAGCAGTTCCATTCATTCCATGAATCAGTAGGCACTGATGTGCTTCACCTTCTAGCCCAGGCTTCAGAGGTTGCACCGTATTAACCTTTGGTGATGGGTGCATCCCTAGCTGAATCTGCCCTCACATGGCCTCAGGAGCCCAGTGACCGAGGCACACACTTTTCCAGACAAATGCATGCTGTCGTCCTTCCTTAATTTGTAGATTATCCTTTGGAATGGGCGAAGAAATTATACTGTCAGCTTAAGAGCAAGAAGGAATAGTCAGTCTTGAATCCCACCTGCCTCCCATGAGAATAAAAAGTTCTTTTGAGGTTGTGCCCGCAGTCTTCCCCAAACATTGCTCCAAAACAGGAGCAGATAAAGTGCTGCAGGAGGTGGTTCTAACTAGCACTCTTAAAACTGCAAAGAGCAGAAACCCACTCAGAATGACCCCACCATAAAAAGGTTTGCTTCAGTGAATCCGAGACCTCACATGCAGGATGGAACACAGCCTGTAGCCAGAGGCCTGAAAGACTGACTGAAATTGTCACCTGAAATCAAACTTTCAGATCATCTGCCAAAGGCCACATGTCTCTCACACATGGTGTCTCCATTGCTCCTTTCTCTCGTCTGGCTTCTAGCCCAAGCTTCACATCAGTAACCATCAGGAGTCTCTGGCATTTTAAATTTATTTGTGTGTGTGTGCATGTGTGTGTGAAAGAGAGAGAAAAGTGGGGGTGGGGTGGGTTGGATCTGCTATCCAAGATACAGTTTAGTTCATCTAATTGCAAAGACCACAAGTCTGGCCAAGTCCAGCCAATTAATGCTTAGGGTTGGGTCCCCGAGAACCCAGGCCACACCTTCCAGGAGCAGGATTGTCCAAGTAGTGGGACATGCCTGCACAGAGCTTAGAGGAGGGAAGTCACAGCAGGGCCAGTAGAGATGAGCAGCAAGCCCTGTGCAACCATCAAGTGGCATACACACCAGTCCCTGCTCCCCTTCCCCTTTCCAGGTCTTTGCCCGCATCACCGACATCTTTGAAGTGGAACCCAACAAGATGTGTGTTGCTAGCCGCTCACACGCCTTTGCCACAGTGTCCTTCACCCCACAGACCATGCAGACCTACCAGTGCATCTTTGAGGCCACCTTGGATGGCTTGCCCAGGTACCAGCTACCCAGCTCCCCTCCTCCAGCAGGGCTGCAGGCCATGCTGTCTGTGGAATGTCCTTCCTGCCTTGCTAGGCTGACAGGCCTCTATCTTCCCATTCCCTGCAGCAACCTGGCCAAGAACCGAAGCCTTGTGTTTGATATCGTTGGAGAGGGGAACCTCCCTCGGGTGACCATTGTGCGGCCAGTTCTCTACAACCAGTACGGAAACCTCTTACTTCTCTTTAAGAGGCTTCTGCTTGGTCGTTCAGAGACACTGCCTCTTATCCTCAAGAACAGCGGTGCCATCCCCGCCAAGGTACTGCTGGAGGGTGAGCATGGGGTGAAAAGGGAGAGTCTTCAGAAGCGAGACTTTTGATGTTGAGATCTCTGCCATCCCTAACTTGTGAGGACTTCTTTCACGTTCCTTATACGGGAACATGGGTAAGACGTGGGTGTGCAGAGGGAGCCAGGGTTGGTCTGATTACTGGGACGCCGATGCATGGCACACTGGAAATGACGGTGCAAGGCGGTGAGCAGCAATATACACCAAGCTGAATGAATAGGATTGTGGGTGTTCTGAGTGTTTTTTCACTTTTTTTTTTTTTCCTGTAATGAACACTGCGTTTGCAATAAAGAAAAAAAATGAAAGAAACTTCATCAGGGGTGAGAGAGATAACATCTGAAGGGACTTTGGGTTCAGCACTTATGTTTTTATTTTACAAAAAAGGTGATAAATCGTGCAAGTGTTATTCAAAGAACTGTAGGACTTTTGAAAATGACCTACTCCTATCTAGGAGACACTGGTTTTTAGGAACTCACATTCATGCAAGTCCTCATAAAGTGATGAATATTCATTTCTGTTTTACTTTTGTTGTTGCATTAGTTGCTTAGTTGTGTCCAACTCTTTGAGACCCCCATGGACTGCGGCCCACCAGGCTCCACTGTCCATGGAATTCTCCAGGCGAGAATACTGGCCTTTCCCTTCTCCAGGGGATCTTCCCAACCCAGGGAGTGTCCCTGGGTCTCCTGTATCACAGGCAGATTCTTTATCATCTGAGCCACCAGGAAAGCTGTCATTCCCACTTTATTAGTCTACTGTATATTTTACAACTGGTTTGTCCGTAACAGAGGGCTTGGCAGCCCCATTTTAACACTACATAGCTGGGTGTTCCAGAAAGTCTCCATACTCTCTGGACCTCTGCTTCCTTATTTGAATAGCAAGAGCTGAGCTAAAATTTTTATTTCTCCTTTCCAAGAATAATATTTATTCTCTCTCTCTTAATAAGAAACTCACAAAAGTGAGCCCTAGGCACAATGATCTGGGGTTAAGAGGGGGTACTTCCCCAACAGCACAGTGTTTCTCACTCAGTTCAGAACGCATGAGCAACCTGTAAGCGTAACACTCTGTCTTGCCTTCCTTCTGCCAGCTGCACATTGATATACAGGACCAACTAGGAGTCTTCTCCCTGAAAGGGAAGCCCTCTACCTCCTATATCTACATCACAGAGGAAAACAAACCACAAGCAAAAGGTAAGTAGGGTGAGTATAGCTTCTGGAGAGCAATGGGTGCCGGTAGCTGTTTTGTTAGGAATTAACGTGTACTCAGCCCGAGTCAGATGCTCAGCTTTGTCACCAATGGCCTCTCTAGGCAAGACTCCTTCCCACACGAGGGCTGCTTTCTCTTGAGTCCAGGTCTTTACAGATACATATTCCTTTAAATTGACTCTAGATCATGTCTCTCACTTCTCATTGCAGCAAAGAAACCTCACACAGCTTCCCTGGTTGTTCCTCCTGGAGAAATAGCCGAATTTGATGTTGTTTTCCACTCCAAGAAAGTCGGGAGAATGGCAGGCACCCTTCACTTGTCAGTGATCAACAACCAGTACGAGGATACAGTCATCCACATGGCGGGAGAGGGCTATGAGGATGACATCACCTTGGACAACATCCACGGGCTGCTGGCTTCCTCCAGCCAGGAGTCCTCAGATATCTCTGAGGCCAATGAGGAAAGCAGCATAGAAGACTTGGTGGCAGGTGAGAGGAGTAGCAACGAGGTATTGACAACTGTTGGCCCTTGGGTCATTTTTATTATTTTATTTTTTAAGATTTTTTTTTTGATGTGGACTATTTTTAAAGTCTATATTGAATTTGTTGCAACATTGCCTCTGTTTTATTTTTTGACCACGAGGTGTGTGGGATCTTAGTTCCCTGACCAGGGATCGAACCCTCAACCCCTACATTGAAAGGCGAAGTCTCAACCACTGGACCACTAAGGAAGTCCCCCTTGGGTCATTTTAAATAAGAATGAAATTTAAGTAACAGGTTGGCTAGCTTCCTGGGAGTTTAGGCTGGTGTCTCCTCCTTGTTGGCTAGCTTCCTGGGCGTTTAGGCTGGCATCTCCTCCTTGTTGCTGTTTGCTCGCTCACGTCTGGCCCAGTCTGCACACCCTCCCTGTGTTCCCTCAAGGAACATCTGTTGGGCATCCGTGTGCATGTGCTTGGAGTTCCAGAGAGTAATTAATAAGAGAGTCTACCCTATAGGGAGCTTTTTCTTTGAGCTCAAATTCCAATTGAGTTAGTTAATAAGTGAAATTTAAATTCCAGATTAGCTAAGAAGTGAATACGTGTATCTCTGGAGTTTTCCCTGTCTGTATTTTCGAGCTGGCTTGTGTTGGTATTGTCTGTTTCATCTGTATCATGTGTCCTAGACATTCTCAAGGAAATGGCCAGCTGGCTGGATTAGAGAATGTGTAAGTTTGTGCTTCCCCTAGACTGTTCCCTGCAGCCTCACTAGTAAGCATGCTGTCAGAACCTGCAGCATCGGCATCACCTGGGAGTCACTAGAAATGGGGGTTTCAGACTCACCCCAGCACCTCAGACCTATTGAGTGAGAATTTGCAGTTTAACAAGATCCCTCGGTGATCTGTGTGTGTATCAGACCTGAAGACGTGCTCTCTGTATTCTGCCAGGCACCACTGCTGCATTTGGTTAACTGTATTCATTGGGCCGGAGAAAATGTACTTCACCATTATTATCAAAAAGCATTCGTTAAAACCCTGACTGTGTGGCTGACTGCTGTGAAGTGAGTTATAAACACAGTCTCACAGTTTTTCTAGGAGCTTAATTCCAGTCCCAGAATGTAGCATCAGGCAGTCCCTACAGCATGGGTTAAAATCAGTGCTCCTCATGTAGCTGGTGTTTTCACCTCTGTTTGCAGCTACAGGGTGGCATCTCTCTTATCAGGGGTCAAGCAGAAGCCAGCCATGAACCCTAGGTCAGAAATCAGATTCCCTTTACTTCTAATGGGCTTCCCTGGTGGCTCAGAGGTTAAAGCGTCTGCCTGCAATGCGAGAGACCCAGGTTCGATCCCTGGGTCGGGAAAATCCCCTGGAGAAGGAAATGGCAACCCGCTCCACTATTCTTGCCTGGGAAATCCCATGGACGCAGGAGCCTGGTGGCCTACAGTCCACAGGGTCGCAAAGAGTCGGACATGACTGAGTGACTTCACTTACTTCTAATAGGGTTACCAGGTTTGGAAAATCAGAATACAGCAGTCCCCATTGAATTTTTAGATATTAAACTTGAATTTTAGGTAAACCATATATAACTTTGAGTATATTTATGTCCCCAAATTTTGCCTCGGACATTACTTATACTAAAAATTACTCGTCATTTATTTGTAATTCAAATTCAGTGGGGACTCCTGCATTCCGTGTGGCAGCTCCAAACCTTAATAGTACTGTTTCAGCAAACAAATGGAGTTGAGGGGGTGGTTGTGTTTTCCTTTGTACAGATGGAGGTGAGGGCCAGGATGGGTGGGTGGATGGTTGGATGGTAAATAGATGCTCCCATAGGAGAGGAAGCGTGCTGCCCAGGGACGCCAGGTGTTTGCCGGATGACTGTCCAAGGAGGGTAGGGTTGCATGAGGGTGAGGTGACCATCCGAGGAGGGTAGGGTTGCATGAGGATGAGGTACAGTGTCTTTCAAGTGCTGGCTCCTCAGGGGAAGCGAGCCTGCAGAGACAAGGGGGGGCTCACTGCCCCCTGCTTCTGTTCCCTAGCTGCTCTGGTGAATCATATCCAGTTCGGGGACTGCCACATTGGAACCAGCTATAATGCGAGCTTCACCATCACTAATCACAGCCAAGCGAATGTAATACGGTTTGAATGGCCACTTTTGGCTACCGTTTCTTTCTCCCCACAGGTAAGTGAAAGATAGTCCTTGTTTTCCACACTCCCTTAGGCCTACACCAACCCTGACTTGACTGTTGACCCAGCCCACAGATACGTGGGATGAGGGGGATGTGTCCCTCACTCACAGTTAGTGCCAGAAGTGTCCCCTCTGGACTAAGAAAAGAGAGTGAGGTCAGCCAAGTCGATGGCTAGGCCGACGTTGAGAATTCCATGGAGACCTCCGTGGATAAAGACAGGCCCCAGTCTTCCCATCCCTGAGTATAGACCGTGTCCCCCTCGGTGTGTATTCTTTTGAGTGTTCATCCTGCAAAAGTGGTTCATCAAAAGCTAAAATGGGGGTGGTGGGTTTTGTGGACAACAGAGATTTAGAAAATATTACAAGTTACATCTTTCTCCCAAAGATTCTCAGTCTCCTTCAGCATATTAAAACATAGTCAACTTTGTTTTACCTGGGATTTCTTTTTTTAGCATCTCACAGCACGCATGTTATGGATTGCTGAGCAAATCTTGACACTGAATAAAGCTGAGGACATGGCAGCAGCGCCTCAGCGCTGGCCAGCACTTGCTCTTTTTTTTTTTTGGCCTTGCTGCACGGCTTATGGGATCTTAGTTCCACAACCAGGGATCAAACCCGCACCCTCAGCAGTGAGCGTGTGGCATCCCAAGCACTGGACCGCCAGGGAGTTCCCCAGCACTTGCTTTCCACAGAGAATCCACTTCTGAGTTCCCAGGACTATGGATGTGTCCACAGCCTCCTGCTTTGTTTCCCCCACCAAGTCTATTTAAGCACAGCAGTCTAGGAGGGTGGAGGAGGGTTGGGGACCCACTCTATCACTTTAAATATTAGTGCGCTATCAGGAAGAAGTGCTTTGCTTCCTGGAAAGATGTAAAGTGGTAGTCAAAGTAGGCAGAATTAGCTTCCCATGATCCATTCTCATGACCCACCCACACACACACACCCTGGTGTGCACCTGCACGTGCGCACACACACACACACACACGAGCCATGGCCTTGGGAAGGATTAAGCTTTCTTCTCCCTTCACTTCCCAGAGGAGAAAGAGTTTTTAATTTATTGGAAACATGAGAAAACTACATATATAGGACTGTATATAGTATACATTTGGATATATGTATCTGAATTTATGTATGCTAAAGCACAAATGATTTTATTCTACAGACCAAATTGGATTTCCTATATATCTGGAATACCTCAGGAAATCGCAACCTTTTTGGTGTGAGCCCTCATTTATATGCTTAAACATTATTGAAGACCCTCAAAGAGCTTTTGTTTACATGGATTACATCTGTCATATTAGAAGTTACAACAGAGAATCTTTAAAAATATGTATTTATTCACTTAAAATATAACAAGCCTATTACATGTTAATATGATGCCATATTTTTTGAAAATGGCTTTATTTTCAAAACATTATGTGAGAAGAGTGACATTGTTTTACATTTTTACAAGACCCTTTAGTATCTGGTCTAGTAGAAGATAGCTGGATTCTTATATTTGCTTCTGCATGCTGTCTGATGCAATATCATAGTTCATATAATCTGTAGGAAGAGAATAGAGTGTATACTCATGTCTCTGAGTATACAGTGGAGAGTATTCCATTGTATACTCATGAGAAAATGAGAATGAAAAAATCAAATGTCATCTTAGTAGTATGATGAAAATAGTGTTGACCTTGTTGACTCCTGGAAAGGACCCAGGGCCCCCAAGTGTCACTAGATCACACTTGACAACTGCTAAGGTACTGTGTACATCTGTCCATAATTTGTGTGGATCATATGATTAAGAAGTACAGATGGTTAAGAGGATGGTATCTGGCACCATCCTACCTGGGTCTGAATCCAGATATTCTAGTATTAATGGTAAGACCTTGAGCAACTTACCAGTTTCCTTGCCTATAAAATAGGGGTTATAGCTGCACATCTATAGGGTTGTCATGGGGGTTCGTAGAATTTTGTAAAGGTTTAGAATGGTATCTGAAGCATGTAGCAGTTTGATAATATTAGTTCCTCATGTTTTCTTTTTATTTCTCATAGTATTGCATTGTATGAATGTTCATTTTTTTATTGGAGTAGAATTGCTTTGCAGTGTTGTATGAGTTACTGCTGTACAACGAAGTGACACAGCTGTATGTATACTTACATCCCCTCCCTCTTGAGTTTCCTCCCCCTCTACCATGCCACCCCTCTTAAGTCATCACAGAGCACTGGGCTGAGCTCTCTGTGCTATATAGCTAGCGGCTCTTGCTTTTATGATTCTATGTCTAAGAACCTCATGTACATATTTAAGATGATCTACATATATGTTCTTGAATGATTCATTTTTGCCAGGACTTCGGTTCTGCCCCTAGAATGGCACCATCAGGCACGAAGAGTCCTCAAGACTGAATTCCCCCAAATACTAATACAAGGCTCTTCTGCAGATGGGCCACCTCCACCCTGGCTGTGCCAAGGACGTAGTGGTGACCATGAAGTCAGACGTGCCCATCAACCTGAAGAAGATGGGGGTCAAGTGCAAGGTCTCCAAGATCATGTTTCCACTCCCTGCAGACCAAGTACCTGACTGGGATGACCGCATGCGGACGGTCAAGTGGGTGGACATGCCCAGAAACACTCCCGGGACTTTCACTACAAAGCGAAAAGTGAGTAGGGGCACCAAGCCCCTAGTCTGATCAGGCCTGCCACGCTTAGATGCCTACTGCTGTCATCTTCAGCGTCTCATCGTTTCCTTCTTTCATGGAAAAAAGAAACAGTCCCCAATCACCTGACCTGGGTTTCCAAAGCGGCAAACTGAACTTCCAAGCATGCCTCCTGCCATCCTCACCACACATACCACACAAACCACTAGCTTCACTGGCAGAGCTTTTGTGTACGTCTCAGTATATAGTTTCTATCTGAGCAAGGCCCCCACCTTTTTCTATATCAGAAACCTGACAACTAGTCTTTTAGCTGCTTCCTTTTTCCCTCAGTGTCCAGAATTAGGTTAATCTCTTGTTTGGTCCATGCATGGCACTCCTTTAATTATTCCTTAGTTGGTTTCTTTTTAGTAAAATAATAAACAGAGATGAACCCACACCCAACACAGGAAGTATAACCAGGATTACCTGTGTGCTTCTCAACCATTCCCTCCCACCAACCAAGAGGTGGTCACTATCCCAGGATCTTGTTTGCTCATTCCCTTGATTTTTGTTTTTAGTTCTTTTTTAAATTACCCTATGTGTTCTGCATGTTGTTTCAGTGTGGTTTTGAACTTTATTTTTTATAGGTTATTGCGTGTGGTCATCTGTGTTGCAGCATTTGGCCGTAGCACACCCATGTCACTGCTATGAGGAATTACATTATTATTTACCCATTCTTCTTTTGAAAACTACATGAGGTTTGCTACCGTGGACAGTATTTCTGTGAGCATTATAGTCCAGGTCACATGGTGTACCTTTGCAAGAGTTTATATTCCTAAAACATAGAATGTATCTTGGAAAAGCATGATATTAGTTATTTTCATTTTGATAAGCTCTTTTGTTCCTGTGGTGGTGGTTTATGGTTTAGTTGCTAAGTCGTGTCCGACTCTTTGCCACCCCATGGACTGTAGCCCACCAGCCTCCTCTGTCCATGGGATTTTCCAGGCAAGAATACTGGAGTGGATTGCCATTTCCTTCTCCAGATGATCTTCCCAACCCAGGAATCGAACCCAGGTCTCCTGCATTGCAGGCAGATTCTTTACCTACTGAGCTATGAGGGAAATATCCTCACCATATTTATCCCTTATCTTTTCACTTTCTTTAGTGTATCTTTTCATGATTATCTCCATACTGTTTTGTTCTAAAGTATTTTGATTATTCTTGGCCCTTTATTTTTCTAAATAATTTTTGAATCCATTTAAACAAGTACTGTTAAAACCCTGATGGAAACCTGATTGGAATTGGATTGTATCTATAAATCAGTTTAAGAAAAATTGATCATTTTATAACATTTATTCATCAAGGTATATCTCTCTTTCAATATCAGTATCAGTTTAGTCACTCAGTTGTGTCCGATTCTTTGCGACCTCATGAACCACAGCACGCCAGGCCTCCCTGTCCATCACCAACTGCCGGAGTCCACCCAAACCCATGTCTGTTGAGTCGGTGATGCCATCCAACCATCTTATCCTGTCGTCCCCTTCTTCTCCTGCCCTCAACCTTTCCCAGCATCAGGGTTTTTTCAAATGAGTCAGCTCTTCTCATCAGGTGGCCAAAGTATTGGAGTTTCAGCTTCAACATCAGTCCTTCCAATGAACACCCAGGACTAATCTCTTTTAGGATGGACTGGTTGAATCTCCTTGCAGTCCAAGGGACTCCCAAGAGTCTTCTCCAACACCACAGTTCAGAAGCATCAGTTCTTTGATGCTCAGCTTTCTTCACAGTCCAACTCTCACATCCATACATGACCACTGGAAAAACCATAGCCTTGACTAGACAGACCTTCGTTGACAAAGTAATGTCTCTGCTTTTGAATATGCTGTCTAGGTTGGTCATAACTTTCCTCCCAAGGAGTAAGCGTCTTTTAATTTCATGGCTGCAGTCACCATCTGCAGTGATTTTGGAGCCCACTGCCCATACAAAACAGTGAAAGTGAAAGTCGCTCTTTAGGTCTTTTTAAAGATTTTTTTCTTTTTGGCTACTGCTCAGTTTCTTTAATATTAATAAGACTCTTTGGGATTTTTTAAGTTTGTTTTTGAGTCCTTTTCTTAGTATTTATTTATTTGGCTGCACTGGGTCTTAGCTGCCTCACGCAGGCTCTTTTCTATGGAATCTATCATTGCCCGGTGAGGGCTTCTCTCTAGTTGTCGTGCATAGGCTTTAGCTGCCTGTGGCATGTGGGACCTTAGTTCCCTGACCAGGGATCGAACCTGCGTCCCTTGCATTGCAAGGTGGATTCTTAACCACTGGGCCACCAGGGAAGTCCCTTGAGTCTGTTTTATTAAATTATTTTTCTAGGAATTTTCCCTTCAACTGAGTTTCCATATGTATCTTCATAAAATTATTCATAATATTTTTTATCATGTTTAAGTATCTGTAGGGTAGACAGTGATGTCTCCTTTTTCATTTGATATTGGTTATTTTTATTCTGTCTTTCTTTTATTCTTCTTGATCATTCCCACCAGAGTTTTTCTCAATCTTTTCAAATAAACAGCTTTTAGTTTCACTGATCCTCTGTTTTAGATTTATTTTCTGTTTTATTAATATCTGTTCCTATCTTTATGATTCCTTTTTTTTTTTGAACCTTTTTTGGAGTGTATCTGACCCCAAAACTCATGCCTGTGCAGTCGTCATGCTCTCAGTAATTGTGTGTTATTCACTTTCTTCCCTTCCCGTTTATGAGTCCTTTTAGGTGTGACCTCATCAGGTATCCTGGAACTTGGGCTCTTGGGCTGGTGCTCGCTTGCATGGGTAGGATGAAGCACTGTCTCATCTCCCCATCATTCCTAAGGCAGCTGGCTCTGCATCACTGAGGACATGGCTCATCTTTGTTGCAGGTGATAGAGACTGATCCCGAGCCGGCCTACTCAGTCCTAGAAGAGAACTATCGAGAACTGCAGCTGCAAATCAGTGCCCACGTGAATTTCGCCTCATATAAGTGCCAGACTACCGACGTGCACTTTAAGGAAACACTGATTTACCAGACTCGAGTGTTTGAGTGAGTCATCAGAAGCCTCCTGGCACTCTTAGAGTAGTCCTTTCATTCCATCATTCACTCACCCAAACATTTATTCAGTGTCCATGACAGCACAGACCAGACATAACACCTGCGTGGCATGCACCAGAGGGTCTTCGTAGGTCCAATGAAACACTCAGACCCACGAAACTATTCAAGTTCACACTTGAAATCAAGATGTAGACTTGATTCAGCTTCAGTGGGAACAGTCCTTGCAATGGTCCATATCACCACCCAACAACTATTCTTATTGCCCACCCCTCTGCCCCAAGTGACAGCTCAGACAGTGTCCATGTTGGTGGGCATAAGGTTCACCTTAGCTTGGAAGGCCGTGACCAACAGAAGCCAACATTTCTCACAAGCACTCCAGGGCCATAGCTTCCAGGATTCCTGCAAGGGACCTGCCTGGCTACAAGAGTCCCTACACTCAGAGAACCCCAGTGCTCTGTCTTCCCTCCAAGTATCATGATTCCTCCCAGCCTGGAAGCAAGTTAGCAATCAGGGCTCATTTTTACTGTAAACAAAGTTGTCTCATAACATAGATGATACTTCTCTCTTATCAGGCTTCCACGGACACAGAACTCAAAAACGGATTCAAAGTCGAAACTGTGCTTAGAAGGAGAAGGGGTTATGTTAACCCTTCATTCACACCCAGTTTGTACAAGGATGCATGGGTCCTGCTCTCAAAGAGCTCATAGTGGGTGTTGGGGAAATGGGTGAAAATGGTTGAATTGATGGTTACAGTCCAGTGCTCTGGGTTTGCAGTAAGCGTCCCAAGAGCAGACCAAGATATGGGGAGAGACAAGTGTCTGGGAAGAGTTCCTAAAGTGGTGGACCAGCTGAACTTCGGAGGACAAATAAGAGGTGGCCAGGTGAAGAAGTGAGATAAAGGGCCTTTGGGCAGAGAGAAGGCCTGTGACTCTTCTTTGAGAATTACAAACACAAAAGTGTAAACCACTGACATTTCTACTTTGTAAAAATTGGTAATTAATTGTTCAACTCATTCTGCACTTTGGCCCTTAATGTATCCTCTCAAATTATTATAGAACCAAAAGCTAGGAGACAGGAAGTGGGATCTTCTGCTGGTGCCCATTTCACCTACCGTGGAGGTCACCAAACTCTGGCCCATGGTCCAAACTCGGCAGCTGCTTATTTTTGTAGGTACAGTTGTGCTGTATGTTGTGTGGGCACACAGTCATGCTCGTTTGTCTATTATCATCCAAGGCTGCTTCCCCAGCAAAGGGAGTAGCTACTGCGGAGACCTCTGGCTCCTGATGCCCAAGACCTTTACAGAAACGTCTGTTCACCCCTGGGCCTAAACCAAGAGTGCTTCTGCTGGAAGTATCCTGTGCCACTGAGATTTCTCCCCTTCATAAAAATTTGCTTTAGCCTAAAGACCACTGCTCATAAATTCACATAATTCATAAATTCACACAAGCCCCTGAGGCCAAAACACTTGACTTCACGCACAGCTGCGTAGTCTACCTGGACTGGATATAGGGAATCTAATCCTTCAACCCCTCCCTTGGACCCCTTCCCTCTGCCCCCGAGTCTCAGCTCCCACTTCTCCCCTAAAACTGGGAAGGATGTGTGTTTTTTTCTCTCACTTGCACAACAATTTCCTTGAATCATCCTCTTGCTGTGACTGTCTGTGATCACGTTTAACAGTGACTCCAGAAAAAGCTTCTGTCTCCCAATTCTTACCACAGAGCAGGAAAACTTGAGGCAAGACGGGGATCCGCTAATTCAGGATCTGAGACAAGTCAGTATCTCAGCCAGTGAAGACACTTCAGGCGGGGGTCGAATGATTTCTGACCATGAGGACATTGTTTCTGGGGGAAAGTGATTCAGGAAGGGAGAGGCCTTGGAGTTTGCACCCGAGGGAGATACTGTCTTGTGAATGGATTTTGTGTCTTCTCCCATGGGAATTTTTCAGGATGACTACGATGCAGGCTGAGAGCTCAAGGCACAGTGTGCCAGGGGTACACAAGACAAATGAAACATCTGGATTCTTTGGCTTGTAATAGCTATGTATATATTTTTGTGTTTTAAAAGGAACTCTAATTTTAAATCACATGCTTGATTTCAAATAAAATTGCCTTTGAAGAAACGTTTAGGAAACAAAGTGACTTGACTTTAAAAAAAAGTTAATGGTACAGATGATGTGCAGACAGGACAGAAACCGTCTTCAGTGTGTTTCTCACATCCGATCCCTGATCTGTTTGCAGGTTTGAACTGATTAACTCAGGAAATGTGCAGCTGGAATTCAACTGGATCTCAGAAGAGACAGCAAAGGCTGTCAGCTTTGCCATGCCAGACAACCAAGGTAAGTGAGGTGACAGGTAAAACCCAGGGCTTGAGCTGGGTCCCCAGTTAGTAGAAGGGTCTGGTTCATGGAGAAGCAAGCACTGCTCCAACCACCCCCTTGGTAGCAAAGAAGCAGAGCAGAGGGCCCCTAGTGTCTGCAGAGCCAAAGGGGCCCAAGAAACTCCAGAACTGAATTCTGCCCCCCTGGGCCCCACAAAGCTGGTACCCCCTCTCACGGACCCCTCGGAGTCTTTTCTTTTAGATCTTAACCTTCTAGAAATGACAGACTCTTGGAGAAGCTGATGAAATCTGTGAACTGACTCCCCAAGAAAACACACACCCATGCCCAATTTGCCATTGGTACATGTGAAGAGAACCCAACCCTTGGTGGGCAAATGTCCAATACTACTCTCTCAGTTTGGAGATTCCCATGGACTCTTTCCAATGGACTCTTTTTCATGGACCCCCCAGATTGTGAACCCCTGCTTTAAAGCAATGATTCTCCAAAAAATTACTTCACAACCCATTATTCTTAAGACAGTTGACCCACAGACATCTACTTGACCCATACCCTTGAGTAAAAAGGAAAAACACTTGAAAACCTGATGTAATTAATAGAAGTCTTTTTCATGAATCTCCTGTGAGACACAGCTAATTCCTCACCCATGGGTCCCAAAGTTAAGTATACTGGCTAGGAGAGGTGAGCCCACAGACCTCATAGAGGGTGCCTAAGGACCTATATGAGTGGGCTGCCATCACCGCCCTCCCACTGCAAATGCAGAACATCACTGGCACTCTTATCTGCCCGCAGGTTTCTCCCAAAGAGACCAGCTTAGCCAGGGCACGCTGCACACAGTCAGCACAGTGGACAGTGCCATGGACCACTGGAACGAAACTTCCCTGCCACCCTTCTCTGTGGAGCCCGTCTCGGGTATTGTGCCGGTGGGGAAGACTCAGAAGCTCAAAGTGAAATTCTCCCCATTGGAAGTTGGAGACTTCGAGAGCAATCTTTTCTGCCAGTAAGGAGACTCTCTCCTGACCCCTCTTCCGTCCCACCACAACCACTGTTCTTTCACCCCAGCCCCATCTAGAGCCCCACACTAGCACATTTCCCTCTGGAGAACAAGAGGAGTCTGGTCTTTTGTATTGTTCATCAGCCCTCTGTGGACCCTGCCTCCTGCCCACCTCCCCCTCCCCGGCCACACACAGGATCCCACTGGGGCACCAGAATGGTGGGTAGCCAGCTGGGCTCCCGTCCTGGGCAAGCATGGCCTTGGAAAAGCTTTCTTTTACCTTTTCTGAGGCTCAGTTTCCTCCTATGTAAAATGCAAATAACAGTACCCACTCTGTAGAGTTGTTGTGAAAACTAAACAAGCTAATTCAAGTGAAGAGCTTAGAACGGTGCCCGGCGCACAGCAAGTACAGTTAAACATCAGGTGGTAGTGGCGACAGAGGAGATGGGCCTGGAACATAGGAAGAGAGGAGCAGGTGGAGTCCAGGTCCAGTTAGAGGAGGGCTGATCCAATAATATCTGGCAATGAAAGTCCCTGGGGGCTCCACGGAGGTCACCTGCCTTAGAGGAAGGCTGTGACCCATGGCGTGGGGTGAGACCTCCGTGAGCCATAAGACCTGTGGAAAACGTGCAGTCACACTGCAGGGACCCTTCCCACACCTGGGCCACCTGAGCTCAGTGCTGGGGATAGAGGTCTGCTCACATCTCGTCCACTTTCTCCAAGAAGCTCAGGGTAGCTTTTTGTTTTGTTTTGTTTTCTTAAGGATGCCTGGGTCCTTTTTCGTATCCCATTAGATGCCAATGAAAGAGCCCAGAGGGAAAGACTCTGTGCTGACTTTATAGCAGGGAGGTCTTCTCACCATTGGTAAAGGAAGTAACTTGAGGCCAAAATAAGGCACGCTGTTGTTCAGTCACTCAGTCACGTCCGACTCTTTGCAACCCCATGGATTGCGGCACTCTAGGCTTCCGCATCCTTCACCGTCTCCTGGGGCTTGCTCAGACTCATGTCCATTGAGTCAGTGATGCCATCCAACCATCTCGTCCTCTGTCGTCCCCTTCTCCTGCCTTCAGTCTTTCCCAGCATCAGGGTCTTTTCTGAGGCACCCAGAAGGAACCAGAATTCAGGCTCCCTGTACTCAGCCCATGCATGTATTTATCCCTGTCACAATTAATTAGTAAATACCTACTATGTATCATGTTTAAAGAGTTAAAAGAGTTAACTGATTAAAGAGTTATAAATAGATCAAAATAACCTTATTTTCTCAGGATTCCTAACCTGCCACCCGGAGAGCATGGCCCAGTCCTGTCAGCCAAAGGGCGGAGCTCCCTGCCCATCTGCCATTTTGACCTGAAAGATTCAGACTACATCATCAGTCGTCGGCGCAACCCAGACCTCCGAGGGCCTAGTGGTGGGGCTCTGGATCCAAACACCCGGGTGATTGAGTTCACCAGCGTGGGCATAGGAGGGAAGAATCTCCGGTGAGTGGTGTGGGTTTGCCCTAGTTGAGTTCATATCAATTCGTGTTTCTAAAAACCTGGAGGAAAAAAATCAGAGAAGCAAGCTAGACTGACACCTAGAAGCACGCTTGCTGTCCTAGGGGTTGACTTTAGAGAGTTGCTCCGGTGAGGAGGCAGATTTCTGTCTCCTTAGTTTTGACACTCAGGAAATTTGAAAGACATAAAACACGATCCCTGACCACCACCTAGACCACAGAGGATCACCGGGACAGAAGGGCCCTTGGTGTTGTTATTACTCCGAAGTCCAGAACTAGAGCCACACTTGGGACCCCCAGGTGAGATGTGGTTTTTGTTTCTACAGTAACAAAGTGGCCAAAACAGTTCTGATCCCCACAGAAGGGGACTGTGCTAGGGAACAGCCTAGAAAGTTTTCTCTCAATCCGCAGGCCCCTCTCTCACTCTCTGCTGTCGCTTCTTCCCCTTGGGCAGAACCTTTACAATATTAAACCCGACCAGCAGTGCCTACACCTTCTCCTGGGTCTCTGAAGAAATTGAAAGTCTCCAGAACCCTCCAGCCTTCACATGCCTTACAGAGAAGGGCCTCATCCTCCCTGAAAAGAAAGCTGAGGTATGTGTGAATGGGGACCGCTCGACCCAGGGCTTTATTCATCCCATCCGCCTCTGCAGAGCAGGTGTGCTGCAGAGCGTGGGTAGAGTTAGGGAGAGCAGCCTGAGGGTGTGTCCGTCGACAAGTGTTTCTCGGGTGGTTACCGTGTGTTAGCCAGTCATGAACAGGACAAACCTGAGCTGTCTTGGTTGGCCATAGAGAAACAGAGAGCTCTAGTATTTGAAATTTTAAAAATTGATATTTTAAAAGCAAGGAAAAGAGAGCTGGACACCAGTGCCTGGGGACTCTAGGACTCATACAATAGCAAGGAGCCGCGTTATTTTTGTCCAGGGACAGCCGTGAAAGAACAGAGATGGATCTTTACTTGGTCAGGCCAAAGGGCAAAAGAGAACAGCAGAGTCATGTCCCACAATTTAGTCCTAACGTCCACACAGTGATTTAGAGCTGAGGGTCAGATTTAAAGAAAGACAAACTTGCTGCCCAGAGCAGCTCTGTGGGCCCCGTGTCCTATAAATTCTACAGAGAATATTGGGGGCAGAAATAAATCCATGAAACAAAGATTACGAATTGAGATGTCTTCAGAAAGATCATAAAAATGGAGAGCACAGGCCAAGGGTCAATGACAGGGAATGGTGGGCACCAGGGTTGGCTGGCCACAGTGCTTCTCTGGGGACAAATCACCACACAGAGCAGTGAGCCCAGGGTTGCCAGTTCTCCCGAACTTTTCAGGAAAATTCCGAATTCTATCTGAATCGTTCCATTTTTACATGCCATCCCAAGACATGGAAGCCTAGCCAGCAGAGCCTTAGAAGTAGAAATGAGCGGGGCAGAAGCCCTTAGAAATACCTGGTGGACTGGGCAAACAGACATGGATGTTACTGGTACAGCCAAACTTACGTGCCCTTACAAATACAGGGGAAAGGAAGTGATGACCTGGTAATGTTACCCGGCACAGCCCCAGGGCTGGCATGCCTTTAAAGTACGTGGAGCAAACTCATCGAAGTGCCTCTAACCACTGTGCTCCAAACTGTCTTCTTAGGTTATCTTCCAGTTCACACCTTCCCATCTGGACATCTCGGAGGCATTCTGGACTTTCTTAATCCCCGAACACAACATCACAGTCCCTTTCCTGCTGGTAGGCAAAGCCACTGACCCTCTCATCAGTTTGGACAAGTCACACATCAACTTCAGTTGTCTCCTCATGGGTAAGGCTGCCCTGCTGGCATGACCTGTGGGGGAGGGTGTCCCCCCAGCAGGGGAACTCTTCCTGGTATCTTCCAGAAGCATGTCAGAGGGCCTCTTTTTGCTAGTCACACGGCCACAGAATATTTAACCTCTCATTCTAATTTCCATCAAGCGTCTTCTAAACCCACACACTAATAACCTAAGAACATTGAGGAAGCTTGCTGCAGAGCCTACTCGGAAGATTCCTTTGGGGTCTGGATTGCCTAGTCTAACCCCAGAGCCCCGCATTAGCCCCATCCTACTTGCATGTGCCCCCAGACTGTGGGCCACGGTGGCCACATCCCTCTGCCATCCTTTCACACTCATGTCCAGTTCAGCAAATATTGTTGAGCCCCACATGTGAGCCAGGCACTCTCCTGTGAGCTGGGAATGCAGAGGGCAACGCCCATGTCCTGATCTTCATGATGGTTACATTCTAGCAGCAGGAAGCAGGCTACCAAGAAATGAAAAGGTGAAATATGTAGCGTGTCAGGTGTGGATAAGTGTTCCAAAGAATAAACGAGGGTAGGGGGAAAAGGAGTGCCAGTGGGCAGTGGGAGGGTGACATTTGAGCAGAGACTTGAAATAAAGGAAATGATGGGCAAGTCCCCCTATAACACCGTGACTCTATCACATGGATGTGATGTTTTGTGTATGTGTGTGTGTGTGTGTGAGAAATACAACTGAAGTCAGAGGATTTGTTTTAGTAATTCATTAGGCTAGTTATAAAAGTAGCATTCTTTATAAGTCAATCAATGTGGTGTTGTATAAGGAAAAATATAATAATCACTGCCTGCCTCCCTCATTTTTCCCTTTCCATCAGAGGAAACCATTGTGAACAGTATGATGTATATTATTTCCGTACATTTCTTACACTGATACATAAAATAGATAGGAGGAGATTGTGGCATTTAATCAGGTTTTGAGCAAGTAAGTGGGCAATGTAGCATAAGAATAATGACAAGACAATTTAGGAATGCAGTGATGGTGCATTTCAATATAATTATTGCATCACCAGATTAAAGAAGAACCCGGTATTGGCATACCAAAGAGTCATTGCTAAAAACTCAGCAGACATTCTCAACAAAAACTCTAGTAGTAAAATAGGAACAGAGGGAAAAACCTTGAATAAAGATTAACTGAAATCAAGAGGCAAATATTACCTGGTAATAGACCACTGAAGTCACTTCAATTAAAGTCAGGAATTAGGCAAGAATGGACATTGTCCCTGTCATTATTGGACACTTTGTTAGTGATTTTAGCAAGTGCAATAAAATAAGAAAAGTAAATAATCGGCATAAACGTTGGGGGAAAAAAGAGACAAAATTGTCTCATTATGCTATTGCTAATGACACCATACATAGATAAACTCAAGAGACTCTAGAAAAAAGCAAAACAAACTTCTAGAATCAGCAGGATAATTTAGGAAGTGGCTGTTTGCAAATCGTATGCAAAAATCAATGGTTTCTCTTTCTTCTAGCAATAAGCACCTAGAAACAAACAGAAAATTCCATTCAATACTGATAAGACCTATATAGTAGCCAAGGATAAATGTAACAAGAGAAGCTCAGGAGCTATATGAATAAAACTATAAAATCTTATTAAAATGCCCTCAAGCAAAATCTGAACATTTATCCATCCTCCCAAGAATTAAATACAAATTTAATCAAGTTCTCAATAAAATCCCAGCTAGTGTTGTCTAATAAAACACAGGATGCACTGCTTAATTTGAATTTCAAATAACAAGGAACGATTGCTTAGTATAAGTGTGTCCCATGCGATATTTGGGACATACTTATACTAAAAAAGATTGTTTGCTAAAGCTGGCAACCTTAGTCCTAAAGGGTTGACCTGAGGGCAGAATTTGGTAAAATGATTCTAAAGTTTATGTAGAAAAATAAATGCTCCACAGTAGTCAAGGAAAGCAAGGAAAAGCAAACTAGTGACAAGAGATACGTTAGTCAGGGCCCTGTCAGGACACCCGTGACACACCTGAAATCTAATTCAAAAGAGTGCGATGCACAGATGATTCGCAGAGATACGGGCAGAACGGAGGGGCCTACAAACCCCCATTAACAAAGGCAGGAAGGCGTTGAGTCTAAAGGAGCAAGAAGGATCCCAGGAGAGCTGCGGCCCAGGCTGAGTGGCCGCCTACGAGGAACAGACCGTTGGTGGGGTACAGTTCTAGAAGGAAGAGCAGGAGCGCCTTGAGAGGAAGAACACTTGTAGAGTAAAAAGACGGAAGAGAAGTAGCCAAAGGCTGAGGAGCTTGGCAGAGGGAAGAAAAGCTGGAGAGTCCCTTCTAAGCAGGCTTCCTCTCGCCCGCTGAGGTGCGTCAGGAGCAGGCACGAGGCCTCCTCTGAGGGTGGTGTTTCCTCCTCAGGCAGAGAAGCCAGGGAGACTGTGAAGATCATCAACAAGGAGGAGCAGGAGTTCCACTTTGCCTTCCAGGACACCTCCCGGTATTCTGAAGCTTTCAGCAACAGCCTGGTTGTATGTCCCATGGAAGGCTGGGTCCCCCCACTGTCCAGGTAAACAGAAAGGAAGCCCCCAGGACTGCCCTTGCCCAGTGGCAGGGGTCCCAGGCCTACTAGCCAGGAGAATCAGGTTCCTTTAGAGTGCCCCGTCTCTGAAGTCTCTCCCAGCTCTAAAATTTGGAGCTTCCCAGTTAAGCTAGTGGTAAAGAACCCACTTGCCAGTGTAGGAGACATAAGAGATGTGGGCTTGATCCCTGGGTCGAGAAGATCCCCTGGAGGAGGGCATGACAACCCTTTCCAGTATTCTTGCCTGGAGAATCCCATAGACAGAGGAGCCTGGAGGGCTATAGACCATAGCGTCACAAAGAGTCAGATACTACTGAAGCAGCTTAGCAGAGTGTCCCGTCTCTGAAGTCTCTGCCAACTCTAAAACTGAGACATTACTGTTCCATCTCTGTCCTGCTTATCCCCTGTTGATAAGTTTCATGATGAGTCGTAGAACAACTGAGAACTTTAAGTACTTTTTCTCAGTATCTTCTTATGCTCATATTCTTTTCCACACTGTCCGCTGTGTTTGTGAATCCCTAAAGCAGTGGCCTGCCGTGCCCGACAAACTGTCAGAATTCACCCTGATTTGGAGTTGGGCTGCCTTCCCCGTCCAGTGCATGTTGACCCATGGGGCGTATCTTCTTCAGCTTCTCTAACAGATGGGTCTAGTTACCCAATCTGCTGTCGTCTTCCGCAACCAGGTTCCCAATTGATATTTTCTTCACACCGAAGAAAGAAGGAGATGTGAACTTTAATTTGATCTGCAATGTGAGAAAGAAAGCCCACCCTCTGACCTTAAATGTCAAGGCTGAGGGCTACTCTGTGAATGTGGAGGTCAAATGCAAGGACAGGAACGGCTCCATCACTCTCCTGACCCCCAACCAGACTACCACTGTCAACTTCTATGAGGTAAAGGTGTGAGAGGGCACTGCTCTCTCTGCTTCCACACTGGCTGGGGAAAGCAGTGCATGTGAGCATTAGATGAAGCTCTGTTTCAAATGCCAGGGAGATCAGAACAGAAGCAAGCCAGCAGCAGCTCCATCCCCAGAATGTGTATGGTTTTGACGTGAAAAGAAAGCTTTTCACATGATATAATAAGGAAGATTTTCTTACTTTACTGTTCAGGGGGTAGAGAGATGGTAGGGAAGGGGAAGAATGCTTATCTTAAACATGCAGGAAGGAGGTTTTGCTACCAAGTGAGCCCTAGGAATTCAGCTGTCGCCTTCCTCTTCAGATAGGGAGGACTCCAGCACTTTGTAGCTGCATTATGCTAATGATACTCACTCAGCTCACTAACATCACGGGCTGTCGCTGCTTCCCAAAGGGTATTTCCCCCAACACGTTACATACCCTGACCCCAGAGAAGGGAACCATAGTTTGTACTCACTCAACATACAGCTCTGTTCTCCCTCAGGTGGAATTGAATGAGTGTGTCCAGTGTGAATTCAGCTTTATCAACACTGGAAAGTTCAACTTCAGCTTCCAGGTGGAGCTGTCCGGCCCCAGATCTCTGCTACAGTACTTGGAATTTTCACCCACCAATGGCAGTGTGGACGTGGGGCAGAGTGCACACGCCTCCCTGTCTTTCCGGCCATTAAAGAAATGTGTCTTGAAGGGTCTGGAACTCAAAATTAAGGTGAGGCATTTAACATTGTCTGACACTGAACGCACTCACAGCATTCTGTCTTGAGAACTGTGTCTGATGTCCACCCTTAGCTGCAAGGCAGGATGGGAAGTCAAACATGTTTCCCAGGCAAGTTGGCAGCCAATCGGAGTCCTGCTAATGAGGAAGCCCCAGGAAGCAGATGTTGGGTGGGAACTGACAGGTCTCTGCACATCCCTCTGCCTTTGAGCTGAATTATTGCTGCAATGATTCAAGAGCCAATATAGGGCCTGGTTGCAGAGTCATCCACCTTGGTTTCCTTAAAGAAACTTAGAGCCTGAATCAGAATCTCTGAATCAGAACCTCTGCAGAGATTCTGCACATGGAGTCCTGGGACCTGAGTTCTTTTAAAGCACCTGACTGCTTCCCCCCTTCACCCGAGGGTGTAAGGACCCTTTCGTCTCACTTCTTCCTGTCATCTCCACTGGACACTCTCTCCTCGACAGATCAGCCATGGTCCAACATTTACATGCATCATCTCAGGGTGTGCTGTGAGCCCAGCTGTCCACTTCTCCTTCACCAGCTACAACTTCGGCACTTGCTTCATCTACCAGGCTGGCATGCCCCCATACAAGCAAACCCTGCTTGTCACCAACAAGGAGGAGACAGCTATGAGGTAAGCAGACTTCCCAGAGCTTCCAGATGATTCTGCCACTCCTGTGGGTCCTACAGCCTCCACACAGCTGAGGTCCTGCCAAGAGAGAGAAAGGATTATAAGAGAGCCTCTAGCACAGATGGGCATGAATCCTGAGTATCCTTTCCTCACTGCTAATACTGATATTTGGATAGCCATGAACTACTCTGCTTAAAAAAAAAAAAAAAAAAATCCTCTTCTGGAAGCGAGGAGGACAATGCCAGGTGACCTGACAAGAGGCTTGATGAATTGCATTTATTTTCCTCATGTAATAAATGTGGGAACTCAGATTTGGAGAGTTAAAAAGTTAATTTCTTGGGCCAGTGACCTTGCAGTAAAAAGCAGATCTATCCTGAGCCTTGGAGAAGGAAATGGCAACCCACTCCAGTGTTCTTGCCTGGAGAATCCCAGGGACAGGGGAGCCTGGTGGGCTGCCATCTATAGGGTCACACAGAGTCGGACACAACTGAAGCGACTTAGCAGCAGCAGCAGCAGCATACTGAGCCTTAGCCCTCTGATTCAAGTCCAGCCTCTCTGTACCATCCCTGTGTAGAATGTTCTAATCCAGATTTCTGGGCCCTATTCTAGACCTAACAAAACAGAATCTCCCGAGACAGGCCCAGAGACCTGTGTTTATTAAAAGTTCTCTAGATCAGTGCACTGCAGTTGAACTGAAACTTCAGTTTCAGAAAAGTTGTCCATCTGCAGCGCCCAATATGGCGGCCTGTAGCTACATGTGGCTATGGAGCCCTTGAAATGTGCCTCATGCCACCAAGGAACAGGGTTTGTTATTTTAATTAATTTTAATTTAATAGCCACATGTCTAGTGGCCAATAGCACAGGTTCAAATCCCAGTTCTTCCCTAGCTATGTGACCTCAAGCACATGTTTTTTGCTTCTTTTTTTAAATTAATCTTTATTGGAGCATAGTTGTTTTACAATGTTGTATTGGTTTCTGCTGTATAGCAAAGTAAATCAACTGTATGTACTTATACATCCCCTCTTTTGGGGATTTCCTTTCCCATTCAGATCCCTGCAGAGCATTTGATGCAGCTCCTTGTGCTATACAGAAGGTTCTCATTGGTTATCTGCTCTATATGTAGTAGTGTCTGTATGTCAGTCTCAAGCTCCCGATTCATCCCACCCACCCTTTCCTCCTTTGGTATCCATACGTTTGTTCTCTACATTTGTGTCTCTATTTCCACTTTGCAGAAAAATGTTCATCAGCATCATTTTTCTAGATTCCGCACATAATATATGATTTTTTTTTCTCTTTCTGTATGACAGTCTCTAGGTCCATCCACATTTCTGCAAAGGGCACAGTCTTGTTCCTTTTTACGACTGAGTAATATTCCATCGCACCTTCTTTATCCATTCCTCCGTTGATGGGCATTTAGGTTGCTTCCATGTCCTGGCTGTTGTAAGTAGTGCTGCTCTGAATGTTGGGGTGCTTGTGTCTATTTGGTTTTTTTAAGTCCTTATTGAGTTTTTCACAGTATTGCTTCTGTTTTATGTTTCGGTTTTTTGACCATGAGACATGTGGGGTCTTAGCTCCCTGGCCACTAATGGAGTCTGCACCCCCTGCATTGGAAGGCGAAGTCTTTTAACCACTGGACTGCCAGGGAAGTCCCTATCTCTCTGAATTATGGTTTTCTCTGTATCTATGCATAGGAGTCCTATGGTAGACCCATTTCTGGGTCATATGGGTAGTTCTATTTTTGGATTTTTAAGGAACCTCTATTCTGTTCTCCATAGTGGCTGTATAAATTTACATTCCCACCAACAGTGTAAGAGTTCCCTTTTCTCCACACCCTCTTCAGCATTTATTGTTAGTATTATTTTTTGATGATGGATATTCTGACCAGTGTGGGGTGATACCTCATAGTAGTTTTGATTTGCACTTCTCTAATAATTAGTAATGTTGAGCATCTTTTCATGTGTTGTTGGCCATCTGTATGTCTTATTTGAGAAGTATCTGTTTAGGTCTTCCACCCATTTTTTGATTGGGTCTTTTTTTTATATGGAACTGCATGAGCTGTTTGTATACTTTGGAGACTAATAATCCCTTGTCTGTTGCTTAATTTGCGAATATATGCTCCCATTCTGACGGTTGTCTTTTCATCTTATTTAGGGTTTCATTTACTGTGCAAGAGTTTTTAAGTTTAATTAGGTCCCATTTGTTTATTTTTGGTTTTATTTTCGTTACTCTAGGAGGTGGGTCAAAAAAGATCTTGCCATGGTTCATGTCAAAGAGTGTTCTTCCTGTATTTTCCTCTAGAGTTTTATAGCATCCAGCCTTGCATTTAGGTCTTTATAAACTCTCAGTGCCTCCTTCTCCTTGCCTGCAGTGGGGGATAATAATAGTACCTCCCCAAGGGTTATTAGGAGGATTCATTAGCTCATTTAGAGAGAGTACTTAGTGCCTGGAACATAGGAAATGCTCAGATATTTTTATCTGCTGCTACTTTTGTGGCAGTGATACTGGTGGTGATGATGATTCTCCTGAAAGTTACATTACAGGAGTGTCATGTAATTTTAAATACTAATTTAAAATCTTGTCTGCCTATATTCCTTCCTGCCTAATTTAATTGAATCTGACTCTTCCTTTGTTTTAGGCATTATACTCTATTTACTGCCTTAGCTAGAGTCCTTCTCTACATACTTGGAAGACAGACAAGGAGGGATTGTAATGGAGGTATAGTTGCTTCCCATCCACAGATGCAGGAGGGTGGACGTGATCTTTGAAGGTCCCTTCTAGGTGAGCTATTAATAATAACAATAGCTCACCTTTAGGGATGTTTCCTCTGTGCCTTTAGTGGCTGATTTAGTCACTTTATCTTGTTTAATCCTCACAACAGCTTCATGAGAAAGAGGTTGCTACTCTCATTTTACAGATGAGGCAACAAGGACCCAGACAGGCTGAGTAACTGTCCTTAGGTCACATGGAAGTTGGGGCTGGAACCTGGGTCCACACTCTTGTCTGACTCTGGACACATCCTCCTCCCCACCATGCTTTGCCACCCAGTTCCTCCAGGAAGCGCACCCTTCTTCCAGGAAGCTACTACACCATGAGCTTCAAGGAAGAGAGGGTGAGAGAGTGAAAGGAGCCCTGGGTAAAAGGTCACGAGACTGCCTTTGAGGCCTGGTTCTGCCAAGGTCTCGGGATGTGATCTGGGGGAAGTGACTCAGTCGTGCCCAGGAGACTGTAGGCTGGACCACTGCTGCAGTCCCTTCCAGCCCTGAAATTCCAACCCCAGGACAACACAGCAGGACAGACCGCAGTGGGTCCAGCTTAGAGAAGCAAGGGGCTCATTCCCTCTATGTCAGCCATTCGAGAGCTCACACAGCTTCCTTCTGATTTCCTCCAGCTTGGATTGTTTGTACACCAACACCAGCCACCTCGAGGTGAACTTCCGAGTCGATGTGATAAAGCCAGGAAAGACACTGGAGATCCCCATCACCTTTTATCCTCGAGAAACTATCAGTTATCGAGAACTCATCCCCTTTGAAATCAATGGGCTATCGCAGCAAGTAATTGAAATCAAAGGGAAAGGAACGGAAATGAAGGTGAGCGACAGCTGGGAGGACCATCGGGCTTGGCACCACCCCCCTCTTGCCCTTCTCAGCCACCTTGCCCACCCGAGCCCACACTCCTCCGACTCCATATCTCCTGCCCCCTGGCTGCTCTGTCAGAGGTCAGCCAGTCCCATCAAGGCAGATCAGACCCCAGAGAATCACATAGATTTTGCCAGTACCAAACATTACTGTATCAAAAGATATAAGTAACCACAAGCGCTGCAGAAACCTTCTTTTTTCTTGGAGAAGTTTGAGACTATCAGATGCAGTATCCCAAGCAAGCCCTCTTCCTCCCACATGAGAGCATGTAGTGTTTTCAGATTACAGTCTCAAGGTTTGTTTGAAGCACTGTATGCAGACATAAGTTTCAGTTATGAGACACCTTTCCCTAAGACCACATAGACTGACATTCTGCAGCCAGCCCCAACTCCCAGGATCGCATCTGACTGAGGGCCTTCTTTCTAACCAGGTGCTCCTGGCAGGAAGGGGATGGTGTGGTTCCACCGCTTATCCTTTCTTCTCCATGTCCAGTATACATTTCACGTGTCTGGTGGGAGTTTTTGCATTTATTAGGCAGTTTTAGAAGACTGAAGACCTTCTGCAATCCTCAGCAATGCATGGGACATTTCAGCAACCAAGAGGAAGTGGGAGGGGGGTGTTCCTGGCATCCTTCCCATCAATCCAGGGGATCCACAGGATCAGGCCACCTGGTGTGTCTCACCCAAGCCAGTGGCGGGGTCTCTTCTGAAGTCGTGCTTTCTTTCACGTGTTCATTCATTCACTCACGTCAGGTGCTTTGAGGAGACTCAAATGTGTTCTCTGCCCTCCAGGAGCTTACACGCTGGGGCCAGACTCTTACCTTTGTAGACAGCATGGAAACCTGTGGGCGGGATGGACAGATCCCATCTTTCCATTAGGGGGAGGCGTGCTGCTTATTAACTGGTCAAGTGACAGTGACCCATGGGTGCTGTTTATGTGGGTCACACCATCGCGGGGGCAAGGCCCAGCCTGATCTCAGCCTGATGCAGGCCAGCACTTGGATCGGGGCTTTAGATGGGGACTTGAAGGTGTATCTGCTTTTCCCCCCTCCACTGCCGTGGTCATCTCTCTCTCTCAAGGCTCTGTCTCCTGCCCTCTTCCAGTCCCTCTCCACAGAGGAGCGAGCCAGGGCACATTCACAAGATACCCATCTGAGGGGACTGCTCCAGGCTGCACTGGCTTCCCACTTCTCCCAGAAAAACACCCGCTCCCCCTCCAAACTACCTTCCTGTGTTCCCCGCCTTGCTCCCAGCCACAGGCCTGACCAGGCCACTCCCTCCAGCTCAGCGCCTTGCCACAGCTTGTCTCCTCCTTCGGGGTGCAGCCCCATGCCACCCTGACTTAAATCCAGCTGCTGCCCTCCAGCAGCTCCCCGTGTGAGCACGCCTTCCTCAGGGAGGCCTTCCTCACCCTCAGACTGGCTCAACCCTTTGTACCCTGAGCCTTTCCTTTTAACGTCTCTGAACCCACCTGTAAGTACGTAATTGCGCAACAAGTTGTTTAGTGCACACTTTATGCACATAAATGTTTGTTGAGTGAGCAAAGGCGAAGGCCCGTCCAGCGTGAAGAATGGAGGACACAGGAAGAGAGGGAACCGCCCTTGCCTCACTAGGATACACACACCATATCTCTTTCTCATTAACTGCTGACCCCTCCCTCCCAACCCCCCTGCTCTCTTTCTTGTCCACAGATTTTAGTCCTAGATCCAGCCAATAAGATTGTGAAGTTAGGAGCCATCCTACCTGGGCAGGTGGTGAAAAAAATGGTTTCCATCATGAACAACAGCCAAGCCCAGCTCACATTTAACCTGTCAGTCATGTTCTCAGCGGAACTCCAGGAAACCAAGGTTGGTGATCAGGGTCCCAGTGGCGTCTTCATGCCTCCGCACCTCACGCTTCTCAGGCAGCTTCGGTGTACCAGGCCATTCCAAGTGCTCTCCCTGTCTGATCACCTTCATAAGAAACGGTACAGGGGAGTCCCTGTTACTCTCCTTTTGCATGTAGGGAAACCACAGCTTGGAGAGCCTCTTCCTCTAGAGGGCGACAGTGACACGCAGAAGTGCCCTTGATAGGATCTGGAAGGTCTGCGCGCAAATGAATATATGTACATCCTCATGACAGGAAATTTGAAAAATATGGAAAATCACGAAGAAAAACATTTGGCCTATAATGTCATGTCCCGAAATAATCACCTAACATTATTGCTGTTTTTCTTTCCCCTGCTTATCCTACACATTTTAAAAATAAATTACCAACTTTCAGATTGTTTTGAAACCTGCTTCCTACCAGTAACTCCTAAACATTCAGTTTCATTTGTTCATCTGTACCTTCATTATGTAGATGAACCAAGCCTCTATTTCTGCTCATTTCAGGTGTTCCTGGTTTTTTTATTTAATTTAATTTTATTTTATAAGCAACATTGTAATATCCATTTAAACAAACCTTTGTGTGCACCCATGACTCTCTGCTGAGCATATACTCCTAGAAGTGGGCTTCTTGGACCAAAAGGAAGAGTGTGTTTCAATATACATCATTCATCTGCCCCCGAAAGGCTGTCCTTCTTTCCACTGGAGTCCGCCATGTGAGAGAAACATGCTTGTTGCTAAATCCATGTCCTCGGGCTTCCTGCATAGGGAACCCACAGCCCTGGCTGCCTGCTTCCTCTCACAGTGTTTGGATGGCCCTTTGAAATGGGACCAGATGTATTTCATCTTGAGGATGGACTGTATCCATTCCTTCATTCAGTTCATTCTTACATTTACTCAGTAACCCGTCCTCGCAGCAGGACCTCAGAAGTGGAGCTCCAGGAGTGCCCCACTCTCAGCTGCTGAGACTTGTCGTTTTATCCAGGTCATCACCTTGTCACCATTCCGCAACATCACTCTGAAGCCCAGAGAGGTTCGGAAGCTGGAAGTCACCTTTGCCCCGCTAAAGCGTGTCCCTCCCTTCTCCGAGGAGGTGTTCATGGAGTGCATGGGGCTCCTGCGGCCCCTTTTCCTCATCAACGGCTGCTGCCAAGCCCTGGAGATCTCCCTGGACCAGGAGCATCTTCCCTTTGGACCAGTAGTGTGTCAGACACAAGCCACGCGTCGCATCCTCATGTTGAACACGGGTGACGTGGGTGCAAGGTAGGAGAGCCCCCTGGGCCTGGTTTCCCATTAACTATCCCAGGACCCTCTAAAGTGGGTACTTGGTGGTCCCCATGCCACAGATGGAGTTAAGGCTCAAAGTGGTGCCCACCAGCAGGTGCCTGCCCAGTCACCACCATTCAGCACATCACCACAGCTGTGCCTGCCGCACACTGCCCACCTGCAGGGGGCACCATCCACATCAACCTCAGTGGAACAGTGCCCTGAAGCTGTGGTGTGGCAGCCTTGGCGCTGGAAGCACTGGTCTGCACCATCCTGCCTGGACCAAGGGCCAGACCACAGAGGCGTGACCACAGGGCCAGCAGGCCCCAGGGCCACCAGGATCAGGGGCAGCTCTCATGAGAAGGGATCATCTCCACCCTCCTGGATCAGACCCGAGAGGCAGTGCAGGGATCGGTCATGGCTACCAGCTCGGGAGGGTTCCAGTCCTGGCCTGACCACATCCTAGCTGTGTGACCTCAGGCACCCATTTAAATGTGTTCATGCACATGTCCCCCCAGTGGGTGTCACTTGTGGACAGAAAGATAAGATGCACCACTTTCCACCCTTCTCAGCCCCTAGGGAGAGTGAAGAGGTCGCACCCAGGAATGATTTGGCCTTGGTCCCACAGCCCGGCTTTTCCTGGCAGTCTTCCTTCTCCTAGGTCCCAGGAAGGGCACAGGGGATGAACCTCCCATCTGAAAACCAGACTCAGTCTCTCTTCTCAGCAGCACTGAGGACACCACCAGGATATTAATAAACTGTCCTCCTTGTCTCCTGTCTTGGAAAAGGTTCAAATGGGATGCCAGAAAACTTGAGCCTCTGTTCTCCATCAGCCCAGAAGAGGGCTATATCACTGCAGGCATGGAGGTTTCTTTCGAAGTGACTTACCATCCTACCGAGGTGGGCAAGGAGATTCTCCACAAAAACTTGCTCTGCTTCATCCAGGGAGGCAGTTCTCTGAGCCTAACCCTGTCTGGAGTATGCGTGGGACCACCTTCAGTAAAAGAGGTCAGTAGGTGCTGCCAACAGATGGACCAATGGTGGAGTGGCCCAGCAAGCCCCACAAGAGAACTCAATCAGACTCTGTTCAAACAGTCCTCAGTGCCCACATCAGGCCTGCAGACCTGCTCTCTCCACCACAGGGCCTCTGCACGTGCTCTTCCCATTGCTGACATACTCCTTTTCCCCTCTCCCTTTAGCCCTTTAGCTAATTCCTATTTATTCTTCAGCTCTCAACCCAAGCATCTCATTCTCAAGAAAGGTTATACTGACATCTCTGGCTAGATCACATTCTGTCACAAGCTCTGTAAGTAAAGGGTGACACCTGGGTTAACCTCTGCTCACCCTGTCGCTAGAAGCCCTAGCAGTGGAGCTCTGATAGTTCCTGGCAACATTGCTTACGGTCATAATGACACCCGCTCTCCATCTCTCACTGTTTCAACAATGTTATTGCACGTGGAATCATGCAGTATGTTATAAATGTCTATGTACAAGTCTTGGCAAGAATATATACTTTCATTTTCCTGGGTGAATGAATATGTAAGAGTGACATGGCTGGATCATAGGGTAGGTACACGTTTGCCTTTTTAAGAGCTTACCAAATTGTTCTGCAAAGTGGTTGTGTCATCTTGCATCCCCATCAGCCACCTCAGACGTTTCTACTTCACCACATCCTTGCCAAGGCTCGATATGGTCAGGGTTTTTAAAATTTTAGTCATTCTAATAGGTACATGATATCTTGTGGTTTTAAATTTGGATTTCCCTAATGACTGATGGTGTCAAGCATCTTTTCAGGTACTTCATTGCCATCCATCTATCTTCTTTACTGAAGTATCTGTTCAAGTCAGTTTCATTTGGGTTGTTTGTTTTCTTATTTTACTGTGTTTTGAGAGCTCTGTGTATATTCAGGACATAAGTTTTAAATTTATATCTTCAGTCTGTTTAGAGTTCATTTTTGTATGTAGTATAAGATTATGGATCAAAATTCAAAAAATCCATTTTTTGTACACAGATATCCAGTTGTTCCAGAACCATTTACTTAATAGATTGTCCTTTCTCCACTAAATTGCCTTTGCACTTTGGTAAAAAACCAATTGATCATGTATGTGTGGGTCTGTTGCTGTACTATTCTCATCCTCTTGGTGAACTCTTTGATTCCCTTTATACCAGCGCAACATTGTCCATATTGCTAGATTTGGTGGCTAGTTCTCATTGCTCATCTTACTTGACTTGTCAATGGCATTTGAACACCTTGAACAAGCCCCTCGTCCTTCAAGCGCTTCCTTCATCATGTGGCCTCCAGGATACCGCCCTCTCCTCATTTTCCTCCCACTTTAATAGTTGCTGCCTCTCATCTCCCCGTCTGATTTTTCTTAACATTGGAGTGTGTAGAATTTTAAGAATTGGTTCTAAAATTCCTTCTTTTTTTCTAAATACACTTACTTCTTGATGATCTCATCCAGTTTCTTGGCCTTAAAAAAAAAAAAAAAAATTGCTATACTGACAGCTCCCAAATGCGTGTGTGTGTGTGTGTGTGTGTGTGTGCAAACTTTCCTTTGCACCCCAGACTTGTAAATTCCGCTGCCTGCTTGAGGCATCCGTCTTCTTCCAGGTGGTGAATTTCACCTGCCAGGTGCGCTCCAAGCACACACAGACCATCATGCTTTCAAACCGCACCAACCAAACCTGGAATCTGCACCCCATCATTGAGGGCGAGCACTGGGAGGGGCCCGAGTTCATCACCCTGGAGCCTCACCAGCAAAACAAGCCCTACGAGATCACCTACCGGCCCCGCACCATGAACGTGGAGAACCGCAAACATCAGGTAGGTCGAGCCCACCTCCCGCATCGGTTTCCTGGCATGGTTGGATGAAGGAGCTGTGGGAGAGAGAATGTTAGGACGGGGGGGGGGGGGGGGGGGGGGGGGTTCCCTTACAAACAATGGGGAAACCACAGGGAACTGTGTCCAAAGCTTATCAAGACCAAGGCTTCCCTTTCCGTCCATATATTTTCATGTTGAGGGGCTTCTCTTGGAACCAGAGGCTCATCTCTGAAATGAAGTCCTGGATGAAGCATCATGCAATTAGCACTTAATTTAAGTGCATAAATAACATCAAGGTGACTGTGATAAAGATTAAAAAGAGAAGCCACAATCTTCTACTACCCTCACAAGAAAAGGACTGTTTCTTTCTGTCTTCTTTCCCAGTCCTTACTCAAGGATAGCCATGGCTGCCGTCATAGCATCCTCAGCTTTGCGTCCTGTTTACTTTCCCTTTACATCACATCATGGGCATGTGTCTATTTAACTGTGTAATCTTCATGATAACCATTTTTACTGATTGACGAATATTTCATTGAATGACAGTTCTATAATTTATTTAACTCCCCCAGTTGTTGGATGTTTAAGTTATCTCTAAATTTTCATCAATAGAAGCGATTCTAATATACACGTGTATCCCCGACGGCTCAGTGGCAAAGAACCTGCCTGCAATGCAGGAGACGCAAAAGGCTGGCTCGATCCCTGGGTTGGGAAGGTCCCCTGGAGGAGGAAACGGCAACCCACTCCAATATCCCTGCTTGAAAAATCCCTTGGAGAGAGGAGCCTGGCGGGCTACAGTCCAAAGGGTCACAAAGAGTCAGTCACGACTAAGTGACTGAGGGCACACGTTTATGTATAACTTTTTCCTCTGCAGGGATTTTTCGTCAGTAAGGTCCTTGGGATGAGATTCCTGGTTCAAATACACATGAACATGTTTATGACTCTTGGAAACATATTACGAAGCTGCTTTCCAAAAGTGTTGAACCTATTTGCATAACTTCGTTGAGCCCGTGTCGCTGCCATGCCTGAGAGGTAGCTGATAAAGGACCCTGTGTGTCACACTCACCACAGTTGTTCTTCTCTTAGGGCACCCTCTTCTTCCCCCTCCCAGATGGGACTGGCTGGCTGTACATGCTGCACGGGACTTCCGAGCTCCCCAAGGCGGTGGCCAATATCTACCGTGAAGTGCCATGTAAGACACCCTACACTGAGCTCCTGCCAGTCACCAACTGGCTGAACAAGCCCCAGAGGTGAGAGAATAGGTGGGGGGTGAAGAGGGGACGGAGGGAGGACCCACAGCGTCGAGTCTGGCCCTTGGTGCTGCTGCCAGGCATTGCCTGACCTGCGCCCCACAGAGCGTGTCCTGTTCAGGGCTGCCTGTGAGCAGCTGATGCCTTGTAAATCTCCTGGAAGAGTGCCAGGCACAAAATAAGTGCTCAATACATGTTAGCTGTTATTATTGTCAAAATGATCATTGTGGTGGTTATTACTGAGAGCCCTGTTGTATCACATCAGCCCACTGGCCAGATCCTCGGATCTTGTACTTGCAGAGAGAAAAGAAGCTGGAGGAGCTGGAGGCCAGCCAAGTCCCCTTCTTTTATGGAAAAGGAGCCAAAGGCTAGGAGAAGACAGCTACCTGCTCGGCATAGTGGATAAAGGCCCAGACCCACATTTGAATGCTGGTTCTGCCTATAACTCGGCATTGTTACCTGAGCATGGCGTCTTCCTTCTCTCCGCCTCAACTTCTTCCCTAGTAAAATAGAGAGGATAACGAAATGTACCTCCTACAGACACTGCGGCAACTGAAAGCCTGTAATGTAACCCATGTGGAGCAGGACTCAGTGCCTGGCACGTAATAGGGAGTTGTTAAAGGGTAGTTCCTGTTATTACTAGTGACAGTGTGGAGGCTAGAACCCTGGGCCCACATGCTTCCTGTGAAATCAAGAGTGGACAAGGGTGCCTTGCCTTCTTTCCTTTGGGCAAACTGTCTCATTTCGCCCTCTCTTCTTGCACCCCTGTGTTCCCGCAGATTCCGGGTCATTGTGGAGATACTGAAGCCAGAGAAGCCTGACATGAGTGTCACCTTAAAGGGCCTTGACTACATTGATGTGCTGTCCTCCTCCAAGAAAGACTACAAGCTGAACTTCTTCTCCTACAAGGAGGGGCTGTACACAGCAAAGGTATCCACTGCCCTGGGACCCTGGAGGTCTGGCCCTGAGGCTGATGATCCTGGTGTTGGGAGGGAAGATATACCCTCCCTTATCCTGAAAGACTGACCATTTAGGGGGACCAGACCCTTTAAGATGAGACTAGATAGCCAGCCAACATGCAGGCCCATAACAAGCCCTCAAGGTGGCAGAATCATGAAAACCCTGAAGCAGTAGGTAACACTGGGCATCAGACACCAGACCACAATAATAAGAGCGAAAGATCCCTTTTCTGAGGGTTTAGAGAGCGCCCAGCATCAGGCTGAGCCCTCGACACAGCTAGTGACGTCAGAGCCAGGATTCATCTCAGATCCAGTGACTCCAGGACTCCACAGGGTCCTTCACGCGTGAACTGTTCCTCCTGACTTGTTCATCAGTTCAACAAGCATCTCTTGAGCACATGTGCCGTATGCTATACTACGTGCTGATAACATAGCAGTGATCAAAAACAGGCGCAGTCTCTGTTCTCCCGGAACACACAGTCCAGTGGAGGAGATGAGCGTTCATCATGAAACTGCACTCTGAATGGGTCATTTCCAAACGGCGTAAGTGCTTTGAGGAAAAGGAGTACATGGTTCAGTGGCTCACTGAGAGGTCAGGGCTGAAGAGAACTTACAGGAATTGTCCACCTACAGATAGTGCTTGACACCAAGATGGAGGATGGAATCACCTAGGGAGAGATTTTAAAGTGAAAAAACAGCACATGAGCACAAAGAAATGGCAAGAATGAAGGGAAACAATGACAAGTACTGGCGAGGGTGTGGGGAAGATGGGTCTTTCACATGTTGCTGGTGGGAGTGAAATAGTGAAGCTACTTTGGAAGACAGGCTGGCAGCTCCTCAGATGGAGAAACATAGAGTTACCATAGAATTCAGCAATTTATTCCCCAGATAAATGAAAACATATGTCCACACAAAAGCCTATATATAAACGTTCATAGCAGCATTATTCATAAGAGCTAAACAATGGAAACAACCTAATTTCCACCCACTGGTGAACCGAGGAATACAATGGAATATTCTTGGGCAATAAACAGTGATAGGAAGCGAGCGCTGCCGCAGGCAGTGCTGCCATGAGCCCTGCAAACATCACGCCATGTGAACAGAGCCGGCCACGAACAGCTGCATGTTGTGTGATTCTTTTTTAATATGAAATGTCCAGGCTAGGGAAGTCTATGGGAACAGAAAGTGACTAGCAGTGCCTAGGACTAGCGGCGATGGGTTAGGGGGACATGGGAATGATTGTTACTGGATAAAGGGGTTCTTTTGAGGGCGCTGAAGATGAGTGGTGATGGTTGGACCACTTTGTGAATATACTAAAAAAGCACTAAATGGTACACTGTAAATGGGTAGATTCTATAACATGTGAGTTGTATCTTAATAAAGCTGAAAGGAAATATGAGACATAAAGTACAAATCAAGAAGTTCTAATACCCATCTTATAGAAGCGCCTGAAACAGAAAAACACGATCATAAAGGGAAGAAATACTCTTCAAAATGATTGAAAAAAAAAAATCCAGAGCTATTTGACAAAGTCTGAGTCTTCTAGTTGAAGAAGCCCAGTTTATGAAATGAGTCCTGTGATTGTCCTCTCTGCCTTGGGCCACTTTCCTGATCGCAGTGCAGTGAGCTAGTCTGAGCAAAGCATATCAGGTTTGGCGAACTGAGGAAGAGGAAGTTAACAGTTGGGGCAGTTGGACAGGGAAGAAGATTGTTTGAAATAATAATTGTTGAAATTTCCCTGGTTTTATTTTTTAAGAAAACATTTACAAAGCCAAGAAACTTGGTAGAGTTTTAACAGGAGAAACAAAGAAAATCATGCCTGTGCACATCATAGTAAAACTGCTGAAAACCAAAGATAAATAGAAAACAACCAGATAAAAAGGTTCTATAATGTACAGGGGGACACCAATAAAGAATGGCCACTGACCCCTCTTCTGTGGCTCTTCCAGCAGCCCTCTGAACAGTGCTGAAAGAAGAGACTGTCAACCTGGAAATCTTTATTCACTGAAAGTATCCTTTAAAACAGACAGTAAAATAGACATTTTCAGATTTAAACAAAAAAGGATGAGAGAATTCATTGCTGGCCCTCTGGCCTTGCTGCAAAACATGCTAATGGATATTCTTCAGTCAAAAGGCACCGATGCTAGGTGGGAACGTGGATATCCACAGGAAGGGAAGAAGAGCTCTAAAAATAGCATATAAGTGCATAAATATGAAACATATCTATTTTTATTCTTAGAACTTTCTTTAAAAGACAACTGGCAGTTTATAGTAAATATAATTACATTGTAAGGAGGACGAATGCATGTAGACATAAAAGATACGGCAGCAAAAGCCCGAAAGGTGGGGTGGGTAGGTAAGTGAGATTACACCTCAGTAAGATTATTGCATTTGTGAAGTAGGATGTGTGAGATCGGAAACAAAGCGTCAGTTACGAAGTGGGAAGTGATAAAATACCAACTCTGCATTAAATGTTGATAAGTTGTCAGTTCTAGAGCAACTACTAAAACTATGTTATTTAAAAATATAGCTAAGAAGCCATAGAGGAAATAAAATACATTCCAAGAGATTTCACATTGAGCCATAAGAAGGCAGAAAAGTAGCAACGAAGGAATTAAAATAATAAAAGACAAGTGGAAAGGAATAGCAAGAGGGCTGACTTCAACCTAAATGTATAAATGATTGCTTTAAAAGTAAAACAACACTCCTATCAAAACACAGAGGAGGTCAGAGCACTCGAAAGACAAGAAGAGGTCAAAAGTAAAAAGGCAGGTATGTAAGGAACCATTATCTCCTAACAAGATAAACAACTCAAGCTATCAAAAAGGACAAAAAACTGGAATCCTCTACCTCACAGAATTAAATGTCTGAGTGAGCAAGAAGCACAGGAGAAGATGCTCAATGTCATTAGACATCCAGGAAAAGAACTGCAAAACGGGGGCAACTTGTCCACAAGTCAGATGTGGGCTACAAGTGTGAGCTCTGGAGTCAAGCCAACCTGGGTTCAAATCCTGGTTCTGATACTTTTTTGCACAAGACCCTGGGCAAGATAACTTCCTTAGCCTCAGTTTCCTCATCTTTAGAAAAATCAGTGAGGGTAATAGTAATGTTGCCCACAAGCTGTGTGAATTAAATAAGTACCTCCAGTGCTTGTTGTCATTCAGTTGCCAAGTTGTGTCCGGTCCTTTGCGACACCACGGTTGTGTCCAGTCCTTTGCGACCCCATGGATGGCAGCACCAGGCTTCTCTGTCCTTCACTGTCTCCCTGAGTTTGCTCAGATTCATGTCCATTGAGTTGGTGATGCTCTCTAACCGTCTCATTCTCTGCTACCCTCTTCTGCTCCTGCCTTCAATCTTTCCCAGCATCAGGGTCTTTTCCAGTGAGTCGGCTCTTCACATCAGGTGGCCAAAGTATTGGAGCTTCAGCTTCAGCATCAGTCCTTTCAGTGAAGATTCAGAGTTGATTTCCTTTACTGATTTGATCTCCTTGCTTTCCAAGGGACTCTCAAGAGTCTTCTCCAGCACCACAATTCAAAAGCATCAATTCTTTGGCGCTCAGCCTTCTTTATGGTCCAACTTCCAGTGCCTAGGACACAGTAATCATTAAGTGTTAGACGCCATTAGTAGTAGTAGTAGTATGGATGCATTAACTGTTCCAGCAGTGCAGGAGCAGGGGTGAAACCCACCACAGCATGAACCTCTTGAGGTCCTGCTTGTTCTCCAAGACCACTCGCTGTTCCCACTGAGGACACCTTCCCCCTCAGCCCCAGACCGTGCTGCTCTTGCCTCTTCTAAAGCAACCCATGGAGGCAGTCCTCCATGCCTGCCCACCTGGAAGGAGCCAGAGCAGAGCACCTGAAGAGAAGGGCTGGGTGGCGGGGTTCACGTGGGCTGGGAGGGCCCATGCTTCACATGCCCGGCATTGCTAATGGAGAGAAGGATCCCGTCGATGGTGGAAGACCCCGAGCTAACCCCTCTGCTCCGCCCCACTTCCTCCCACTCTCTGTGAATCCAGGTGATCTTCCGAAACGAGGTGACCAACGAGTTCCTATACTACACGTTGAGTTTCAGGGTCATCCCTTCAGGCGTCATCAAAACCATTGAGATGGTGAGCCCCGTCCGGCAGAGCACCTCGGCCTTCATCAAGGTGGAAAACCCCCTGCCTTACATGGTGACCTTCTCCACGGAGTGTAGGATGCCCGACATCAGCCTGCCCTCCCAGTTCGTGGTGCCGGCCAACTCTGAGGTATGGCCCTGCCTGTGGGGGCTCCCCACTGGATATCTGTGATGGAGACTCTGCCCAGGGGGCCTCTGGACCCACTTCTGCATCCTGGAGTTGGGGCAGCCTGGTCAGGAGGGCCGAAGACAACCGATCCATCACTGTCCTATTCTCTCCCTCCCCCTGCTGCCCAAGTCCTCATATAAACCAGGGCCACATAGAGCTTTGGCTCAAGCATGTTAAAGGAAATTATTTATTAGCCACTGGGGCTTCCCTGGTAGCTCAGACAGTAAAAATCTGCCCTCATTTCAGGAGACCCAGGTTAAATCCCTGGGTCGGGAAGATCCCCTGGAGAAGGAAATGGCAACCCACTCCAGCATTCTTGCCTGGAGAATTCCATGAACAGAGGAGCCTGGTGGGCTACAGTCCATGGGGTTGCAAAGAGTTGGTCATGACTGAGCGAGTAATACTGGCTGTCTCTGTGACATGTTTGTTTGCCCTGCTCAATTTAAATTATTTTTCTCACTTTTCCTAATTATATAAGTCACATGGAATATATGGAGTGAAAAGGACAGCGAGGGACACTTGGTAGTGTTGCTGGGTCAGTTGATAATATTTTTATTAGCTGTTTTGTATGTATGTTCAGTAAGGAAACTGGCATCCAGTTTTCCTTTCTTCTATTAGCCTTGGTGGAGTCTGATGTACAGATTGTGTTCATTGAGGTAGGTTTCCTCCTATTCTTTTCTATGGGAAAATTTGTGGAATATTAGATTGGTAAAAAGAAGACTTTGTGATCCTGGAATTTTGTTAAGGGAATTTTTTTTTTTTTTACTATTGATTAAATATCTTTAATGGTTACAGGACTATATGGGTTTTCTTTATCTTTTTGAGTCTGTTGTGGCAAGTTATAATTGTTTACACATTTGTCCATTTTCATCTAAATTTTTTAATTGTGGTAAAATCATGTAAATTTTAACACTGCATTTTTTTCTGTTAAACATCCACAACAACTTTAACGATATCCTCTTTATTTTTCAATAAGACCCAGTTTTTTAAGAAACAATATCTGTTCATGACAAAAAAGACTAATTTATCTCTATGCACATGAAACAGAAAATAAAAGTCCCAGGACTTCCTGGCGGTCCCGTGGTTAAGACTCCGTGCTTGCAGTGCAGGGACCACAGGTACAGTCCCTGGTCAGGGAACTAAGAAGCTACGTGCCACTTGGCATGGCCAAAAGAAAAAAGAATAGAAAAGTCCCCAAAATCTCATTTCCCCCACCCAAAGACAGTTACCGGTAACAGTTCAATATAGCCTTGCTGTGTCTTTTCTATATACATGTAGACATATTCCTCTCCACAACAATGAACTCATATACATTTCTGGAATCTTCTTTTTTTCCACTTAAAATATTATTACCACCTTTTATTTCAATTATTAGAGCTTTGGTGTTTCCTTTTTAATGGCTACATAATATTCCACTGAAGTGAGTAAAGTATAATATATTTATCCAGTCTTTTACTGCTAATACATTTGAATTATTGCCCTTATTTTGCTTTCCTAAGCAATACTGTCTGGTTCTTGTTTTGTTTTGCTTTGGATGACAATAGAGGAAGCAGAATGCCTCCCCTAAATGATGGTAGAACCCCAGAAGCTGGTTGGAGGTTGTCCATGAGCAGAGAAGGAGCTGCCTGACCTTTAGCCCTCCTGCTTCCCCAGCCTACCCACTCCTGTCTCTGTAATTATGCTTCTGAAGAGAGAATCCAGTACCTATTTTTATATTCAGAGAGATTCCAGATACAGAAATACCCCAACTAGGGAAAAATTCCAGGGAGGAAAAGTGGGCTGGTTTGGACAGAGGTTCCCCAGGCTCAAGATGAGCATGAGCATCTACCACCAACCTGCACTGAGGTCCCCAGAGGGGCAGAGGAGGGGCGGACATTCAGCATCACAGGAGCCTCTGTCTTCTCTCGCAGGGAACGTTCACATTTGAATTCCAGCCCCTGAAAGCTGGAGAAACCTTCGGGAAACTGACACTGCACAACAGCGAGCTGGGTTACTACCCATATGAGCTCAATTTGAAAGCCTTGCCAGCACTGCCTGAAAAGCCCGTCCACTTCCAGGCTGTTCTTGGCAGTGGCCAGAGCATCTTTGCCAAGTTCACCAATTACACTCGGCAGAAGACGGAATACTACTGCAGGGTAAGCCCGGCCCCACCCTCTGCCCTCTGCTTTCCAGAAGCCTGGGCTCAGAACGGGAGCAGGACACCGGGGTGCAGAAATATGAAACTCCTACTCAGGGCCTTCATCTAGTTGAAAACTCCCAGCTAGAAACAGAGTATCAGAAAAAATATCAGGTCTGGGTTCTTCCTCACAGGCTTTCTAGTTTAACAAGCTGGAGTGTGGTGGGGCTTGGAGGGTTGGGGGGTGGGCAGCATTGCTCAGCAGTCGATGCAGAGACAGTTGGTTTTGGGGAGGTTCTGTTTCAGTAGTTAACCCTGTATTCACACTGATGTAATAGGTAGCATATATGGAACACTTGCTATGGGCCAGGCTCAGTTTTACACGCATATTTTAAAAATCCTGACAGCTATCCTGTGAGAGTATTGGTAAGTTATTGGTAAGCTCTACTGAGAGCTCAGTGGTCATGAGTATACGCTGTGAAATCCAACAGACCTGGATCTGAATCCTCACTTCACTGTTTCTTCTTTGTATGAATAACTTACCAATACTCTTACAGGATGGCTGTCAGGATTTTCAAATATGCATGTAAAACAGCCTGGCCCATAGCAAGCGTTCCATATATGCTACCTATTACATCAGTGTGAATATAAGATGAACTACTGAAACAGAACCTCCCCAAAGCCAACAAAATAAAATGTATTCCTTTCTCAGATAGCAGTGTGGACTCAGGGTTAGGCACCGTGACATCAGGCACCCAGACCCCTTTGTCCTGATGCCCTTCCTTCTCTAGAGAGTTGCTTCAGTCCACATGGACCAAGATGGTTTGCTGTGACATCCTCATTGCAGCCAGCTACCATGGGGAAAGCAGGGAGCTGTGGCCCTCACTTCCACTCATGCTTATTGAAGAAAACTTGATATGACCACACCCAGCAACAAGGGGCACTAGGAGTATAGCCTTACAGTAGGTGGCCATGTGCTCAGTTAACACTGAAGTCCCATGGCTATGGTCACGAGGCAGAAGCTCTTTTTTTTTTTAATTGAGGTATAGTTGTACAATTTTACAGAAGTTTCAGGTGTACAAGATAGTGATTCACAGTTTTCAAAGAGGCATAGGCTCCTGGTCATCCCATCCATCAGGAGAAGCCTAGTTATGCTGCAGTAACAAACAGTCCCAGTATCTCAGTGGCTTTAAAACAACAAAGTCTCCTTTAGCGCTTCTCTGTGTGGCCACAGTCCGCAGGGGACTCTGCTCACCCCAGCCACTCAGAGATGCAGGCTAAAGGGCACCCACCATCTCAAGTGTTCCAGTCATAGGAGCAAAGGGGTGAGAGACCCCAGAGGGGCCTGAACTGGCCCCTGAACACTCCGGCACGGAAGGGATGCCTTGCACTTCTGTTCTCAGCTTATTATCCAGAACTCGCCCCCCTCTTCCGCCCTGCCCAGAGCCAGAACATCCAGTCCCTGTCGCCTGTGCAAGGGAAGGAGTGTAGGCTCAGGGGAGCAACACCAAGGGCCGCTGCCCACACCGCCCTGCCTCAGTTTCTCTTGGCCTTGGTTCTTCTTAGTAAACTAGGGATAAACTAGTAATACCTACTCTTTGAGAGAGTCACAGGACTCGACTTTTGTACAGCCTGCCCTGCCTCACACAAGCCTAGGCTGCTCATGTCTCAGGGTGGGGGGCTGGGGAGGCCCAGAGCTGCAGGCTTGCTCTTCAGGGTCCAGGGTGAGCCGAGCACATGTGTTCCTCTTTCAGACTGACTGTCCAGACTTCCACACGGAAAAGGTCATCTACGCGGCGCCTGGGGCACAGGGCGGCACGGAGGTCAGCGTGGAGGTGTACTTTGAGCCCAGCCACCTGGGCGAGAGCAAGGGCATCCTGACCCTGTCGTCGCTCGCGGGCGGCGAGTACACCATCCCCCTCTTCGGGGTGGCCCTGGCCCCCAAGCCGCAAGGCCCCTTCCTGATCCGAGCCGGCTACAGCATCATCATCCCCTTCAAGAACGTCTTCTACCGCCCGGTCACCTTCTCCTTCCTCGTGGAGAACAGCGCGTTCTCCATCCGCGCCGCGGACTCTGTGAAGCCCAAGAAGATCAACAACATCACAGTCTACTTCGAAGGAAACCCATCCGGCAGCAAGACGCCCATCACCAGCAAGCTGATTGTGACCTGCCCGCCCGGCGAAGGCAGCGACACTGGGATTAAGTGGGTTTACTACCTGAAGGGGATCACCCAGTAGTGAGAAGCAGGGTTGGCAGCACCATCAAAAAGCCATCTCATCAGCCGTTAAGACCTTTGTGTTGTTCTAAGCCCCATAAAGAATAGAGAAAACAATAAGAACTCTAAAGGTACTATCTCCAATTCAATTATAAGGGCACTTATTTCCACATTATATGAATTCTAAATAGCTATATGAAATACAGATACTCCATGTTTAACAAGGTAACTATATAAACCAGATCTATATTTTACTTTGCAAGAGCAAGTCTCTAAATTTGGTTTCTTAATAAACCTGCAAAGCCCAGGCCCTGTGTAATAATCCCCACGTTTAATAAGGTGACCTTCCCTCACACGGCACTCAGCAGCACATGACTCTGGGGCCCCGCAATTTCTTTTAAAACCCACAATGGCTTCAAGAGCCCTTAGCCATGACTCTGTTTTGATACTGTATTTTATTCTGCTTTCATATGAAAGCCAAACAAGTCACTACTTTCAAAGCAAAGAGCAGATACATCAAGGCAGTTATTGCAGGGACAGAAGTTGGGACGCTCCCCCATCTCTGGGTCCCTGATCTATTTCCCATAGAAAGTTCTCACAGAAGGCCGGATCCTGAAGAGATGCTAATAGAGACCCCAGGTCCCCAACCCCACTCAGCTTGTGGAGCAGTGAGTCTCTGCCTAATTCTGGTCCAGACCCCACCTCCCCAAATACTGATTTAATCAGTCCAGGGAGGGACCCGGCATCTTTTTAGCTTGTATAGCAGAGTTGAGAAGCAGTGCTACAGATCAAAACCCACCTGGCCAGGCATGCTGCAGCCAGTCAGGAATCTGCTGCCAGGGGGACCATGTCTCAGGTTGATATGTTGTAACTGCAGCTTGTCTTGTGTGCTCGCAAAGGGTGATAGTCTGGTTGGTGCCCTTCTTCAGAGGGAAGGCACCATCGAGGCCCCAGCTCCGGGGAGAGTGCCTCCCTGGACTCTCTTCGGGGCCCTGCAGTGGTCTTACAGAGCCACTCACCTCTTGGCACCGCCTGTTGACGGAAAGGTGGTTGAAGACTGGCCCTCGGGCATAGGAGTGGAGGGCCAACAGACTTCTGCATAAATGCACACACACACCTATGCCTGAGGGTCCCCAGCCTCCACCTCCTCCCCTCTCCTCATCCACTCCACCTGCAGGAGAAGAAGAGGGCATAAAAGAACCTCCATGGCCTTTTGGGAATGGATGCGCCCAAGAGGTGGCACTCAGAAATGATCCCTGGACCGACAGCCTGAGGATCGCCTGGGAATTTATTAAAAATGCAAGTTCTCAGGGCCAGCCCCAGACCTACTGAGTCAGAAGCTCCAGGGGTGTGGCCCAGAAACCTGTGTTTTTAACAAGACCTTATGGCTACTGGAGGTGTTTTCTAATGGACAGAGATTCTTCCACCTCTTTGTACCTCCCTCTGGCCCTCAGCCCGTTACACTTGACACACAGCTATACCAGATGGAGCCTCTCCTAAAGAGGCTGCAGACACACGCCTGAGAGCTCATTTTTGTGACCCCTGAAGACCGTGCTGAGAGGAATAAAGTTGAAGAACAAGATGGCAGATACTCCCAGTGATTAAGTGAGCAGCATGCCAAGGGGCCCAGAGTAAGGAGCACGCCCTCCAACCAGCAAGTAGAGAGTCTGAAGAAACCGATGGTTCTCAAGCTCACTATCGGCCAGAATGACCCTGAGGACTTACTGACCACAGGCTGCCGGGCCCCACCCTCAGAGGGCCTGATTAGTAGGTTTGGGTGGCCCAAGAATTTGCATTTCTGCCAGGTTCTGAGGGACGCTACCACTGCCCGAGTGAGGCTCCCACGTGGTCAGCACAGCTCTGAAGCCTGGGCCTCCTCACATCAGTGGCACCTAGGAATGCAGACTCTCAGGCCTGCCTGGACGTACTGAGCCAGAATCTGCACGTTAATGCCCTCCTGGGTGGGGCTGGGGGGTCCTAGGCACAGTGCAGAGGAGATCGAGGCTGTACAGGCCCCAGGAGAGCTGAAGCCTTTGCTGAGCCCACAGCCCCTAATGCTCTTCATTAGAGCCCTGGAGAGAATCTCACCAGCTCTGCTTACAGCCTAGTGAGTGAGATGGGCACCTCCCCACCCCCAAAGTGCCCCCTCCCACCCATTCCCCAGAGGCAGATCTGGGGTGGGGGGAGCCATTGGCCCACCACCAGCTGCTTTTAAAAGGGTAAACCTTCTCAACACTTTTAAACCCCCTATGATAAACAGTTCTTAAGACTGCAGGAAAGTGGGAGGAAGCTGTGCAGAAGCTGGCTAAAACATCCATGGTCCGAGTGCAGTGAAACTCAAGATTTCTCTAAATGTGAGGGTCAAGACTCAGCTATGTTCCCTTGAGGCTGTGGGGTTCCCAGCCACCACCCTAGACACTAGCTGCTACAGAAACCGGTCACTTCCCAGTATCACCACCAGCGAAACAGTGCCTTTAGGTGGCCAGGGGCAACGCCCCTGCTTCAGTCCCGTCCTGCTCCCACCAGCCACTGAGTCTAGGGCCCAAGCCTCATAGGCCTGGAGACACACCTCCCTGGGACCAAGCACCCAGCCCAGACCCTGCCCCAGCATGAACCCGCTTCCGGGATGACTTGAGATGGGGTACGTTGCTTTCCTGTACGTGGTTCTTACATTTCCTTGGCCTCAAAAAAGGCAATGATGAAAATCATTTCATATTGGTAAGTTTGGAATGGCAGAATAGCTCAACAGAGGGGTGGAGGGGAGGCGTGGTGAAAACAAGCATCCTGACAAAAGCTCGTAGAAGCTGCATTTGAAAGAACACTTTCTCAGCAAAGCAGACCAAGGGATGTCTCACTGAAGAGTGCTGAGAAGACATCAGGGCCCAGGTGGCACAGTTCCAGACACCATGGTGCTTGGAAAACGATTGTGAACGCGGCCCCTGACGCCATTCGTTCTACACGGAGGCCCTGGTGAGTATGGCATCCTGGTGAGTTTAGACACTTCTCTGGGCTAGATGGGCCTCAGGTCGGAGGTGATTATATTGTGACATCACTAGGGCCTGCCAGATACTAAGAAATGCCAAATGTGGGATTTCCCAAGCCTCTTAGACCCTCAACATATTGCCCTGACACTCCAGTAAAATCACACTGCTGTTGGAGAAGCTGCTTTGTGCAGTTCAAGATTCAGGGACAGTGTCTTACAGTCTCACAAGCCCCTTCTTGCTATATAATACCCATAAGTTATGTGTCACTAACCAAGTGTCATCACACACGTGCAGATGAGTTGCAACTGTGAAATGATGGCCAATGTGTAAGCTGCTGCTGCTGCTGCTAAGTCGCTTCAGTTGTGTCCGACTCTGTGCGACCCCATAGACGGCAGCCCATGAGGCTCCCCTGTCCCTGGGATTCTCCAGGCAAGAACACTGGAGTGGGTTGCCAGTTCCTTCTCCAATGCATGAGAGTGAGAAGTGAAAGTGAAGTCGCTCAGTCGTGTCCGACTTTCGCAACCCCATGGACTGCAGCCCACCAGGCTCCTCCATCCATGGGATTTTCCAGGCAAGAGTACTGGAGTGGGTTGCCAGCAGACATACTAATTATCCACTAGTCTGGAAAAGTCTGAGCACAGCAGGCCTGGCCAGGACTGGTCCCCATGGACAGAGAAGTGAGTGCACAGAGAAGGCAGTGGAGGCCCTTGGGCTTTGTTCTCAGTATCCCTGCCAAATTACGGGTGGAGAACTTAACTAGTCGACACTTTTCAAGATATCAGAAAAACAACAATAGCAGTTATTTCCAGGAACTTGTGAATTAAAGGTAGGACAAAACATTGATTTGGGCCTTGAGCAAAAAACTGGTTTCTTAGCAACCTAGGCCGGAATGTGATTTCAGAAGAAAAGAGTTCCTTCTGGTTAAAAAAAAAAAAAAGAAAACACCACATCTCCTTATTGTTTCAATTATTTAAAAACTCTATCACATTATGACCCATGAGAAATTCAGTTCACCTTTAAGAAAAAGCCAAACAAAACAGCAAAAGAAACATGGAAAATTATATTAGATATAGGTTTCGTGGAAATGAGCACACACTCATCAATTGTTCCCATTGATTTTTTTTAAATTGTTTTACTTCAACCATCATCAAAATTCTAAAGACATAAACCTTACAAGACATTTAGAAATGCCCTTGTCAGTGCTACTTGGTGTCAGGGCACAGGGAGGAAGCTGTTAAGACATGCATTGTCTTCTGGAGATGAGTCTGCACTTGGAGCTGTTTTCCGATTGTTGCTGCACCCACCTCTATTTGTAAGGCTATATAGGCAGGAGTTTAAAAGCTGTGAAGACCCCACCAGTAAAGGAAAGCACAATTTATGTTTTATAAAAGTATATCACTATTCAAGCCCATGATTTTAAGGCATAAGCAACGGTTCTATGAAGACCTACAAGACCTTATAGAACCAACACCCAAAGCAGATGTTCTTTTCATATAGGGGACTGGAATGCAAAAGTAGGAAGTCAAGAAACACCTGGAGTAACAGGCAAATTTGGCCTTGGAGTACAGAATGAAGCAGGGCAAAGGCTAATAGAGTTTTGCCAAGAGAATGCACTGGTCATAGCAAATGCCCTCTTCCAACAACACAAGAGAAGACTCTACACATGGACATCACCAGATGGCAAACACCAAAATCAGATTGATTATATCCTTTGCAGCCAAAGATGGAGAAGCTCTATACAGTCAACAAAAACAAGACCAGGAGCTGACTGTGGCTCAGATCGTGAACTCCTTATGCCAAATTCAGACTTAAATTGAAGAAAGTAGGGAAAACCACTAGACCACTCAGGAATGACCTAAATCAAATCCCTTGCAATTATACAGTAGAAGTAAGAGATAAATTTAAGGGACTAGATCTGATAGACAGAGTGCCTGATGAACTATGGACAGAGGTTTGTGACATTGTAAAGGAGACAGGGACCAAGACCATCCCCAAGAAAAAGAAATGCAAAAAAGCAAAATGGCTGTCTGGGGAGGCCTTACAAATGTCTGGGGAAAGAAGAGAAGCAAAAAGCAAAGGAGAAAAGGAAAGATATAAGCATCTGAATACAGAATTCCAAAGAATAGCAAGGAGAGATAAAGCCTTCTTCAGCGATCAATGCAAAGAAATAGAGGAAAAGAACAGAATGGGAAAGACTAGAGATCTCTTCAAGAAAATTAGAGATACCAAGGGAATATTTCATGCAAAGATGGGCTCGATAAAGGACAGAAATGGCATGGACCTAACAGAAGCAGAAGATATTAAGAAGAGGTGGCAAGAATACACAGAAGAAATGTACAAAAAAGATCTTCATGACCCAGATAATCACCTTGGTGTGATCACTCACCTAGAGCCAGACATCCTGGAATGTGAAGTCAAGTGAGCCTTAGGAGGCATCACTACAAACAAAGCTAGTGGAGGTGATGGAACTCCAGCTGAGTGATTTCAAATCCTAGAAGATGATGCTGTGAAAGTGCTGCACTCAATATGCCAGCAAATTTGGAAAACTCAGCAGTGGCCACAGGACTGCAAAAGGTCAGTTTTCATTCTAATCCCAAAGAAAGGCAATGTCAAAGAATACTCAAACTACCACACAATTGCACTCATCTCACATGCTAGTAAAGTAATGCTCAAAATTCTCCAAGTCAGGCTTCAGCAATATGTGAACCATGAACATCCAGATGTTCAAGCTGGTTTTAGAAAAGGCAGAGGAACCAGAGATCAAATTGCCAACATCCCCTGGATCACGGAAAAAACAAGAGAGTTCCAGAAAAACATCTATTTCTGCTTTATTGACTATTCCAAAGCCTTTGACTGTGTGGATCACAATAAACTGTGGAAAATTCTGAAAGAGATGGGAATACCAGACCACTTGACCTGCCTCTTGAGAAATCTGTATGCAGGTCAGGAAGCAACAGTTAGAACTGGACATGGAACAATGGACTGGTTCCAAATAGGAAAAGGGGTCCGTCAGGGTGTATACTGTCACCTTGCTTATTTAACTTATATGCAGAGTACATCATGAGAAACACTGGGCTGGAAGAAGCACAAGCTGGAATCAAGATTGCCGGGAGAAATATCAATAACCTCAGATATGCAGATGACACCACCCTTATGGCAGATAGTGAAGAGAAACTAAAGAGCCTCTTGATGAAGGTGAAAGAGGAGAGTGAAAAAGTTGGCTTAAAGCTCAACATTCAGAAAACGAAGATCATGGCATCCGGTCCCATCACTTCATGGGAAATAGATGGGGAAACAGTGGAAACAGTGTCTGACTTTATTTTGGGGGCTCCAAAATCACTGCAGATGGTGACTGCAGCCATGAAATAAAGATACTTACTCCTTCGGAAGGAAAGTTATGACCAACCTAGACAGTACATTAAAAAGCAGAGACATTACTTTGCCAACAAAGGTCCGTCTAGTCAAGGCTATGGTTTTTCCAGTGGTCATGTATGGATGTGAGAGTCAGACTGTAAAGAAAGCTAACCAGTGAAGAATTGATGCTTTTGAGCTGTGGTGTTGGAGAAGACTCTTGAGAGTCCCTTGGACTGCAAGGAGATCCAACCAGTCAATCCTAAAGGAGATCAGTCCTGAGTATTCATTGGAAGGACTGATATTGAAGCTGAAACTCAATACTTTGTTCACCTGATGTGAAGGGCTGACTCATTGGAAAAGACCCTGATGCTGGGAAAGATTGAGGGCAGGAGGAGAAGGCAATGAAAGAGGATGAGATGGTTGGATGGCATCGCTGATTCAATGGACATGAGTTTGAGTGGACTGCAGGAGTTGGTGATGCACAGGGAGAGGCCTGGCGTGCTGCAGTCCATGGGGTTGCAAGGAGTCAGATGCAACTGAGTGACTGAACTGTACTGAAGGTTGAGATAGGAATTTAAGATTTTAAAAAGTTAACTGATTCAAGAAAGTACTTGTTAAATAATAGTACAAGTGGCTAATATGTACCTTCTCTTTCCTCCTGTGCTACACAGTAGGTTCTCATTAGTTACTCATTTTATTCTATTTTTTTTATTGAAGTATAATTGCTTTACAATGTTGTGTTAGCTTTTGCTGTACAATGAAGGGAATCGGCTATATGTATATCTTCCCTCTTGGACCTCCCTCCTTCCCGTGCCCACTCACCCAGCTAGGCCACCACAGAACCCTGAGCTGAGTTCCCTGTGCTAGACAGCAGGTCCCCACTAGCTATTTCACACATGGTAGTTAGTGTATATATATTGGAGAAGGTGATGGCACCCCACTCCAGTACTCTTGCCTGGAAAACCCCACGGACAGAGGAGCCTGGTGGGCTGTAGTCCATGGGGTCGCTAGAGTCGGACACGACTGAGTGACTTCACTTATACCTTTCACTTTCATGCATTGGAGAAGGAAATGGCAACCCACTCCAGTGTTCTTACCTGGAGAATCCCAGGGACAGGGAAGCCTGGTGGGCTGCCGTCTATGGGGTCGCACAGAGTCGGACGCGACTGAGCAACTTAGCAGCAGCAGCAGTGCATATATGTCAATCCTAACCTCCCAACTCGTCTCACCCTCCCCTCTCCCAGGCTCTCCCCCCACCCCCGCGTCCATATGCCCACCCTCTACATCTGTGTCTCTTCCTGCCCGGAAATGAGCTCATCTGTACCATTTTTCTAGATTCCACATATATACATTAATACACAATATCTGTTTGCTGATTTACTCTGTATGACAGACTCTAGGTCCATCCACATCTCTATAACTGATCCAATTTCATTTCTTTTTATGGCTGAGTAATTTGCTGTTGTTCAGTTGCTAAGTTGTGTCCAACTCTTTTTCACCTCATGGACTGTAGCACACCAGGCTCCTCTGTCCTCCGCTACCTACCAGAGTTTGCTCAAACTCATGTCCATTGAGTCAGTGATGCTATCTAACCATCTCATCCTCTGCTGCCCCCTTCTCCTTTTGCCTTCAGTCTTTCTAAGAATCAGGGTCTTTTCTAAGGAGTCAGTTCTTCGCATCGGGTGGCCAAAGTATTGGAGCTTCAGCTTTAGCATCAGTCCTGCCAATGAATATTCAGGGTTGATCTCCTTTAGAATGGACTGGTTTGATCTCCTTGCAGTCCAAGGGACTCTCAAGAGTCTTCTCCAACACCATGGTTCAAAGACATCACTTCTTCAGCATTCAGCCTTCTTTTGATCCAGCGTTCACGTCCATACGTGACTACTGGAAAATATCCATAGCTTTGACTAGTGTGCACCTTTGTTGGCAAAGTGATAGCTCTGCTTGTTAATATGCTGTCTAGGTTTATCACAGCTTTCCTTCCAAGGAGCAAGCATGTGTCTTTTACTTTCATGGCTGCAGTCACTATCTGCAGTGATTTTGGAGCCCAAGAAAATAAAATCTGTCACTGCTCCACTTTTTCACCTTCTATTCACCATGAAGTGATGGGAGTAATATTCCATTGCATATGTGTTTACCACAACTTCTTAATCCATGCCTCTGTCATTGGACATTCAAGCTGTTCCTGTGTCCTGGCTACTGTAAATAGTGCTGCAATGAACACAGGGGGATGTGTGTAGTTCTGAATTATGGTTTTCTCAGGGTATATGCTCAGTAGTGGGATTGCTGGGTCATAAGGTAGTGCTATTTTTAGATTTTTGAGGAACCTGCATACTGTTCTCCAAAGTGGCTGTATCAGTTTCCATTCCCACCAACAGTGCAAGAGGGATCCCTTTTTTCTACACCCTATCCAGCATTTTCTGTTTGTAGATTTTTTTAATGATGGCCATCCTGACTGCTGTGAGGAGGTACCTCATTGTAGTTTTGATTTTCGTTTCTCTAATCATTAGTGATGTTGAGCATCTTTTCATGTGTCTGTGTGTATGTCTTCTTTGGAGAGTTGTCTGTTTAGGTCTTCCACCCATCTTCTGATTGGATTGTTTGTTTCTTTGGTATTTGATTGGGCTGTTTGTTTCTTTGGTATGAGCTGTTTGTATATTTTGCATATTAATCCCTTGTCAGTTGCTTCATTTGCAATATTTTCTCCCATTCTGAGGGATGTCTGTTCTTCTATGGTTTCCTTACATTCACTGAGTCCTATTTGTTAATTTTTATTTTCATTACTCTAGGAGGTGGGTCAAAAAAGGTTTTGCTGTAGTTTATGTCAGAGTGTTCTGCCTGTTTTCCTCCAAGAGTTTTATAGTGTCCGGCCTTACATTTAGGTCTTTAATCCGTTTTGAATTTCTTTAGGGAGTGTTCTAGTTTCATTCTTTTACAGGTAGCTGTCCGGTTTTCTAGCACCACCCACTGACGAGGCTGTCTCTTCCCCGCTGTGTATTCTGCCTCCTTGCTCATAGGTTAGGTGACCATTGGCGCCTGGGCTTGGTCTGTGTTTCTGTTTGGTGCCAGCATCACACTGCCTGGATTCCTGTAGCTTTTTAGCAGAATCTGAGCTCAGGGCGCCCGATTCCCCCAACTTCATCTTTCTTTCTCAAGATTGCTTTGGCTATTCAGTGTCTTTTGTGTTTCCATATAAACTGTAAACGTTTTTTATTCTAATTCTGTGAAAATGCCATTGGTAATCTGATAGGGGTTGCACTGAATCTGTAGGTTGCTTTGGGTAGTATAGTCATTTTCACAATATTGATTCTCCCAATCTGAGGACATGGCATATTTCTCCGTCTCTTTGTGTGTTTTTTTTATTTCTCTCATCAGTATCATAGTCTTCTGAGTGCCGGTCTTGTTTCCTCCTTGGGTAGGTTTATTCCTAGGTATTTTATTCTTTTTGTTGCGGTGGTAAATGGGTTTCCTTTATTTCTTTTTCTGATCTTTGCTTGCTAGTGTACAGGGATGCAAGAGATTTCTGTGCTTTAATTTTGTATCCTGCAACTTTGCCAGATTCATGGACTAGCACCAGTAGTTTTCTGGTAGCATCTTTAGGATTTTCTATGTACAGTGTCATGTTATCTGCAAACACTGACAGTTTAACTTCTTTTTCAATTTGGATTTCTTTTATTCCTCTTTCATCTTTGATTGCCATGCCTAGCACTTCCAAAACTATGTTGAATAATAGTGGTGAGAATGGCCATCCTTGTTTTGTTACTGGTCTTAGAGGAAGTGCTTTCAGCTTGTCACCCGTGAGAACGATGCTTGCTGTGGACTTGTCACGTAAGGCCTTTATTACGGTGAGGTAGTTTCCCTTTGTGTCCATTTTCTGAAGAGCTTTTATTACAAATGATTGTTGAATTTTGTCAAAAGGTTTTTCTGCATCGATTGAGTTGATCATCTGGTTTTTATTCTTCAGTTTGCATCCCTGGGGTAACTCTCACTTGATCGTGGTGTGTGAGGCTTTGAATGTGTTGTTGGATTCTGTTTGCTAGCATTTTGTTGAAGCTCTGTGTCTATGTTCATCAGCGATGTTGGCCTGTGATTTTCTTTCTGTGTGATATCTTTGTCTGGTGCCCAGCAGGCACTCTGCAAGAACCACTCTAGACCCTCCCCCAAGCACCCTGCTACACCTGCAAACTCCACATCCCCCTACTCTGCCGTCTTGGCCAAAGTTTAATTTATAAACTAGACACATTAAGAGAATGTCCTCATGGCCAGCATCACTACTCTTGCATTTTAGAATGGTTATTAAGTAAAATAATAGCCTTCCCTGGTGGCTCAGATGGTAAAGAATCTGCCTGCAATGTGGGAGACCTGGGTTCAACCCCTGGGTCAGGAAGATCCCCTGGAGAAAGAAATGGCAACCCGCTCCAGTCTACTTGCCTGGAGAATTCCATGAACAGAAGAGCATGGTGGGCTAGAGTCCATGGGTCTCAAAGAGTCAGACACGACTAAGTGACTAACACAAGGGTTCCTTGAACATAATAAGCACTGCGATACTGGACAGTCGACCTGATAACCCAGACTGTCCAGTATGACAGCTATCAGGTGGGCAGGTATCATGTACAGCATGAGTATACTGGAGGAAGGGGTGGTTCAAGTCCTGGTGGGACAGCACGCGATTTCATCTCAACACTCAGAATGGTGTATAGCTTTAAACTTCCAAATCGTTTATTTCTGAAGTTTACCATTTAATATTATGGACCTGTAGTCGACCACTGGTAACTGAAACCTCAGTTGCTGGGGGGACCACTGTATGTATCACCATGATCTGACATTCTGCTTTTTTCAGAATCTGCAAGATAAGGTATTTAACTTCAAACCTTTTTTTTTAAGATTCTTCTGCTGTTATTTTACATTTGTATTTTTTTCCAGCCGAACCTTTGTGATAAAGTCAGGTGAGTGGGCAGTTTCAGAAAAGTAGAAAGAGACAGACTGTGAAACTGAAAGAATGCCAGTCTATGTATCAGGAAATAGAAATAGTAATTCTGTCCTGTCCAGTACAGTAGTCACCGGCCATGTGTGGCTGTTTACAGTTACATTATCAAGGACAAATAAGAAATTTAAACCAAGTTCTTCAGTCACACCACCCATATCTCACATGTACCTCTCTGCTGCCACGATGGACAGTGTCGAGTGAAGAACGTATCCATCACTGCAGAATGCTCTAAGCTAGTCCGTGGTGTGACCTTCTTTGACTTGGGCAAATTCCTTAACTGAGGGTTTCTTAACCTCAGCACTGTTGACATTTGGGGACAGGTAGCCTTCGGCCATGGTGGGCCATCTTGACCTGCTTTTAGCAGCATCTCTGTGCTCTGTCCACAAAGCGTCATAGCTTTCCAGCAGTCGTGTAACCAAAACTGTCTCCCAACACTGCTGTTTGTCTCCTGGGGATGCATAGTCACCCCAGTTGAGAACCACTGCCTTAACTGCTTTGGGTTTAGTCTCATCATCGACTAACAGGGGTTTTGCTATAAGCAGAGGACCCTCCCATTCGGCTCTAACATTCAGCGTGTCCAGACACCTAGCTGCTTCTCTCACCAAGTGCTGCCTTCTCGAGTACCGACTTTCTCCACCGCTGCTTGTCGTTACCCTGCCTCTCGCCAATGCCAGCAAGTTGCACTGAAGAGTATTGCTCTGAGGAGTGGGAGGCCCAGAGCTGATGCATAGACTTGTCTCCGTGTCTGTGGTTTTACTGGCTAAAGGTACAGTGGCGCCTGGTTTTGTCCATCACTAGCTCCGCGTCTCAAAAACACCTGGTTTCATCATAGCCTGAGTTGAGCCCTAAATAGAGGGATTCATCTCAACATGATTGTTGCCTCCTGCACATCCTATGTAGGGTCTTCTGGAAGGATGTTGTCTTCATTGGGATGCATTTTGTATTTGACATTGCCCTTGGCTCGTGGAGTCAGGGAAACCCCTTAGGGCCTTAACTGAACTATGAACTCCTTAAGAGCAGAGACCCTGTTTTATTAACCCTCAGCACTTGGCACAGTGCTTGACAGCATTGGACAGTTGGCATCTAGATAAATAAATGACCATATATTTTTCATGGGGAAATAAGATGGTAGTCTAAGGACTTTGCTACTCCAAAGTATAGTCAGCAGACCAGCAGCATTCGGATCCCCTGGAGGCTCATTAGGGACAGATTCCCCAGCCTCACCCCAAGCCTGTGGATCGGAATCTGCATTTTAACACCATCCCTGGTGATCTGGGCGTACAATAGAATTGGAGAGCACCGGTCTAGAAGACTCTGCACTGTTAGTAGCCTTCTTCAGGAATAGAGGGACTTAACGCGAGCTTTACCTGAGAGTTTTCTGGTCTCTCTGCTTATAAGGACACTGATCCTGTTGGATCAGAGCAACATCATTATGACTGACTTAACTACTTTCCTTTAGGTCCTGTCTCCAAACACTGCCACCAGGGCTATATGAATTGGGGGGCAGGGGAGGCACAATTTAGTCCATAATATCGATCATTTTAAAAAGTGATCATTGTGAAACGCTGCCTGCCTTAATTGAGGGGAGGAGGACTTGGCCATCTCACACCCTTTATCTCGTTTATCTTGTGCAGCTGCCCGATGAGCTAGGTAGTGCCACCTCATTTCACAGATGAGGAAACGGAGGCCCCTCGAGGTTGGCTCATCTTCCTACGGTCTCACGGCTAGACCCTGGAGTCCAAACGTCTGTGCAGGTGACAGGGCTGGTACTGCGTAAGCTGCTGGCGTGAGAGATTAAAATTCCTAATAAGGCGAGGGAGTTTTATCTTCGTGGCAGGCCTCTCAGACACACTGAAGACACAGAGTCAGATGTCTGGCTCGTCGGAAGGACCCCGGAGTCTAGAATCTCAAGAGCCAACTGTGCACGGTGCTGAGAGCCCACGGTCCTGGCTCCGGCATGCCCACGGAGCTTTCTCAAAGATAAGGTCCTGAGGCTTAGGTTTTAGAAGGCTGTGGCAGGTTCTTCGGGCTGTCGGTTTCAAGGGATCTAGTTGCTGATCAATCCCGAGGACAAGGTTGGTGAGACCCTGGGCCCTGCTCTCCAGGAGAGTTTCGAGCGGGGGAGAAATGCCGCAGGCACTCTGCCCAGCGCAGTGGGTGGTCCCGCAGCGGGGAATTGTGCCCAGCACTGCGGTGACAGGCCGCCAACTGCAGGCTGAGGGAGATGACGCCATTCGTGGTGACCTGGGGGTGGGCTCGCTGCCAAGTCTCTGGTGTTCCTGAACTTCGAGTTCCAAAACCTAGCAAGCTTTTGAGGGTGCCCAGGCCACACGCCCTGAGGACATCAGGCGGGTACAGGGTGGGCAGGATTAGAGCTCCTGAGAGGTGCATTGCTGCCTGCTGGGAAGGTGGGGTGGGGGGCCAGGAACACTGGGCTCTGTGATCATATCAGGGTTGAATAGTTGAGTTTGACCTAGATCATTGGAACCTACCACCTCAGTAGGGAGAACTATTTATTGCCAAATGGCCATAGACAGTTTCTCGAGTATGAGTCAGAATTCTACCCACCACTGTTCTTTACCAGCTGTAGGATCGCAACGAATTGCTTCATCACAGATGGGCAACCCAGGGCTGTGTCCTGGCAGACCTCGTTGATTTGGCCTTGATCATGGTAATTTTAAAAAATATTTTGTATGTTCTTTTTCTTCCACTTTCGTGAAAGTGTCGGCATTACTTTCATTCTTTGACGTGAGCTTGGCTTTGCTATTCCCTTCGTTTTGTAACTTAGGGGTTTCTTGCTCTTTTTAAAAAAATTCATTTTATTGAAATATATACTTTTGAGAGCTGTTCCAGCACAGAGTGCCCTCCATTTTTGAGTGAAAGAGGCTTGGTGTAGAGGGCCTGCCTGGAAGTGAAGACTGTGGTCCAACTAGTGGGAAGCAGGCACACAGGGTCCTCAGGGGGCTCATTTGCTTGGACATCCTCCCCAGCTCCCTCCACACACACAAGGCAGCCTTGGGGACTAGACTGCTCAGGCCGCAGGGGTGAGACAGCAGCCCCGGGGACTGACACCTAAGGGGAGTAGAGGAGACATTCATTTTTGGCTTCCTATCGTGGAATTTTTATTCTCTATTGGGACATATTGATTTAGTGTGTTGGGTTAATCACAGCTGTACAGCAAGTTGATTCAGTTAACATATACGTGTGCCTGTCTTTTTAGGGTTCTCTTCCATAGAGTTTGAGAGGGTATTGAGTACAGTTTCTTGTTTATAGAGCACATCCTTTTTCATTATTCTTTTTCTCTTGTCTGTGTATTTATCTACATAGAAGAGTATATGGGTTAATCCCAAACTTCTCAGTTATCACTCCACAACCACCTGGCCTTCCCATTTGGTAAGGAAAGTTTCTTTTCTAAGCATCTGTTTCTGTTTGATCCAAGAGCTCATGTGTATCCATCATGAGATTTCACCTGTATGTGATATCATGTGCTTTTTGTCTTTCTCTGTCTGATGACGTAGTGTGACCATCTCCGGGTCCGTATCTCAGTTGCTGCAGCTGGCACCACTTCATTCTCTTGAGTGTTTCAGCCATAGTCCATGAATGTGTGCGGCACATCTCTAGCCTCCATTCCTCTGTGGCTTGAGGTTCTTGTTGCTTGCGTGCCTTGGCTGTTGTGAACAGCACCGTGAAGAACGTGGGGATGCGTGTGTGTCCTGGAGGGGTGCGTTTCCTAGGGTCTAGGCCCCAGAGGCAAATCGCAGCACCCTGGGCTGCTTTTTGTTTTTAAAGGAGCCTGCATGCCCTTGTCCATAGTGGCTGCTGTCAAGTGCATCCCCCGCCGCAGCCTAGGAGTGTTTCCTGGTCTCCTGGCCTTCCACAGTATTTATTGTTGGTACATTTTCCACTAGGTGCTACTAACCAGAGCTCCTTGTAGTCCTGGTGTGCCTTCCTCTTTCATTTGGGCGGCCCAGGATTTCCACAGAAGAGGGATTTGGATTTCCTTCCTATTTTATTAAGTGTTAGCAAAATTTGCCATTTGAAATTGGCTCATGAAGGTCGGCCTTCTTTTGATTTCTTTTTCTGCTGCCTCCTGCGTGTCATCTGTCCAGCAAAGGGATCATTTAGAGCAGAGCAGTTCTGGTGAATATGAAATGCCCATAGGTCCCAGATTTGGGGTTGTTGTTTCCTAAAACGGCCACAAGGGGACAGCACTTATTCGTGCCCCGCTCTGCTTATGGGGAAACCTGAGCCCTGGCAAATGTGTGTTCCTGGGAAGACCAGGAGCTGACTGTGGCTCAGATCATGAACTTCTTATTGCCAAATTCAGACTCAAACTGAAGAAAGTAAGGAAAACCGCTAGACCATTCAGGTATGACCTAAATCAAATCCCTATGATTATACAGTGGAAGTGAGAAATAGATTTAAGGGTCTAGAGCTGATAGAGTGCCTCATGAACTATGGACAGAGGTTCATGACATTGCACAGGAGACAGGGATCAAGACCATCCCCATGGAAAAGAAATGCAAAAAAGCAAAATGGCTGTCTGGGGAGGCCTTACAAATAGCTATGAAAAGAAGAGAAGCCAAAAGCAAAGGAGAAAAGGAAAGATATAAGCATCTGAATGCAGAGTTCCAGAGAATAGCAAGAAGAGATAAGAAAGCCTTCTTCAATGATCAATGCAAAGAAATAGAGGAAAAGAACAGAATGGGAAAGACTAGAGATCTCTTCAAGAAAATTAGAGATACCAAGGGAACATTTCATGCAAAGATGGGCTCGATAAAGGACAGAAATGGTATGGACCTAACAGAAGCAGAAGATATTAAGAAGAGGTGGCAAGAATACACAGAAGAAATGTACAAAAAAGATCTTCACGACCCAGAATCATGATGATGTGATCACTCATCTAGAGCCAGACATCCTGGAATGTGAAGTCAAGTGAGCCTTAGGAGGCATCACTACGAACAAAGCTAGTGGAGGCGATGGAATTCCAGTTGAGCTGTTTCAAATCCTGAGAGATGATGCTGTGAAAGTGCTGCACTCAATAGGCCAGCAAATTTGGAAAACTCAGCAGTGGCCACAGGACTGCAAAAGGTCAGTTTTCATTTCAATCCCAAAGAAAGGCAATGCCAAAGAATGCTCAAACTACTGCACAATTGCACTCATCTCACATGCTAGTAAAGTAATGCTCAAAATTCTCCAAGCCAGACTTCAGCAATATGTGAACCATAAACTTCCTAATGTTCAAGCTGGTTTTAGAAAAGGCAGAGAAACCAGAGATCAAATTGCCAACATCCACTGGATCATGGAAAAAGCAAGAGAGTTCCAGAAAAACATCTATTTCTGCTTTATTGACTATGCCAAAGCCTTTGGGTGTGTGGATCACAATCAGTCAGTTCAGTTCAGTCGCTCAGTTGTGTCTGACTCTTTGCGACCCCATGAATCGCAGCACGCCAGGCCTCCCTGTCCATCACCAACTCCCGGAGTTCACTTAGACTCATGTCCATCGAGTCCGTGATGCCATCCAGCCATCTCATCCTCTGTCGTCCCCTTCTCCTCCTGCCCCTAATCCCTCCCAGCATCAGAGTCCTTTCCAATGAGTCAACTCTTCGCATGAGGTGGCCAAAGTACTGGAGTTTCAGCTTTAGCATCATTCCTTCCAAAGAATACCCAGAGCTGATCTCCTTCAGAATGGACTGGTTGGATCTCCTTGCAGTCCAGGGGACTCTCAAGAGTCTTCTCCAACACCACAGTTCAAAAGCATTAATTCTTCGGTGCTCAGCCTTCTTCACAGTCCAACTCTCACATCCATACATGACCACTGGAAAAACCATAGCCTTGACTAGACGGACCTTAGTCGGCAAAGTAATGTCTCTGCTTTTGAATATACTATCTAGGTTGGTCATAACTTTTCTTCCAAGGAGTAAGCGTCTTTTAATTTCATGGCTGCAGTCACCATCTGCAGTGATTTTGGAGCCCCCCCAAAACAAGTCAGACACTGTTTCCACTGTTTCCCCATCTATTTCCCATGAAGTGATGGGACCGGATGCCATGATCTTCATTTTCTGAATGTTGAGCTTTAAGCCAACTTTCTCACTCTCCTCTTTCACTTTCATCAAGAGGCTTTTTAGCTCCTCTTCACTTTCTGCCATAAGGGTGGTGTCATCTGCATGTCTGAGGTTATTGATACTTCTCCCGGCAATCTTGATTCCAGCTTGTGTTTCTTCCAGTCCAGCATTTCTCATGATGTACTCTGCATATAAGTTAAGTAAGCAGGGTGACAATATACAGCCTTGACGTACTCCTTTTCCTATTTGGAACCAGCCTGTTGTTCCATGTCCAGTTCTAACTGTTGCTTCCTGACCTGCATACAGATTTCTCAAGAGGCAGGTCAGGTGTTCTGGTATTCCCATCTCTTTCAGAATTTTCCACAGTTTATTGTGACCCACACAGTCAAAGGCTTTGGCATAATCAATAAAGCAGAAATAGATGTTTTTCTGGAACTCTCTTGCTTTTTCCATGATCCAGGGGATGTTGGCAATTTGATCTCTGGTTCCTCTGCCTTTTCTAAAACCAGCTTGAACATCAGGAAGTTCACGGTTCATGTATTGCTGAAGTCTGGCTTGGAGAATTTTGAGCATTACTTTACTAGCATGTGAGATGAGTGCAATTGTGCAGTAGTTTGAGCATTCTTTGGCATTGCCTTTCTTTGGAATTGGAATGAAAACTGACCTTTTGCAGTCCTGTGGCCACTGCTGAGTTTTCCAAATTTGCTGGCATATTGAGTACAGCACTTTCACAGCATCATCTTACAGGATTTGAAACAGCTCCACTGGAATTCCGTCACCTCCACTAGCTTTGTTCGTAGTGATGCTTTCTAAGGCCCACTTGACTTCACATTCCAAGATGTCTGGCTCTAGTTTAGTGATCACATCATCATGGTTATCTGGGTCGTGAAGATCTTTTTTGTACATTTCTTCTGTGTATTCTTGCCACCTCTTCTTAATAAACTGTGGAAAATTCTGAAAGAGATGGGAATACCAGAACACCTGACCTGCCTCTTGAGAAATCTGTATGCAGGTCAGGAAGCAACAGTTAGAACTGGACATGGAACAACAGACTGGTTCCAAATAAGAAAAGGAGTACGTCAAGGCTGTATATTGTCACCCTGCTTACTTAACTTATATGCAGAGTACATCATGAGAAATGCTGGACTGGAAGAAACACAAGCTGGAATCAAGATTGCCGGGAGAAGTATCAATAACCTCAGACATGCAGATGACACCACCCTTATGGCAGAAAGTGAAGAGGAGCTAAAAAGCCTCTTGATGAAAGTGAAAGAGGAGAGTGAGAAAGTTGGCTTAAAGCTCAACATTCAGAAAATGAAGATCATGGCATCCGGTCCCATCACTTCATGGGAAATAGATGGGGAAACAGTGGAAACAGTGTCAGACTTTATTTTTTGGTGCTCCAAAATCACTGCAGATGGTGACTGCAGCCATGAAATTAAAAGACGCTTACTCCTTGGAAGAAAAGTTATGACCAACCTAGATAGTATATTCAAAAGCAGAGACATTACTTTGCCGACTAAGGTCCGTCTAGTCAAGGCTATGGTTTTTCCTGTGGTCATGTATGGATGTGAGAGTTGGACTGTGAAGAAGGCTGAGCGCCGAAGAATTAATGCTTTTGAACTGTGGTGTTGGAGAAGACTCTTGAGAGTCCCCTGGACTGCAAGGAGATCCAACCAGTCCATTCTGAAGGAGATCAGCCCTGGGATTTCTTTGGAAGGAATGATGCTAAAGCTGAAACTCCAGTACTTTGGCCACCTCATGCGAAGAGTTGACTCATTGGAAAAGACTCTGATGCTGGGAGGGATTAGGGGCAGGAGGAGAAGGGGACGACAGAGGATGAGATGGCTGGATGGCATCACGGACTCAATGGACGTGAGTGTGAGTGAACTCTGGGAGATGGTGATGGACAGGGAGGCCTGGCGTGCTGCGATTCATGGGGTCGCAAAGAGTCGGACACGACTGAGCGACTGAACTGAACTGAACTGAACTGGGCTGGAAATTATTGTGGAAAGGGCAGAACAGACACAAAGGGCCAGGGTGTCATTCCTTCTGCCCCTTACCCTTCTCCTCCAGACCTATCCCATCCCCAGCCAAAGTCTTATGCTGAGGCAGCTGTCCTAGGCAGGTGGAGCTTCTCTAGGGAGAGAGGCTGGAAGTAGGAACCCTCTGAGCAAAAGAGGGGAAGACAGGGTGACTTTTCAAACCTCTTCCAACACAGAGAGTCCACCATTTTCTAGGTGCAAGAGGCTTGCTTTATGTGTAGGGGACCACTTGGATTTTAAGGTGGTGGTCTCAGGCAGTCAAGATATCAATGTGCTCCTTGGCTGGCACAATCTTTCCAGCTCCCCCATGAAGACCTCAGTTTGACCCAGAAGTCAAGCCCATTAAGGCCCAGGGATGAGAGAGCAGCACAGGGGTCTGAGACCTGAGGAGAATGCAGACGCTGGTTTGGGGAGTTTTCTTCTTGAGTAATTTTTATTTTCTGTTCAAATCAGTCCTGAATTTAAACCAGAGTCTGCCCTGAATGTGGCACTCATTTTGGCCTGCCTCTGGTCCACACAAGCCTGCCTCTGGTCCACTGAGGACTGAGTCTTCTCAACACTATGGCCTGAATCTATACATGAGGCCTGATGTGGTCTACCACGAGGCCTGACTCTCATCCACACTGAGGCCTGACTGTGTCTAAACTGGGCCTGACCCTGGTCCACACTGGAGGCTGACTGTGGTACTCACTTAGTCCTGACTCTGTTTCACTTTGAGGACTGACTCCAGTCCACGCTGAGGTCTGACTGTGGTCCACACTCATGCCTGGCTCTCGTCCACACTCAGGCCTGCCAGTATTCCACAGTAAGGCCTGGCTCTTGTCCACACTACGGACTGCCTCTGGGCCACACTCGGGCCTGACTCTGGTCCACACTGAGTCCTGACTCCTGACTCGAACTCACTTAGGACTGACTCTGGTCCACACTCAGGCCTATAGATGGTCCACAATGAGGCCTGAATCGATGCACACTGGGGCCTGACTGTGTCTAAACTGGGCCTGACCCTGGTCTACACTGAAAGGCTGACTGTGGTACTCTCTTAGTCCTGACTCTAGTCCACGCAGAGGCCTCACTCTGGTCCACGCTCAGGTCTGGCCCTGGTCCACAATCAGGCTTGCCTTTGGTCCATACAGAGGGCTGTTTCTTGTCCACACTCAGGCCTGGCTCTGGTCAAACTGAGGCCTGACTGTGGACCACACTGAGGCTGCACTTTGGTCCACAGAGGCCCGACCCTCACCCATGTTGAGTCCTGAATCTATACACACTGAGGCCTGACTCCAGTCCTCACTTAGGCCTCACTCTGGTCCACACTAACACCTCACCTTGGTCCAAACAAAGGCTGGACTCTGATCTGGTCCACACTCAGGCCTGACTCTGGTTCATCACTGAGGCCTGAGTCCAGTCCTCACTTAGGCCTCACTCTGGGCCACACTAAGGCCCGACTCCTGGTGAACACTAAGGCCTCACTCTTGTCTACATAATGCCTGACTCTGGGCCACACTAATGCCTGGCCCTGGTGTACACTAAGGCCTGACCCTCATATACACTAAGCCTGACTGCGGTACTCAGGCCTGACTCTGGGCCACACTCAGGCCTGACTCTGGGCCACACTAAGGTCTCACTCTGGGGCACGCTAAGGCCTGACTGTGGCACTCCCCTAGGCCTGACTCTGGTCCACCTTAGGCCTGACTCTGGTCCACAGTAGGCCTGACTCTGGCCCACAGTAGGCCTGACGCTGGTCCACCCTAGCCCTGACTCTGGTCCACACTGAGATGTGACTCTGGCCAACACTCAGGCCTGACTCTGGTCCTCACATATTCCTGACCCTGGGCCTGACTTATTCTTGACTCTGGTCCTCACTTGGGCCTAACTGTGGCCACACTAAGGCCTGATTCTAGTCTTAGGTCTTACTCTGGTCCACATCAAGACCTGACTCTGGTTGTAGCAAAGGCCTGTCTCATCGTAAGGCAGGTCTAACTCTGGTCCTCACAAAGGAAGGCCTTCGTCTGTCCCTCCCTCAGCCTCTGAGTCCGTCTTCTCTATGGCCTATACATCCTAAATCAACTCTACTCAAAAATAAGTTAAAATCACCAGTGGGCTGCAGGTAAGTGAAAAACCATCACAAAATTTCAAAGCTATTATCAACAAAGGACTATACACAGCGTCATCTATTTAGCTTCCATGCCTAGTGAGAGATCTGGAGAAAGCTACTGTTGCTCTGAAGACAGCTGGACCTGAATGGCGCTGGCAGCATGAGGAACAGTAACCAAGACGGCTAGGCAGCCTACGGCACGGGGAGAGGTGACGGTAAAGAAGGGGCAGTTCAGATACACAGGCAGTGTCATTCTGCCGTAAAATACGATCAAATAATGCCTTTTCCAGCCACAGCAACTGAAAATCATATGATCATGATCTTGGAGAGACAGCAGTGAGCGGTTCTGAAGAGAAATCTTAGCTCCCTGCTCAGGAATTGAACCTGGGTAGCCTGTATGAACACCAGGGTTCCAACCCTGAGACCACCAGTGGCCAGAGGCTAGAAGCAAAGTGACCCTGCGACTTTTCCGCATTTGAAGCCAAGGCTATTTTTAAGGAGGCGAGAGGTGTAAGTACACATATGAAGTCCACTATTATAGACACAGCACCACCTGTGGTAGAGCACCCGGGGGCCCAGTTCACGGCAGAAGCAGGACAGAGACACAACCGAGAGACGCTGGGCATCTGAGGGGCACAGGAAGAGGCGGTGCGAGCCCCTCACGTGGGCCAGCCCTTCCGCGCCTGTGGTCACCTCTCACCAACTGTCTCGTTTCTTTCTTCACGCACATCTGCCTCGTCTAGGACCCTGCCCGAGCTGTGGGCACGACTTTTTGCTAAGATTGACCCACAGTAGAAGCCTGTGGGTGCACATCCACACTTATTATGGGGTGGGACCCCCTCCCTCTTTGGCCTCCAAGGAGCCTTCCTGCGCCTGTGCAGACAGGGAAGTCTTCCTTGACCTCAGGCGCAGGCACCTGATCTCTTTATTCCGGCAGAGCTCAGCCTCTGCCATTAGCTTGAATGTCTGGGTGAAAACAAAGCTTCAGTTTCACTCCACTTGACAAACACCAGCGGTCCAGCCCAGAGGCCCCTCTATCTCCCACCTCAAATCCCTCTGAGAGACATGAAGCCCAGAAATCTTTATTGGAAGGGTGCAGGTCTGTCTTCTGTAGTTTCTTCAAGCTGGCGTGGGGCTCGTAGGCCCTACCTAGCTGGGCCATGGAGCTCTTGCCCTGTCTCATTTAGGGGCCTCGGAGGGACTTCTGTGGCTACTCCTGAAGGATCTGTTCTGGGGATTCGCTGGAATCTCTGCATCACCATCATCTTGATGTGAAACTGTAGGAATCTGAGACAAATTTAACAAGTAGATTTAAAAAGGCGGGAGCCAAAGATCAGTAAAAGAATTATTTTGACCAGAGGCCCAAGCAGGAGTAAGAACCAGGTTATGTTTTTTACAAATTTCAGTCCTGGTGCAGATATAGAGTCAGTGCCTGCCCATGGGAACAGGACCTTCTGTTGTGGTCTCACATATTTTGGGCATCATTTTTATTAGCCCAGAGTGACTGATGTAGGTGTGACAGGCCACTCAACTTCAGAAGTAGTTGGAGAAGTGACAACCTGAATATTAATATTCAAAATTGATCTCATTTATTTCCAGGAGAATAAGCTTCAATGCCCATTCAAGGACACTTGCAGGCTTGTAGCCGGTTGTCTAGTTTGATCTAAGTTGGTTTTGATGTATTATTAACACTTAAACCAAAGCATCCCCCTTGGTCCTTTAATGCACATTTTTTGTCACCTTCTAGATCTATATTTCTTCTATTTTTCCCCATTTATAAACAACCAACTATAGAGTAGAATTATTATCATTACTTTTTTACAACAAAAACATCTCCAGTCTTTATATCTTCTCTCATTGACAACACATATCTTACTTTATGCACCAAAATCTTTTCCTTGTCACTTTAGTAGCTCTGATTCCATATTATAATTTTTAACCTTTGAAAAACCATAACTCCTAGTGAAAACCAAGAAGAAAGCAATTCTGAACTTTTTATCGTATTGGCATTCTCTAATTAGCAAACTCAGGAACATATTTTAGAACCTCTAAAAACGTGTTTTTCCAAAGTTCAATTTCTTTTCTCAGTGTAATACAAGGGATGTGTCTAATAAGACCAAATAGCCTTAGTTTTTTTTTCTTGTAATTAGAATTATGTGATTTGTAAGTACTTACTTTTCTTTAAGTCAGTTAAATATAGCTCACTTACAAATTAACCTCAGCAATATTATCCAAAGACAGAGACACACCGAGGCATACATAAAGCGAGACAGACAGCGATCTCCTAGTTTTCCGGTTAAGATTTATTATAAAATGTCTTTTGCCCCTTTTCTTTTTCTTGGCTTGATTTCCTAATTTACCCAAGGCTGAAGTCTCAGGTAAAGTGGGCTGTGTATCTCCCGGTCAAGATAAAAGCTTCAGGCTTTTTTCTTGGTATATTTTTATTTTCTCAGGGTCAGAGTTCTAGGGAAAAAAAACGAAAAGTATTTCAACAAGCCAGCTTTTCCTAACTGCACATGCAGAAGGAACCAGTTTTGCAATTTAAAAGAAGTTTCATTTTAACCCATTTTCTCTGGCCTGTAAAGAATAGCACGGCCATCTAGGGTCAGAAGCTGTCATCTCTCCTTTCTGTAGGCCTAGTCGCAGAGCTAACATACAGACCGAACACGCTCAGCTCGACCCTAATAGCGGGAGCAGGCCGGCTGATAAAGTGCTGTCCCAGCAGGGACTGTCCCTCTGGCAGCTGGGGTCTTAGGTTGATCAGAAGGGTCTGAAGGAATAGGGGACACGCAGGAAGAGGGGAAGCTTGGTTCTTTTCCCACTTTCTTCTCTCACTGCTATACATCAAATAGATAAACAAAAAGGACCTACTGAACAGCACAGGACGTCAACTGAACACACTGTGATAATCTATACGGAAAAAAGGAATAGACATATGTCCGTGTATAACTGAATCAAGTTCCTGTACACCAAAAAGAAACATGACGTTGGAAATCAGGTCTACGCCAATAGACAATAAAAAATTACCAAAAAAACGGGGGGGGGGGGGGGGGGGGGCCTGAAGAAATGCTGCCACCTTGTGGGCACTTTTGGTAACAACACCTGAAAAGCCTGTGCTGCGGCTGCTGCTGATGGGCACTTACTCTTCACCAGGTCTCCGAGGGCTTCCCCTGTGGCTCAGCTGGTAAAGAATCTGCCTGCGATGTGGGACACCTGGGTTTGGCCCCTCGGTTGGGAAGATCCCCTGGAGAAGGGAAAGGCTACCCACTCCGGTATTCTGGCCTGGAGAATTCCGTGGACTGTATAGTCCATGGGGTCACAGAGTTGGGCACGACTGAGCAACTTTCTCTTCACTGTGAGAATATAAGGAAAAAACACCTGTCCTCAACAGCTCTCCTCAGCTTCAATGATGGCTCAGCTCATAAAGAATCCGCCTGCAATGCGGGAGACCTGGGTTGGATCCCTGGGTTGGGAAGATCCCCTGAAGAAGGGAACGGCTACCCACTCCGGTATTCTGGCCTGGAGAATTCCGTGGACTGTATAGTCCATAGGGTGGCAAAGAGTCGGACACGACTGAGTGACTTTCACTTTTCACTTTCATTCAATAAATCTCCTCAGGCAGGTCCTGGAAAAAGTATTCAAAATGGAGCAGAAGGTCAAGAAGCCCACGGTGACTTGAGAGGTAAGTGTTACTCACACTCTTTAAAAATAATCACATGAAAAGATTTTATATCTCTAAATCTTATAGAAATGCAAATCAAAACTGCAAACTACCTCAGACTGGCTTTTGGCAAAAAGTCTACAAACCATAAACACTGGAGAGAGTGTGAAGAAAAGGGAGCCCTCCAACACCGATGCTGGCATGATAAATTGTTAACAGCCAGGATGGAGGACAGGGTGGAGGTTCCTTAAACAAGTGGAAAGAGAATGCCATTAGGACACTCCCTAAACTCACGCAGAAAAACATACTCCAAATCAGTTAAAGATCTAAATGAAGGACGGATACTATAAACCTCTTGAGAAAAATACAGGCAGAACATGCTTTGCTATAAATCACAGCCAGTTTGCTTTAGATTCATTCTTAGAATAATGAAAACCCGAACCAAACAAATGGGACCTCATTGACCTTAAAAGTATTTGAGCAGCCGTGAAGTTGCTTAGTCGTGTCCGACTCTTTGCGACCCCATGAACTGCAGCCTACCAGGCTCCTCTGTCCATGGGATTTTCCAGGCAATAGTACTGGAGTGGATTGCCATTTCTTCTCCAGAGCAGCAGGGTAAACCATAAATAAAAGAAAAAGACAACCCTCAGAATGGGGGAAAAAAGTATTTGCAAATGGAGATAGCCACAACAGGCAAACACCTCATGCAGCTCAATATCAAAAAACAACCCAACAGAAAAATGGGCCAAAGATCTAATGGACATTTCTCCAGAGAAGGCATCCAGGTGGCCATAAGGCACCTGAAAAGATGCTCAGCATCCCTAATCTTTAGAGAAATGCAAATCAAAAGTTCAAGGACGTATCACTTCACGCCAGTCAGCATGGCCATTTCAAAAATTCGACAACAATAAATGCTGGAGGGGGTGTGGAGAGAAGGGAACCCTCCTCCACTGAGTGGGAAAGTGAATCAGTGCATCCACTCTGGAGAACAGTATGGAGGGTCTGTGAAACACTCAACCAAAAAGTACCAAGTGACCCAGCCATCTCACGCCTGGGTGTGGATCCTCAGAAAACCAAGTGTTCAAAAGATACTGCATGCCAACAATCATGGCAACACCAGGTACAATATCCAAGATACGAAAGAAACCTAAGTGTAGAAGGTCACGTGCATGGGTAAAGAAGATGGGGCACGCATACACAAGGCAGCGCTGCCCAGCCATAGAAAGGATGAAAGGCCACTTCCAGCCGCAGGAAGAACTAGAGATGATCGCTCACTGAGACAAGACAAGCATCACACATTATCCCTCCAGGTGGAATCTAAACATGGGTGCAATGAACTTCTTTACAAAACAGATTAAACAGCTTTACAGACTTAGTAGAGAAACTCATGGTTACCAAAAATGAAAGGTGTGGGGGCAGGGAGAAATTAGCAGGCTGAGAATAACATACACACTACTATTTACAAAATAGTCCGCAAGGACCCACTGCAGAGCACAAGGAACCCTACTCAGCAATCTTTAATAACCTATTGGGGGCGGGAGGAGAAGGGGACGACAGAGGGTGAGATGGCTGGATGGCGTCGCTGACTCAACGGACATGAGTTTGAGCAAACTCTAGGAGTTGGTGATGGACAGGGAGGCCTGGAGCGCTGCAGTCCAAGGGGTCACAAAGAGTCGGACACGACTGAGCCACTGAGAAACGCACCCGAAAAGAACGTATACACATCTACATACAAATTAATTAAGTTGTTATACACAAAAGAGAAAAGGGGGCTTCCCAGATGGTGCTAGTGGTTAAGAACCCACCAGTGAAAGCAGGCAGACATAAGAGTTGTGGGTTCGATCTCTGTGGTCAGAAGATCCCCTGGAGGAGGGCCTGGCAACTCACTCCAGTATTCTTGCCTGGAGAAGCCCATGGACAGAGGACCCTGGTCAGTTACAGTCCATCAGGTCCCAGAGTTGGACACAGACACTGAACCTAATTAGCACACAAATAAAAAAAAACCCATAACAATGCAAATCACCTATAGACTGGAATTCAAAATAAACAAACAAAAAAAGAACTGCTGACTCCATTCCCCTCAGGCCTTGGGTACCTGGGCTGGAGTCACGTCCCTGGAGCCTGAGCAGGCTTGGGTCCCCACGCTGGACTGTGGTGGGGCTGCAGGAGCTGGGGAGGGTGTCCAGGCAATGTGCCCCCTGCCACCCTCCATGGACCTGGACTTCCTGTTCCCCTCTGCACGAGCCCACAATCTCCAGACCCAGGGGGCCCTGCTGCAGCAAAACCAAGCCTAGTGCCCCAAAGGATGGCGGAGTCTCTGGCCTGGAAGAGCTTTGCAAAGTCCCCTGGGCTCCCCGTCTCCTGCTGGCAGGGTCCCCACCTCCAGCCTCCTTCCTCAGGGTCGCCCACTTGAGGAGGACACCATCCTCAGCAGAGTGGTGCGGCAATCGCTGGGATGTGTCCGGGGGATGAAGACTATGGGGGAAGAAGCGAGGTAACACAAGCCTTGAGTGTTTCCATTCTAGTTGACAACCAAGGAACTGGACTTGCCCTAAGTCTCTGGTTGCCCCGGTAACTAGAGTTGGGCATGAGGAAATGCTGCCGCCTTGTGGCCATTCCTTGTAGCAACCACCTGAAAACCTGGGCAGCTGCTGCTGCTAAGTCGCTTCAGTCTAAGTGCTAAGACTCTGTGCGACCCCAGAGACGGCAGCCCACCAGGCTTCCCTGTCCCTGGGATTCTCCAGGGAAGAATACTGGAGTGGGTTGCTATTTCCTTCCCCAATGCGCGAAAGTGAAAAGTGAAAGGAAAGTCGCTCAGCCGTGTCCGACTCTTTGCGACCCCATGGACTGCAGCCCACCAGGCTCCTCCGTCCATGGGATTTTCCAGCCAAGAGTACTGGAGTGGGGTGCCATCGCCTTCTCGGAAGAAAACCTGGGCTGATGGGCTCTTAATACTCACAAAGCCTGCAGGGCTGGAAATGACACCTGCCCTCAAGAAATGCCCTGGGACAAATCACCAGAAAAGAATTCAAAACAAGGCTAACTTGAAGTCAGTGAGGTTAATTGTACTCACAGGGTAGAAGGTAAAAAGCCCTCAGAAAGATACTCAACATCAATAATTATTAAAGAAATACAAATTAAAACCAGGATGCGGTATCACCTCACACGGCTCAGAATGGCCATCCTCAAGAGATCGTCAAAGGTTAAATGCTGCTGAGGGTGAGGGGAACAGAACCGTCATACACTGTGGGCAGGGCTGCAAGTGGGCAGGTGCGGCCACGAAGAGAATATTCGGAGTCTCCTTAAAACACGAAGGAGAGAGCTACCACATTTTTGGGCAACCCCACTCCCTGCTTTGGCCTGGAAAAAATCCTAACTCAAAGAGAACACGCGCACCGCTATTTTTAGGGCAGCACTATTCACAATAGCCAAGATATAACATTAACCAAAATATCCATCAATAGATAAATGAAGACTAACTGGGCCATCCGTACACTGGAATACACTCATGAATCAAAAAAAAGAGAGAGAAGGAAAAACGCCATGGGCAGCAGCATGGATGGGCCAAGAAAGTATCTGACTAAGTGAGGTTAGAGACAGCAAGACAAATATCCTAAATATTACTCACAGGTGGAAGACAGAAGTTCATGCAGATGAAGTAACTTGCAAATAGAAACAGACTCAGAAAGGTAAAAAACCAACTCATGATTTTCTTTTTAATTGTGGGGAGGGATAGTAAGAGGGATTAAAAGGTACACATTCAGTTCAGCTCAGTCGCTCAGTCGTGTCCGACTCTTTGCGACCCCATGAATCGCAGCACGCCAGGCCTCCCTGTCCATCACCATCTCCCAGAGTTCACTCAGACGCACGCCCATCGAGTCCGTGATGCCATCCAGCCATCTCATCCTCTGTCGTCCCCTTCTCCTCCTGCCCCCAATCCTTCCCAGCATCACAGTCTTTTCCAATGAGTCAACTCTTCGCATGAGGTGGCCAAAGTACTGGAGTTTCAGCTTTAGCATCATTCCTTCCAAAGAAATCCCGGGGCTGATCTCCTTCAGAATGCACTGGTTGGATCTCCTTGCAGTCCAGGGGACTCTCAAGAGTCTTCTCTAACACCACAGTTCAAAAGCATCAATTCTCTGTCGCTCAGCCTTCTTCACAGTCCAACTCTCACATCCATACATGACCACAGGAAAAACCATAGCCTTGACTAGACGGACCTTAGTCGGCAAAGTAATATCTCTGCTTTTGAATATGCTATCTAGGTTGGTCATAACTTTTCTTCCAAGGAGTAAGCGTCTTTTAATTTCATGGCTGCAGTCACCATCTGCAGTGATTTTGGAGCCCCCCAAAATAAAGTCTGACACTGTTTGCACTGTTTCCCCACCTATTTCCCATGAAGTGATGGGACCGGATGCCATGATCAACATTTTCTGAATGTTGAGCTTTAAGCCAACTTTTTCACTCTCCTCTTTCACTTTCATCAAGAGGCTTTTTAGTTCCTCTTCACTTTCTGCCATAAGGGTGGTGTCATCTGCATACCTGAGGTGACTGATATTTCTCCCGGCAATCTTGATTCCAGCTTGTGTTTCTTCCAGTCCAGCGTTTCTCATGATGTACTCTGCATAGAAGTTAAATAAGCAGGGTGACAATATACAGCCTTGACGTACTCCTTTTCCTATTTGGAACCAGTCTGTTGTTCCATGTCCAATTCTGACTGTTGCTTCCTGACCTGCATACAGATTTCTCAAGAGGCAGGTCAGGTGGTCTGGTATTCCCATCTCTTTCATAATTTTCCACAGTTTATTGTGATCCACACAGTCAAAGGCTTTGGCATAGTCAATAAAGCAGAAATAGATGTTTTTCTGGAACTCTCTTGCTTTTTCCATGATCCAGGGGATGTTGGCAATTTGATCTCTGGTTCCTCTGCCTTTTCTAAAACTAGCTTGAACATCAGGAAGTTCACGGTTCACGTATTGCTGAAGCCTGGCTTGGAGAATTTTGAGCATTACTTTACTAGCATGTGAGATGAGTGCAATTGTGCGGTCATTTGAGCATTCTTTGGCATTGCCTTTCTTTGGGATTGGAATGAAAACTGACCTTTTCCAGTCCTGTGGCCACTGCTGAGTTTTCCAAATTTGCTGGCATATTGAGTACAGCACTTTCACAGCATCATCTTTCAGGATTTGAAATAGCTCCACTGGAATTCCATCACCTCCACTAGCTTTGTTCGTAGTGATGCTTTCTAAGGCCCTCTTGACTTCACATTCCAGGATGTCTCACTCTAGATGAGTGATCACACCATCCTGATTATCCGGGTTGTGAAAATCTTTTTTGTACAGTTCTTCTGTGTATTCTTGCCACCTCTTCTTAATATCTTCTGCTTTTGTTAGGTCCATACCGTTTCTGTCCTTTATCGAGCCCATCTTTGCATGAAATGTTCCCTTGGTATCTCTAATTTTCTTGAAGAGATCTCTAGTCTTTCCCATTCTGTTCTTTTCCTCTATTTCTTTGCACTGATCGCTGAAGAAGGCGTTCTTATCTCTTCTTGCTATTCTTTGGAATTCTGCATTCAGATGCTTATATCTTTCCTTTTCTCCTTTGCTTTTCACTTCTCTTCTTTTCACAGCTATTTGTAAGGCCACCCCAGGCAGCCATTTTGCTTTTTTGCATTTCTTTTCCATGGAGATGGTCTTGATCCCTGTCTCCTGTCCAATGTCATGAACCTCCGTCCATAGTTCATCAGGCACTCTGTCTATCAGATCTAGTCCCTTAAATCTATTTCTCACTTCCATTGTATAATCATAAGAGATTTGATTTAGGTCATACCTGAATGGTCTAGCGGTTTTCCCCACTTTCTTCAATTTGAGCCTGAATTTGGTAATAAGGAGCTCATGATCTGAGCCACAGTCAGCTCCTGGTCTTGTTTTTGTTGACTGTATAGAGCTTCTCCATCTTTGGCTGCAAAGAATATAATCAATCTGATTACGGTATTGACCATCTGGTCATGTCCATGTGTAGAGTCTTCTCTTGTGTTGTTGGAAGAGGGTGTTTGCTATGACCAGTGCATTTTCTTGGCAAAACTCTATTAGCCTTTGCCCTGCTTCATTCCACATTCCGAGGCCAAATTTGCCTGTAACTCCTGGTGTTTCTTGACTTCCTACTTTTGCATTCCACTCCCCTATAATGAAAAGGACATCTTTATTGGGTGTTAGTTCTAAAAGGTCTTGTAGGTCTTCATAGAACCATTCAACTTCAGCTTCTTCAGTGTTACTGGTTGGGGCATAGACTTGGATTACCATGATATTGAATGGTTTGCCTTGGAGACGAACAGAGATCATTCTGTTGTTTTGAGATTGCATCCAAGTACTGCATTTCGGACTCTTTTGTTGACCATGATGGCTACTCCATTTCTTCTCAGGGATTCCTGCCTGCAGTAGTAGATATAATGGTCATCTGAGTTAAATTCAACCATTCCAGTCCATTTTAGTTCACTGATTCCTAGAATGTCGACGTTCACTCTTGCCATCTCTTGTTTGACCACTTCCAATTTGCCTTGATTCATGGACCTGACATTCCAGGTTCCTATGCAATATTACTCTTTACAGCATCGAACCTTGTTTCTATCACCAGTCACATCCACAGCTGAGTACTGTTTTTGCTTTTGCTCCATCCCTTCATTCTTTCCGGAGTTATTTCTCCACTGATCTCCAGTAGCATATTGGGCACCTACTGACCTGGGGAGCTCCTCTTTCAGTATCCTATCATTTTGCCTATCCATACTGTTCATGGGGTTCTCAAGGCAAGAATACTGAAGTGGTTTGCCATTCCCTTCTCCAGTGGACCACATTCGGTCAGACCTCTCCACCATGACCCCCCGTCTTAGGTTGCCCCGCAGGCATGGCTTGGTTTCACTGAGTTAGACAAGGCTGTGGTCCTAGTGTGATTAGACTGACTAGTTTTCTGTGAGTATGGTTTCGGTGTGTCTGCCCTCTGATGCCCTCTTGCAACACCTATCATCTTTTACTTGGGTTTCTCTTACCTTGGGCGTGGGGTATCTCTTCACGGCTGCTCCAGCAAAGCGTAGCCACTGCTCCTTACCTAGGATGAGGGGTATCTCCTCACCGCTGCCCTTCCTGACCTTAAACGTGGGATGGCTCCTATAGGCCCTCCTGCACCCGCTCAGCCACCGCTCCTTGGACGTGGGGTTGCTCCTCCCGGCCGCTGCACATTACTACATATCAAATAGGTAATCTAAAAGGACTAACTGAATAGCACAGGAAGTCAATGGAACAAACTGGGATAACCTTCATGAGAAAAGACCCTGGAAAAGAACAGACAAATGTCTATGTCTGCTTGAAAAAATGCCATTATACGTCTATATCTATTTGAAAAAAATGTCCCGTTAGACCCTTGGCCCATTTTTGTTGTGTTTTATTTTTTATTGAGCTGCATGGGCCGTTTGTTTTGCAGATGAATTACTTGATATATTTGCTTGCAAACTTATTTTTTCCATTCTGAGGCTCTGAGGGTTGTCCTTTTGATTATGCTTTCCCTTGCATAAATTAATGCAAATACAACCTAAACAAATACAACCTTGGAAATCAACTCTATTAGAAAATAAAAATTAAAATACAAAAAAAAAAAAAAAAAAAAGAGGGAGAAGAAATGCTGCTGCCTTGTGGCCTCTTTTGGTAACAACTTAAAAACTGCGCTGATGGGCACTTACTTCCGAGGCCTGTGGAAAGTAAGGAGGAAACACCTGTTCTCAACAAATGTCCTGGGGTAGGTCCTGGGAGAAGAGTCAAAACTGGGCAGACGGTCAGGAGGCCAATATCAAGAGGTCAGTTTTACTCTCACTGTTTTAAGAAACAATCACATGAAAAGATTTCAACATCGTGAAATCTTAGAGAAATGCAAATTAAAACACAGTGAGGTACCACCCACACTGGTCAGAATGGCCTATTCTGGAGAAAAGGGAATCCTCCTGCACTGATGCTGGCAAGGTAAACTTAACAGCCAGGATGGAGGATGGGGTGGAGGGTCCTTAAACAAACTAAAAGAGAATGAAATTACCTCACTCCATAACTGTTTAAAGAAAAATAATTCCAAATTGGTTAAAGAACTGAATGGAGGAAGAGTTATGCCCCACCTCTAGAGGAAAACATAGGAAGAACAAGCCTTGACATAAATCGCAACAAGTTCTTTTTTGATCCACCTCTTAGAATAATGAAAAATAGAAAAACAAAACAAAACCTCAATAAAAGGACCTCATTAACCTTAAAAGCACTTGCACAGCAAGGGAAAACATAAACAAAAGGACAGCCCTCCGAGCCTCAGAATGGAGAAAATAAGTTTGCAAGCAAATATATCAGCAAGTAATTCATCTGCAAAACGAGAAAACAGCACATGCGGCTCAATAAAAAATAAAATACAACAGAAAAATGGGCCAAAGATCTAAATGGACATTTTTTTCAAAGAATGCATTCAGATACCTTAAAGCACATGAAATCACTAAAGACTGGAGAAATGCAAATCGAAACAACCAGGTATTTGCTCGCATCATTGAAAACGACCATCTTCCAAAAGATATACAAAGACTACACTCCGCCCGCGTGCGCTGGGGCCAGGGAATCCTGCTACACTTCGGGCAGGGATGTAAATGGGTAGGTGCAGAAAGGAAACACTAAGGAGATTCCTTCAAAGAGTAAACACAGACTTCCCGCCCCCTCTCGCAAGCCCACTGAGATCCAGAGACAGTAAAAATCTTAAATGATACGGTGTGCACCTGCCGTGTCCAGCACAGCGGGTGAGAAAGACCTGAAACGGGGCGAGCGCGTAATGAAAAGACAGACACGTGTAATGTGGCAAGCGGGCAGTCAGGAGGCCCTCCTGCTCTGCGTGGCAGGAAGACAAAGCGGCTCCTTTCAGCCCGCACGTTATTGGCAGAGGTGACACGAGGTCATCAGGGAATAGCTATGCTGGGGAGTTTGATCAGCGCCCCATGAAGTTAAGGCTCTGCTGTTGATCAGCACCATCTTGTTTTGTTTCCACGGGGACGCACGCAGGGGTAGGCAGTGAAGCGGAGCAGAGCACGTCCTGCCCCAAGAAAGTCCGTTTGGCATGTTCACCAGGGCAATCACGAGGGCGCAGTCTGTCGCACCCTCGAGTCACGGGCAGGTTCTGGTCTCTGCTCCGCCAGGCTGCAACATGCACCCTTATCTTCAGGGCGGCACTAGTCACAATATCCAAGACAGAACATAAACCAAAACGTCCATCCATAGAGAAGTGAAGCGTAACTGGTCCATCTAGACACTGGAATACATTCAGCCATCAACAAGCAGGAAAAAGTGCAGTAGCATGCATGGACTGAGAGATTTAAGAGTCAAGTCAGTGAGAGGGAAAGAGAAATACCACATCACTTACAAGTGGAATCTATAAATTCATTCAAATAAACTGATTTGTAAACAGAAACAGACTCATAGACTTAGAAAATGAATTTAGGATTATTAAAATCAAAAGGCAGGAGAAGGAAGACATTAAAAGGTTGGGATTAACATATACACACTACTTATTAGCAGACAGAATATCCCAAAGGACCTACTGTTAGCACCGGGAAGTCTACTGGGCCCACTGTAATAAAATAAAAAATTTCTTAAAAATAAATAAAATTTAAAGATATGTGCCTTAAAAAAAATAAATAAATAACCTATGTGGGGAAAGACCCTGAAGAAGAACAGATAATCTGTGTATAACTGAATCAAGTTCCTGTCTTGTGAAACAAACACAACAGAAATCAAATCTACTTCAACAGAAAAAAAAAAAAAAGACTGCGGGGAAATGCTGCCGCCTTGTGGCCACGTTTCATAACAACAACTGAAAAACCTGGAGAAGGCAGGAGTGAACTCAACAGTCTAGGAATCAGCGAACTAAAATGGACTGAAATGGTTGAATTTAACTCAGATGACCATTATATCTACTACTGCGGGCAGGAATCCCTCAGAAGAAATGGAGTAGCCATCATGGTCAACAAAAGAGTCCGAAATGCAGTACTTGGATGCAATCTCAAAACAACAGAATGATCTCTGTTCGTCTCCCAAGGCAAACCATTCAGTATCATGGTAATTCAAGCCTATGCCCCAACCAGTAAAGCTGAAGAAGCTGAAGCTGAATGGTTCTATGAAGACCTACAAGACCTTTTAGAACTAACACCCCCAAAAGATGTCCTTTTCATTATAGGGGACTGGAATGCAAAAGTAGGAAGTCAAGAAACACCTGGAGTTACAGGCAAATTTGGCCTTGGAATGTGGAATGAAGCAGGGCAAAGGCTAATAGAGTTTTGCCAAGAAAATGCACTGGTCATAGCAAACACCCTCTTCCAACAACACAAGAGAAGACTCTACACATGGACATGACCAGATGGTCAACACCAAAATCAGATTGATTATATTCTTGGCAGCCAAAGATGGAGAAGCTCTATACAGACAGCAAAAAAAAGACAGGGAGCTAACTGTGGCTCAGATCATGAACTCCTTATTGCCAAATTCAGACTTAAAGAAAGTCGGGAAAACCGCTAGACCATTCAGGTATGACCTAAATCAAATCCCTTATGATTATACAGTGGAAGTGAGAAATAGATTTAAGGGACTAGACCTGATAGACAGAGCGCCTGATGAACTATGGACGGAGGTTCGTGACATTGTACAGGAGACAGTAAGAAGAACTGACCTCTGGAGACTGGCCTCTTGACTGTCTGCCCTCTTTTGAATTTTTTTTTCCCCAGACCTACCTGAGGACTTTTGTTGAGGACACGTGTTTTTTCCTTACATCCATCCCCTCAGGCCTGGGAAGTATTAAATACCCATCAGTCAGTCAGTTCAGTCGCTCAGTCGTATCCAACTCTTTGCAACCCCATGAATCGCAGCACGCCAGGCCTCCCTGTCTATCACCAACTCCCGGAGTTTACCCAAACTCATGTCCATCGAGTTGGTGATGCCACCCAGCCATCTCATCCTCTGTCGTCCCCTTCTCCTCTTGCCCCCAATCCCTCCCAGCATCAAAGTCTTTTCCAATGAGTTAACTCTTTGCATGAGGTGGCCAAAGTACTGGAGTTTCAGCTTCAACATCAGTCCTTCCAATGAACACCCAGGACTGATCTTCTTTAGGATGGACTGGTTGGATCTCCTTGCAGTCCAAGGGACTCTCAAGAGTCTTCTCCAACACCACAGCTCAAAAGCATCAATTCTTCAGCACTCAGCCTTCTTCACAGTCCAACTCTCACATCCACACATGACCACTGGAAAAACCATAGCCTTGACTAGACGGACCTTTGTTGACAAAGTAATGTCTTTGCTTTTGAATATGCGATCTAGGTTGGTCATAACTTTCCTTCCAAGGAGTAAGCGTCTTTTAATTTCATGGCTGCAGTCACCATCTGCAGTGATTTTGGAGCCCAGAAAAATAAAGTCTGATACTGTTTCCACCGTTTCCCCATCTATTTCCCATGAAGTAATGGGACCAGACGCCATGATCTTCGTTTTCTGAATGTTGAGCTTTAAGCCAACTTTTTCACTCTCCTCTTTCACTTTCATCAAGAGGCTCTTTAGTTCCTCTTCACTTTCTGCATGGAGTATAGTTGATTTATAATGCTCTGTTTCAGGTATATAGCAAAACGATTCAGTTATGCATATAAATGTAACTGTTCTTTTGCCATATAGGTCATTACAGAATATTGAGTAGAGTTCCCTGTGCTATACAGTAGGTTCTTATTGATTAGCTACTTTATATATAGGCAGGCTCTAAGGTAGGTTTTTTTTTTCTTTATTATTTATTTACTTATTTTTTTGTGTTTGGCCACAAAATAGAAAAGCAGGACCTCAGTTCCCCAACCAGGGATCAAACTGGTGCCTGCTACAGTGGAAGCATGGAGTTCCAGCCACTGAACCTGCAGGGAAGCCCCAGGCTCTAAGGTTTGACCAGGGTGTTCTATGCCTGAGAATGGGCAGAGGGACAAGAATGATTAGAGACATAGAAGTCAAAGAAATGAGAAGCCAAGTTATAGAAAAGATCATCCATGTACAACTGGTGGGAAGCTGCTGTACAATACAAGAAGCCCAGCCTGGTGCTCTGTGATGACCTAGAAGGGATGCGTGCGAGGGAGGCTCAGGAGAGAGGGGACAAATGCATACTTACAGCTAATTCACGATGATGTACAGTAGTAACCAACACAACATTGTAAAGCAGTTATCCTCCAATTAAAAAGAGAAAGGAAAATCATCCATGTAGAAATCGAAACCATCCAAAATGACAGGAATAAGTGTTGGTGGGAGAGAAACAAGCCATATGCTTAAAATATTTAAGGAATGAGAGGCATCCAGGAGAAATATCAGGTGGTATTATCTAAAGGGGGGGCTTCCCTGGTGGCTCAGATGGTAAAGAATCCGCCTGCCAATGCAGGAGGCATGGGTTTGATCTCTGGGTTGGGAAGATCCCCTGGAGAAGGGAATGGCAACCCACTCCAGTATTCTTGCCTGGAGAACCCCATGGACAGAGGAGCCTGGCGGGTACAGTCCACGGGGTCGCAAAGAGCTGGATGCAACTGAGCGACTCAACAACAAACAAGGATGATCGAAAGGGTACCTATGCCCACCAACATCCAGCCATCCCCCTCCTGCACACAGTGAGCATCCAACAGGGAATAACTCACCTCGGATGCTGTGTATGCTGTGAATCGGATTCTCCGAGGCTTCACCCAAAGGTGAGGCCATCTCTAGGGAACGGGGCACACAGTCCAGGCTCAGGGACATCAGATTCTGCTTGTGAACAACAGACTTGAACACGTCTTCAAACCGGGTACCCCCCGAGACATAGGTCAACCTGCAGAAAGACGAAACGGCGGGAGAGCTGCAGCCTCGGTCCCACACAGAGTATGCGCCTCTTCTCTGTGCCGTTCTTCCTGCCTTCCCTCTTCACACCAAAACAGTCTCAGTGTTTATCACATGCTGCTCTCCATCTCAGACTCCCTGCCAGGTCAGGGGATATCTGTTAATTTCAAAGTCAGGTTGTGCAAGGACCTACCGCAGAGCACACGGAACTCTGTTCAATACTATGCATCACCTTAAACGGGAAAAAGAATTTGAAAAGGAATAGATATGTATCTCTTGGATTGCAAGGAGATCAAATCAGTTAACCCTAAAGGAAATCAATCCTGAATATTCATTGGAAGGACTGATGCTGAAGCCTGACGCTCCAATACTTTGGTTACCTGATACAAAGAGTTGACTCATTGGAAAAGACCTGGACGCTGGGAAAGATTAAAGGCAGGAGGAGAAGGGGATGACAGAGGACAATATGGTCGGATACCATTGCTGATTCAATGGACATGAACTTGGGCAAACTCCAGGAGATGGTGAGGGACAGGGAAGCCTGGTGTGCTATAGTCCATGGGGTTGCAAAGAGCCGGACATGACTGAGTGACTGAACGATGCCAATGGGGAAAAGAACTTCTCTGCTGATCATCTCAACTTCAGATAACCATTTGTAACATAAGCTATGTATGAAGAATATTCTATTCGATCTATACCAGGCTCTGACAGGAAACCTTTCAAATATGGGGAGATGGGGACTTCCCTGGTGGTCCAGTGGCTAAGACTGCACTCTCAATGCAGGGGGCCCAGGTTCAGTCCCCAGTCAGGGATCTAGGAACCACATGCCATCAGTAAGAGCTCGCATGCCGCAGCTAAGGCTTGGTGCAGATGGACAGATGCGTGCATGCTCAGACACTCAGTTATGTCCTACTCTTTGTGACCCCATGGACTACAGCTCACAAGGCTCCTCTGTCCATGGGGTTTCCCAGGCAAGAATTCTGGAGTGGATTGCCATTTCCTTCTCCAGGCGATCTTCCCGACCCAGGGATGGAACCCACATCTTCCTGCATTGGCAGGCGGATTCTTTACCACTGAGCCACCTGGGAAACCCAGAGATGGAAGGGGGTAACTATTATTCCTGGGGGAACATCTGACGTGGGGTAAACCAGCAGCTACCAGAGTATCTGAAGGGGACAGCAGGGATGTTTCAGAGCTCTCACAGGATCCGTTCTGACACGTCATCAAGGTCACTGTTATGGATTTCCAGCTCCCAGAGGCTCCCCTTAGTGTGCAGTAGGTTGCAGAGGTCTCTCCAAAAGGCAAGGGTCCTCACTTTACTACTTGGAGGAAAAACATCATTCTCTAGAGGAACAAATTCAACTCCAGCCATTTCAAATATAACACATACTCTAAAGTATCTTTTGAGGGAATTCTCTGGAGGGCCAGTGGTCAGGACTCTGCACTTTCACTGCCGAGGGTGTGAGTTAGAGTCTTTCTTGGGGAACTAAGATCCCACAAGTTGTGTGGCTTGCAGACAGGCAGATAAGTAAGTAAATAAATAAGGGGCCTTCCCTGGTGGTCCAGTGGTTAATAATCCTCCTTGCAATGCAAGTGACATCAGTTCAATCTCTGGTCCAGGAAGATCCCACATGCTGCAGAGCAACAAAGCCCATGCACCACAGCTATTGAGCCTGCGCTCTAGAGCCCGGCAGCCACAGCTACTGAGCCCAAGTGCTGCGACCACAGAAGCCTGAGCGCCCGAGAGCCTGCGCTCCGAAACCAGAGAAGCCGCTCCCTGCACCCAGAGGGGGCTCCCACTCTCCACGAGGAGGAAAGCCCGCACAGCAGCAAAGACCCCGCACAGCCAAGAATAAAATAAATACGTAAATCTTAAAAAATAAGTAAGTAAGTAAGTACATAAGAAAGCAAATAAAATATCTTTTGAGAGAGCCTGTTACCTGACTCAGACTTAATACTTGGAAGAAATAAAGTATGGTGAAGTGTGAAAGACGATAGACCCACAGAAGCATCAATAGTCACTGAGTCTGTAAGCAGTCAAGATACAACTTACGGAGGGCAGCGTCTCTGAGTGTGAGCATGCTCACTATTAGGAAACATCGATATGGATGACAAATGTTGCATGTTACGTACAGCTGTGAACATCTCTAAGAAATTCGTCAGCATGACTTCAGTTCATCTGCACAACTGAAAAGCGGAGGTCAAACCAGTGATTCTTAAAGAAGGGACCTTTTGGACACTTGGCAATGTCTGAAGATATGTTTTATTATCACCTCCAGAGAGAGGGAATAAGTTCTAGTGTTTTCTTGTGGGTAGAGGTCAGTGTTACTACTGAACAGGACAGTCCCCGACCACAAAGAATTATCTGGCTCAAAATGTCATTAATATTGATGTTTAATCCAGAAGCCCTGAGTTAAACAGAAGTAGAGAGATTTTAAAATCACTGGTTCAATAAGAGACTAGATAAACTGCTTCACGGACTTCAGTCTCTTGTTATAGTCAGCAAGCAGTAGAATTATGGGCAGGCCTTAGGAATACAGGAATGAGCAACTTTTTTTAGAGGACCCCACCTGTGCCCAGACACACAGACACATGTACCCCAGTGTTCATCGCAGCATTATTCTAGGACATGGAAGCAACCTATATGTCCATTGACAGGTGAATGGATAAAGAAGTTGTGGTCATATATACAATGGAATATTACTCAGCCATAGAAAGGAATGTGTTTGAGTCAGTTCTAATGAGGTGGATGAACCTAGAGCTATTAGACAGTGAAGTCAGAAAGAAAAAAAACAAATATCATATATGAACACATATATATGGATCTAGAAAGATGCTACTGATGAGCCTATTTGCAGAACAGGAAGAAAGATGCAGACACAGAGAACAGACTGTGCGCACAGCAGGGGGAGAAGAGGGTGGGACGAACTGAGAGAACAGCATGGAGACATACGTTACCATGTGGAGAATTAGACAGCCAGTGGGAATTTGCTGTGTGACACAGGGAGCTCAAATCCGATGCTCTGTGATGACCAAGAGAGGCGGGATGGGGTAGGAGGCGGGGGGTGGGGGGAGGTTCAAGAGAGAGGGGACATATACGTATCTATGGCTGATGCATGTTGCTGTATGGCAGAAACCAACAGAACATTGTAAAGCAATTATCCTCCAATTAAAAATAAATTTAAAATATTTAAGTAATAATTCAGTTCAGTTCAGCCGCTCAGTCGTGTCCGAATCTTTGTGACCCCATGAATTGTAGCACGCCGGGGCCCCCTGGCCATCACCAACTCCCGGAGTCCACCCAAACCCATGTCCATTGAGTCGGTGATGCCATCCGACCATCTCATCCTCTGTCGTCCCCTTCTCCTCCTGCCCAATCTTTCCCAGCATCAGAGTCTTTTCCAATGAGTCAGCTCTTGGCATCAGGTGGCCAAAGTAATAATTAAAATCCTTAAAAAAATTTTTTTAAAAGAAAGAAAGAAAAGAAAACTCACCTGGAAGTTAGCCTTTTTGGCTGTTTGTCTTTAAAGATGTACTGAATACTCAACTCAGTTTTCTGGAGAAGATGGCCACGCTCCAGACAATATAATGAAACCAAGAGATCTTTGCGTTTTTGAATATAAATGGCAACTTCTAAAAAAGAGCCCGTTATCTGTTTCACAAATTCACCCTGATTCTCAACGAGACAACAGAACAAAGGCATGTGGCGCTCCGCTGCTTTTGGATTATCACTCAAATTATTTCGTTTTCTCTAGGAAGTACTAATTAAATCCTCCGGTCAAGAGGGGATAGTCAAAGGCTGTCTCAAAATTTTTTCTCATTAAGAAGACTGAAAACAGAAGTAATTAGTGGGCTAAAGTCATTGTGTCTTTCTCTTCTCTCTTTATACAACTTACAGATGGAAGGAATCAGACACTCAGTTAATATCATCATATTCGCTATGGCTGCACAACTCCTGGATTTTCAAGTGTACGAACATGTGATGGTCTTTATGGTGGCTGCTGGGCAAAAGAATCTTCAGCGCCTTCAACTCAGGGACATCAGCAAGAGTAAACCCAACATTCCTGAGGTCCCCATCACCACAGTGACAACCCTTCCAAAGCCAGCCAACACTGGCATTCCAGGACGACTCGGCGGCACCGACAGGCGCTAACTGCAGCCTTCCACGCCAGTGTGTTGGCAAGAAAGCGGGCATATAAGTCAGTGAGCATTTGGCATGAGAATTTCCCATCATCCCCTGTCTCCATCTGCCAACTTAGGGCCATGCAAGTGACCCAGCATAAGCTGGACACGTGGCACAGGTCCACAAACGTGTCCTTCTCTTGCACCAGCCTGAGGGCGGTCAGGGCCTTCCATCTGTCCTTGAAGAATAAGGTGAAGTACTTCCTCCTCTTTTCGTTGGGGAACTTCAGGGTCACGGAGTCGTTGTTCTCCTTTGTGAACGCTCTCCTGGCCGCCTCATGTTCGGGCCGGGAGGGGACAAGGGATGAGGAGCCTGGCACCATCTTTCTTTTCAACAAATAGGACAGGAGCAGTGGCAGCGGCACCTGCTTTCTGCTGCCACCGCACAAGGCAGATTCATGGTCGACGGTCAGATCAGT